>NC_134017.1:21499821-22099821 GCF_040712315.1 Castanea sativa
ACTCTAAAGCCATTCCAGTAATAGCCTTGTTTGACACAAGAGCAACAGCAACAATTCATCATCGCAAGATATTACATGAAAACTTTGGCTACCCAATCATCAGATGTTTAGAGCAGCTAATGGCGAAACATTTCTAATCACCCAAAAAAGTAAGCCTATCCGCATCAGAATCTTTCCCACCCTTACCATTAAACACCAAGTCCTTGGATCCCCTCTCACCGGCAGAGACCTTCTCATAGGATTTGATCTCCTTCATCAAATACTTAGCCTCAGATGATCATCAAAAGGACCTTTTACATAGACAACATCTTCTCACTTGGACCCAAGTGCCCCATTTATTCATGGTTGACCCCTTTGACTCTTTGAGACTTCAGATTATCAATGAATGTTGTGCAACCACTCACTCTGAATTCCTCCTTAAAAATCCAAACCCTTTGTGGACAAATCCGTCTTTCTTCATAACTCTACCCTTCAAAAAGGATGAAGATGTTAACCCCACAAAAGTCAATCACAGAAGAATGAAACCAGAACATTTGTCCTTGGCTAAGCAAGAGTTATCTACTCTTCTTTCAGAAGGCCTCATTGAACTCACAACCTCCCCATGGGCGTGTGAAGCTTTTTATGTCAACAAGCATGCTAAGCAAATTCGAGGAAAGCTTAGATTGGTAATCAATTACCAAGATCTTAATCATTTCCTTGCAAACGATAAATTCCCTTTGCCAAACAAAGGTACTCTTTTCCAGCACCTTTCAAATGCCAAGGTGTTCTCAAAATTTGATCTTAAAGAAGGATTTTGGCAATTAGGAATCCATCTAGAAGAATGGTACAAGACAGCATTTTGCACCCCAGACCACCATTACCAATGGACTATTATGCCTTTTGGTCTTAAAAATGCTCCATCTCAATTCCAAAAGGCAATGGTAACTTTGTTCCAGCCGCTCTTGTCAAATGCATTAATCTATGTAGATGATATCTTCCTATTTTCAAAGAATGCAGAATCCCATGAAAAATTTCTTACTGAATTCTATAATTTAATAAACGCTCAAGGGATAATGCTTTCAGAAAAGAAAATGGTCATTGGAGTGTCTTCTATAGATTTCTTGGGAGTAAACATTTCAGATGGAAAGTATACTTTACAGCCCCACATTGCGGTTTCCCTAGGAGAATTTCCAGATAAGCTCACAAGTATCAAACAGATACAACAGTTTCTTGGAATTGTTAATTACATGTCAGATTTCATCCCAAAAATCTCCAAATACAGGGATTGTTTAGCTAAATTGCTGAAAAAATCTCCTCTAGAGTGGAATTCAGTTCATACAGAAGCAGTTCAACAATTGAAAAAATTGGTAGAAAAACTTCCCCCTTTGCAGATTCCAGGCCCAGGAAAACGAATTCTGCAAACAGATGCAAGTGATGAATATTGGGCAGCAACTCTCTTTAAAGAAGTTGATGGCAAGAGAAGTATTTGTGGTTACAAAAGCGGTGCATTCAAGCCTTCAGAGCTTCATTACCACTCCACTTTCAAAGAAATCTTGGCCGTAAAACATGGAATTGAAAAGTTCTAGTTTCACCTCCTTGGACACAATTTCCTAGTAGAAATGGACATGTCTTCCTTTCCCAAAATGCTCCAGTTCAAAAGAAAAATGCTTCCACATCCTCAGTTACTTAGATGTTCAAATTGGTTTTTACAATGGTCTTTCCAAGTCAAACACATCAAAGGAAAAGATAACTTTCTCACTGACTATCTTTCTAGAAAACCTCCTGTCCTTACTTCCATAATTGTTCCTCCACCCTTGTGTGTATATCCAATCACAAATCCATCCTCATCCTTAGGTTCTTCCTCTACAACCCCTCATGATATCCTCCACATGGTTTTTCCCCTAGAAATAAAAGACCAAATCAATACCTTGACCCTTGAAGCCAAATCTAAAAGAATCATTAGAGCCCTCCATAATTATCTTTAGGAGCATCAACGCCATTTTCTTGCTATTTTTCCAAATATAGAACAACCATGGAAAACCCCTTTTGCCTTTTGGATAACAAACTAGACAGTTGTACATTATCTCTACATGTGGTACTTACTCAATGAATTTTACTTGTGTCTTCATTTTGAGCCAAAATTTTACTCATATATTTTCCCACGTGAAAATAAATATTTTCACAAATTCTGGTTTGAAATCTTGAAAAATGATGCTCGTGATGGTCAATGGTTCAAGTATTCCAAAACAGAGCACCCACGTTTTGGTCACAAAATTACTTCTACATGTATAGTAGCCAAGCTAAATTCCAAAAAAGATATTCAGGCAGAAGGAATCCTCCAGCCTCCAGAAATGTATTGGATAACAAATGCCAATGGTACCCTTCACACACACGTGGACGTATCTTGGATATCTTGTCACTATTCTCTCACAATAGCAGAATCCCTTAACCAGGGAATCTTACCTAAGATAGTCCTAGTAGATTCAGACGTCTGTAGACAACAATGGCCACATGAAGACCATTGGAAAATGCCAAATCCTTTGATGAAGAATGGTTCCAAGGAAGAGATGGATGGGACGACTAGATATTTCCAACACTTAAAAAAAAAAATAGAGGTTCCAAAAACGTCCATAAGCACGGGCATTATCTGTCAGAGAACTTTATGTCCACTAGCAAACCATAGAAAACTTTCTTTGCCAAATATTTCTGAAGACCATGACCCTAGCACTTTCTTGTTACAGTTGTCAAGCATGCAAGGAACCTAGAATGTTCTTATCTTTTCCCCCCAGACAATATTTCTCTCTCTATCAACAGCATATTCGGAGAAGGATCACTACTGACCCTGGCTCCCTGATTCAAGATGACACCCGTCAACACATTTCTAGGTCCCCAACTCTCTTGGACAAATGTCAAGAACAAGCTAGCCCCTACAATCTAGAATCTCCTTATCTTCTGATTGTAAAATATTTTTGCTGTAACTTATTGCCTATAAATAGGCCTCTTGTATACTTAGAGAGCAGTCCAACAGTTGAAAAAATTGGCAGAAAACTTCCCCTTTTGCAGATTCCAAGCCAAATCTTTCCAGAAAAAGAAATGGAAGTTTTGGAAACTGACAAGGCCTTACTTAATTCAGCTCGTGTCTTGATCATTGTCATTAAGAAGCAAAGAACGGATACTAATGGGACCCTAGTGTTTCACTATATCAGATTCTCATTTCATTAAACTGCAAACTAACAAGTACCATTTTCAAAACCAAATCAACTGAAACCATCACCAAATTCCATAATCATTTCTTTTTATCATAAAAATCAGTTTCCATTTCATATTTTATGCACTAAAAAGAATCAATAGCAACCATGAGAACCCCAAATTTCCCTCTCTTTTTTTACTTTCCCTCTACTTCCACAGCAACTACCGAAAAACTTATTAAAAAATATTTTCCCTCTATGATTTTTATTTTTATTTTTATTTTTACTTCTTCTTCTTTTGCAGCTCCAAAAATTTTGGTTTTCCGTCCTCTTCCTCCACTCTCTCATCAACCAAACAAAAATCTACAAAGCAAAACAATTCAAACAAGATACAGCTACATCCACTCATACTTATGAGTGCATGCATATATATATACATACATACATATATATATATATATATATAATAATAGGTAAAGCAAAGAGAAAATCCAATTAAATTTCAAATTGGAATTCAATTAAAGTCTAATTTTGCGCTATGTGTCTCATCTAATCTAAATTTTAGAATTTTGTACCAAATGAGTTAATTTAGTATAAAAATTGAATTTTAATTAGAGTTTAATTTTGTGCCATGTGTCCCATCTAATCTAAATTTTAAATTTTTGTGCCAAATTAGTTAATTTAATGTAGAAAACGAGGAGTCCAATATAATAAACCATTAAAAACACAATCATATAACTAAAAAAAATTCAAATTTATGAGTCATCTATATATATATATATATATATAGGTAAAGTTTAGAGAAAATTGATTTAGAATTTGAAATTATAATCCAATTGTACACCATGTGTCTAAATATATGTACAACTACACCATAATTAACCACTTCAGCTTGTGTCATATGTCTACTTAAGTTTTTTAATCTTTGTGTCAAGTGACTTAATGTGTGCAAAATACTAAGAATCTAATATTAAAGAACTATAAAAATTAAAAATTAAAAAAAATCACATATACTCAATTAAAATCACCATACGTTCTATCTTATTAAAAATTAGAAAAAAAATGATCATAAGTAGTATTAAATTTAGATAGGAATTTTAATATGTGACTAATTACGTTTACATTAAAAAAAATAATTTGACTAATTATCTATATTTTATGATAAAAATTGTGTTTAATTTTAAATGTATCTATATGTATGCATGAATGCATGTGTTACATGCTTTAAAAAAAATTAATTTGACTAATTATTTATATTTTTATAATAAAAATTTTGTTTAATTTTAAATGCATCCATGCGTTTGTATGGAGTTACATGCTAGTATTATATAACACTTCGTCCTCCATCAACAAAAATCACAATTACCTTATAACTCTAACCACAAAAAAACCTAGGAATGTAATGAAAAATTATTTCACTTGCAAACACATCATACTCATCACACCCTTAGGTTTTTTTGTGATTATAAAATGTAGTAATCCCAAATTATAATGGATGCAAATTATTAACTTTTTCCCTAAAAAATAAAAGATTGTTTTAGCACGCGCGTGAGCACGTACTTAGAGGCTAGTAATAATGATACAAATTCTTATGCAAAATTCAATAGATATTATAAGGAAAGTTTTGATGCATTCAAGCAGATATATAACTAATCTAGACAACCACAATACAATTAAATACGCTATACTGACTCAGTCGAAAAATTAAAATAACTAAAAACATAGGAATCAAAGATGAAAAAAGTACCCTTTCTAAGCTTTCCAATTTGTTTCATAGCAATAGACACAACAAAATTATTGATAAAACATGAAAATTCAAATAAAGTTTAACCTTTTGCATGATTAACTTAGTTCTATCTCTCTGTTACAACGGGATGAAAGAAGCTGGAAAAATATAACTATAAAAAAAAATTCATGTTTCCTTAGTTTCTTTTATGTATAAAGTGTGTGAGGACACCATTTTCATTGATACAAATTGAATATCATGCTTTATGCTCATTGTAAAGTAAGCTACTCAATACATATCTGATGAGCCAAGAGGGAGGTAGTAGTCTCCAAATTTGTGAAAATGTCCCTGCAAATCAAAATGGAAAATTACTATCAACATACAAAATGCAGTAAATCCATCCACTTTCAAGCTGCAAATTCCCTCTCAAACTACACAGAATATCCCCCTCAAGCTATCTTGTAGGTTTGTTGGGATGTTCCCTTTAATCCTTTTTTGATGCTAAGTGCTTTTCAGCCACATCATTACCAAGAATGGCAGTATATTACATCCCTTTGATTTTGAGGGTAACTCCTGAGTTTGGCATTAGGATGAAGCTTCAAAAAAAGAAAAGAAGAAGTTCAATATTGTTTACCCAAGGAAAAAGAAGCCTGAAACTGGGAAAAAGCTCCAAAGGATAGATTAAGCAATCTACATAATTAATTGAAATAATCGTATTTTAAAAATCCTAATTTATGGTCAGGTGCAGGTTTCTTCTTGGCATTCTCTGCTCTTTAAAAGGAGTTTTAAGGGAGGGCTTGTTTTTTGTTCTTTTGAATCAAATGTGAGTCCGATTGACAACTATAATCAAACACATTCAAGGAAATTCATCAAAGGAAAAAACAACCAACTCTAACTTTTTAATTAGTACACATTGTTGCTTTCAATAGTATAAAGATAAACTTTTTTGGTTGCTCGGCCACATGTTATCCACTAGATTAGTGACCTTGCTAGGTCCGGGTTCTTTTTGGGGAGTTACGTCCCAAAACTCAACATTGGGCCACGTGGTCCAACGGCTACCGGTGTACCTTTTAAACCTACCAAACCATTAAAGCCAAAGTCTAATTATCACGATAATGGTTGAATAAATATATAATATGTGTTTGATATAATAGATTTGATTAGTAGTTGTAATAGTAGTTAGAATAAAGTAATATGTATTTAAATGTGAAGTAATCATGTATTCAATGATGTAAATTTAAAGATAAGGAGGCAAAGTCACTTATCTTTGTATGGTTTGTAGCTCAACTGAGTAGCATCAGTGAGCTAATGAAATTCCAGCAAGATGCCAGCAGTAGAGGCTAGTTAAGCTTGCCCCTCCTATCATGCGTTTAAATGAGTTTAAGCCTTGGTTAATAGTTGGAATAAAGTAATGTGTATTTAAATGTGAAGTAATCATGTACTCAATAATGTAAATTTAAAGATAAGGAAGCAAAGTCACTTATCTTTGTATGGTTTGTAGCCCAGCTATACAGCTTCTGTGAGCTGATAATATCCCAGCAGAGTGACCCCAACGGTAGAGAGGCAGTTTGCCATGATAACTTCAAGATTAGGGGAAAAATGGGTGCAACTGGAGGGAGAGAGAGTATGTCCAACTGTGTGTAGGGGCTGGTTAAGCTTGCCCTCTTATCATGCACTTAAATGAGTTTTCTCCTTGACAGTGCTCTTTTAGTTGTTGTTTATGAATAGTGTTGCCTTCCATGAGAAGGGCTTTTGTATGGAGTATTAGTGCCTTCTAAGAGAAGGGTTTTATGTAAGATGAATTTGTACCTTCTATGAGAAGGGTTTTGGTATGAGATCTTGATGCCTTCTAAAAGAACGGCTTTAGTAATAGAAGTTCATGCCTTCCATAAGAAGGGCTTTTATAAGAGAGATAGAGAAGAGTATTGATATGTGTTTATAAGCAGCAAAATAATAGAACTTCAGAGTGAGAGAGTATGAGAGTGAAATTTAGAAGAGTGTAGTGTGTTACATGTAATGGTGTAGTAAATGTGTATGAGATTGTGTAAGAGAAATGGAGAAAGTGATATTTTGTGGAATGTAGTATTTGTAATATGTATGGTATATTGAAGCATAAAAGATATGGTGGTTAAAGATAGTAAAAATATGAGATTATAACCATTGGAGAAGTTGTAGAGATTGCTTTCCAAGAGGAAAGATTTTGTAAGAGAAGAGTATGGAGATGTGTTTAGGTATTTGGAGATAGGAGCAGTAAGATAAGTGTATTTTTTGAATATGGAGAGTGAGAGAATAAGTATAAGAGAGGTAACAGGGCTGTAGTGTGTTTAGAAAAGCTGCTGGGATTTGCTACTGGAATTTACTACTAGGCTTTTCTGCTGGTATGTATTGCTAGGATTTTCTGCTGGAGGATGGATGAGGGCTTATGAAGGCATTTATGAGCTAAGGGCTGAAGAGTTTAGTTCTTGATTTTGAAACTAAAAACTCAGAATTTCATTCAGAGCTTAGAGAGAGAGAATAGAGAGGTTTGTGAAAAAGTTCTTCTCCTTTTGATGTCCCCTTTTGAGGTGTTGATGAAGGGTCCTATTTAAAGCTAAATTTAAGGGGATATTTTAGCAAAGAATCTCAGCCAAAATCTGTCCCAAGTAGCAATGAATCTTTAGAAAATTCATCTTAAGATTTGGGCAAAAATGGTAAGTTTCGGTTCAAGATGTTTTTGCTGTTTCGGGTAAGAGCTGCTGGAGAAAAAGTAACAGAATAGGAAGGTATTTTGGCAAGAAAAATATGGTTAGTTTAGCTAGTTTTGGTTTTAGCCAAATGTGGAAAAAATAGTAATGCTAAGGTTGCTGGGTCATCTGTTACATCTGTCCTGAAAAGGCTGTCCTAGCTGTCAGGAAAAGTTGTCCCAGCTATCAGGAAAAGCTGTGACAGCTATCATGAGACAGTTGTCACTTTAGGTAGAAGCAAAAGAGGTCAGCATGGTGATTTCAGAGTGTTGGAGAGGTCACTCAGCATTTACTTTATGGTTTTGGCTAAAAATGGTAAGATCTCTTTCAAGGGTATCTTGCTATCTTGGGCATAATAGCTGACAGTTGGGATTTCAGCATTAAATGGCTGCTAATATCACTCCTAATCAGGTGTCAAGTGCTGAATACACTGCTGGGGTTCGGCTAGAAATGTTTCCCCTTTTGGGTGTTTGTGTTGTTGGTGCAAGATTCCATTACAACACATTTTTAGCAAGTAATAGAAGGATTGGTTGAAAGGTAAAGAAGCTTTAGAGATTTAATTGAGGTCTCATTGTGCTGTGACATAATCCTTGTGAGCAAGAAGAGTATTTAATATTCTGCTCTAGCAGCTGACAGAGAAATATATGGTCTAATTGTGGCAGACAGCAGCTGGGTATGAAAGATATAATGAATATTTTGTATATGGTTGGAGATAAAAGATTGTCAATCAGATTAGGCCATGTGTTTGAGTTGGATTTTAGTTGAAAGCAGTAATGAGATTTATGTAGAATAAAATAATGAAGTTTCTAAATTTGTATAGCAACAGCTAGGGATTGAATGAGCAGTTATATTCCCAGCAGTTAGATGGCTAGAGATATTGAATATGTGTCATATGATGAATATTAACTTTTAGGAGAAGAGCAATAGGGAATTTTATCATTTTAAGTGCTATGTGATAAGAGATGCTTACCATATGTTACCCGCTACACACGGACTCGTCAGAATTTAGGGAGTTGGAGAAGACATGCCAAGCAACATGTTTCTTTTATTAACTTTAAACCACTGGAGCTTTACTGAACATACATCTTGGCCCTCCAAACCATGACTCCCAAAGTTTCCCCGAAGAGACTTATAAGCTTGGATCATAAGTCGAAGATGAGATGACGTACCTCGGGTTTTGTTGTGATTTTGTGTAAATATGGGCTCTTGTTAAAGAAGCCGCTTGCCATGAGTGTAAGAGATGTGATATGGGCCATGAGTTTTGATTCATTGTGTGAGCCCAATCCATATGTTGATGTGGCATGGGTTGCCAATAAAGTAGTGCCACGTGGGGTGAAAAAAGAGTCCTCAACAAACATTAATTAAATAAATTTATATAATACTAATTAAATTAAGACTAATTTGATGTAAATACAGAAGTTGATGAATAATACTAATTAAACTAAGGTTAATTTCATACAAAGGATTAAATATCATAGTTGAACCATAAATTTAAACAAAAAGAACAAAACAAAATATTATTTTTTAAAAAAAGAAACTTACTTTAACTTTGATATATGACTATGCATAGTTAATTACAAGTGTAATCTAAATTTCAATTTTATATATTCAAGAGAAAGATATAGATAGATATTATTTGGTGTGTGGCTTTGTAGGAGAGTAGTTTACAAAAATTAAGTCTCAAACTATTAGAGGAGATTAGTCATCATTGATGATCTACATTTGCAGCATTTATTTTTTTGAAACATTTTAGGGTTTCAATTGGTTTAAATTTCTGTTGGTCTCCTATTTTGGAAGCATTGTTAAAAATGAAAAAGAAAAATACTAAAGATACTACAAAATGCTCAAAATATAATGTGATAATGACTATAATTGATGAATTGCAACAACTTAATTCATTTGTGTTTGAATTACTTTTTTATGTGATTGGTGACATGTCTGTTAAACTTAAACCTATAATAAAATTTATGGTATCTTTAAAATCACTCTTAAAAAAAAGTACCAATTATTTAAAAAATGTTATATTTTTATAAAATTTTGGGCGGGGATGGGGCCTTTTTTTGGTTGGGATTTTTTTTTTTTTTGTGGGGCCTTGGGTCAGCCCTGTTTTCAAGGTCACTAACAATGGCAGCTTCTTTGCACACAAAGAAAATTAAAGGAAAAAGCCCTATCATTTGTAGTGCTCTCACTACAACAAGAAGAAGGAACCCTACTATTTCATCAAACCTTTCAATGTCATACTTCAAACCGAAGATAAGGATCAAAGTCCCCAAGTTGATAGCCGAAATCATGCAATGCAAAGATGATCACAGTAAGAACAAGAAGAAATGGGATAAAGAAGTTGGCTTAGTCTTCTCGGGTGTCATGGGTAAAAAGAAATTAGTAGATGCATGCTCTTCCAATGACAAAAATGATGAAGTTTACAGAAAAGCAACTATGAACAAGGTGGGACAGAGACATTGAAGTCTGAACAAGATACCACTAAAAGCACTATAAACAACTTGGATTGCGGGGATGATCGTCCACTTCTGGGTGCATCAAAATTTTCACTTTCCAAGTCACATTTATTAAAGGAAGTGTTGGACTCTGGAGACGAAGAAGGAATGGTAAGGTAAAAAGCTCAATTCAACCAAGAGTGGCCAATAAACTGCCCATGAAAAAGTTTTTGTCTTTCACTAGTTTTTTTGATAGGAAGAACAGAAAGAATTTTATAAGGCAATATCAACAAGGAAAATGATAGTTGTAGCATCTGTGATGGGTGTAGTACACCTAATAGTAGAACAGTTGGTAGTGTTACCACAAGTTTCAGACTGATTGGAAAGCAGGGAAGTTCAGACTGTAGGATTAAACATGGTTTGAATCTCATATAAAACATACGCAGTGGAAATTTAACGGATCTACTTCATTCACAATCGATAAGATGCACTATGTAAGTTTCAAAATTCAAGAACAAGAGAGCGTACCTTGGTGTGTTGAATTTCAAAACAAAGATCTGAAGCACTTGGAAATACTTTTGATCTTCACTCCAATTCCACTAACACCCAAGATGTGTGGTCTCTTAATCAGTTCCAAATGGAGAATGTCAAAGGGTCTAACACTTCTTACACCACTTCTCAATAGTATTTTTTCAAAAATCTCTACAAAAATTTATGTATGTTTCTCCCTTTGTATCTAACTAATTATCTAATTGGACTGGCCTTTTGGGCTTTTCCAACTGGGCTTTAGTATGTGGCTTGGAGTGGGACCAAAAGAAACCACTAAGACACTAGCTCCAATGGGCCTTGGGCTTTTCTGTCAACTCTTGACAAGTCCAAAGTTACCATTAACTATATTTAATACCACTATATAAATATAGTTGCACTCTAGGCCTTATCTATAAATTACATCCAAGACTTTATTGTACATGCAACCCCTTCATAAAATATTTGTAGTAATACAAAATCATAAATGTAGATTGTCACTTTATAAATTACTACATCTTATCTTTGAGTACCCGGTTTAATCCTTTAAGTTATTCATCATATATTTATAAAATCCAATTTCATAAATATAAACTCTAGCAACAATTTACTAAAATAGTTAGGCCTAACATTCTGAATAACAAAACCATTAAACTTATCTCAAGAGAATATTTTGTATCTCTGTTAAGAGACTATGAATTCTATCTTGAGAATATATGTTCCATCAACATTAAATGTGGTTACCCAACATACTGAAGTTTTGATCGTATCTTTAGAGCTCACTCTTGATATATTAAAGCAACCCACACTTCATGATCAAGTCCATTATTCTCTCAGGATTAAGAGTTCATGCAAATATAAGTCGTGAGTTTATTATTCATTTGACAGTCGTTAGGAGAATAATAAATCTCACATCGGTCCAGTTCAATATGTTTTAACTCTTAAAACATATCAACATACCAACTAGAAATCTCCATGTCCATGATCAAGACAAATCATCTTAGTTGATATATTATAATCTTCATAGATGAAAAGCCCAATTTCATCACCGACTACAAACTACAATTCTGAGTTTACAAAAGAACTTGTGATTCATATCTTCTGTGACTTTTCACATAAATCACATACTATGCATCTTATGGATTATATGATAATGTCTCAATATTCATGTTACCATTATTTCAAATAATAATAAAACAACTTTATTAAATACAACATTAAGTCATATATAATGTCATACATAATAACATACATAGCATCATACAATTGGATTTATGAGCACTAATCCTAACAATCTCCTACTTGCACTAAAGACTATTGTGCACTAATCTAACTCTCATCTCCTCCAAATGTGACTCGAAAGTCCTTTGAGGCAAGGTTTTGGTAAAGGGATCCGCTAGATTCTTTGCATCATCAATCTTTGCTACTACCACATCTCCATGAGCAACAATGTCTCAAATGATGTGATACTTTCTCTTTATGTGCTTTCTTTTCTTGTGATTCCTTGGATCCTTGGATTGTGCAACAGCTCCACTATTATCGCAAAACAATGTAATAGGAACTTGCTCAATTCTCATAACATCAAGATCAGAAAGATATTTCTTGAGCCAAACAACCTCCTCTGCCGCCTCACAAGTAGCAAAACATTTAGCTTCCATGGTGGAGTCAGCAATACAAGATTGCTTAACACTCCTCCAGCTTATGGCTCCACATCCCAAGGTGAAAACACATCCCGACGTGGATTTTCTGAAATCTAGATCCGACTGAAAATCTGAATCTGTATAGCCAATGGGAATCAAATCCTCACACCGATAAACAAGCATATAATCTCTTGTTCTCCTAAGATACTTGAGAATATGCTTTACAACTTGTCAATGTTTAGGTCATGGATTTGATTGATATCAGCTGACCATGCCAACTGAATAACAAATATCCGGTCTAGTACAAAGCATGGCATACATGAGACTTCCCACAGCAGAAGCATAGGGAACTTGTCTCATCAAATTTTCTTCCTCTTGAGTTTTAGGCCTTTGGTCATCAGACAGAAGAACTCCATGTCTAAAAGGAAGTAAACGTTTCTTAGATTTTTGCATGCTAAACCGTTCTAGAACCTTATCTATATACCCAGCCTGTGACAAACCTAACATCTTATTCTTTTGATCTCGCCAAAGCTTAATCCCTAGAATATAGTTAGATTCGCCCAAGTCCTTCATATCAAATTGGCTAAACAACCAAACTTTAACCAATGACATTACCCCTACATTATTTCCAATAAGTAAAATATCATCAACATAAAGTACTAAGAACATTACTACTTTGTCTCGATGTCTTTTGTACACACATGGTTCATCAAGATTTTGTTCAAAACCAAAAGACTTGATTGCTTGATTAAATCTGATGTTCCATGACCTAGACCCTTGCTTAAGTCCATAAATGGACCTATTCAACTTGCATTCCATATGCTCTTGGTTCTTTGCTATGAAACCTTCCGGTTGCATCATGTAGAGTTCTTCTTCAAGATTGCCATTAAGAAATGCAGTCTTGACATCCATTTGTCAAATCTCATAATCATAATGAGCAGCAATAAATAAGAGAATTCTAATAGATTTAAGCATGGCTACTGGCGAAAAAGTTTCACCATAGTCAATACCTTCTTTTGGTGTATACCATTTCACCACTAGTCTTGTTTTAAAGGTTTCAACATTTCCATCTATCTCTCTCTTCCTCTTGTTAACCCATTTGCAACCAACAGGTTTAATGTCGTTAAGTGCCTCTACAAGATCTCATACATGATTGGAATACATAGAATCTAGTTCAGATTTCATAGCTTGGAGCCAATGATGTGCATCTATTTCATTTATCACTTCATCATAAGTGTAAGGATCTGATTCAGCCTCTTCTGACATAGCTTCATAAGTTTCTCCCAAACCCATGAATCTCATAGGAAGCCGAACAATTCTCCCACTACGACGAGGCCCTTGTGTACTAAACATCTCATAAGTAGTATCTTGTGGTGTATCCAATACAACCACATCATCCCTAGTTTCATCTATTGGTTGTTTAACTACAGGTTCATTCATTTCAGCTAAGACAACTCTACTTCTAGGAGTAAAATTATTCACATAGTCATTTTCCAAGAATTTGGCATTTGTGCTAACAAACACTTTATTATCCTTATGACTATAAAATAAACCTCCAACTGTTCCTTATGGATACCCTACAAAGAAAACAACTTCTATTTTAGACTGTAACTTATCCGACTTTCCTTTTAACGCATGTCCTGAACAGCCCCAAATATGGAGATGTCTCATACTAGGCTTACGCCCATTCCACAACTACAGGTGTTTTAGGAATAGACTTCGAAGGTACTAAATTCAGAAGATACAATGCAGTACTTAAGGCATGTCCCCAAAAAGAAATTGGTAGAGTCAAATAACTCATCATGGATCTAACCATATCTAAAAGAGTCCTATTCCTTCTTTCTACTACACCATTTTGTTGTGGAGTTCCAAGTGCAGTCAACTGGGATATAATCCCGTTTTGAATTAGTTAATCCTTGAAATTCCCAAGAAGGTATTTGCCACCTCGATCAAATCGAATGGCCTTTATGCGTTTACCCAATTCATTCTCAACTTCAGCCCTAAACTCTTTGAACTTGTCAAAAGTTTCGAACTACCGTTTCATTAGATACACATAACCAAATCTAGAGTAATCATCAGTGAAGGTGATGAAATACTCATAACCACCTCTTGTTTGGATTGACATAGGACCACATACATCGGAATGTACTAGTTCTAGCAAATCTTGAGCTCTTTTACCTTTTGCATTAAAAGGTCGTTTGGTCATTTTACCTTCTAAACATGATTCACAAACTGGAAATCCATCAAAGTCCATGGGCCCCAAGAGTCCATCTTTGATAAGTCTTTGAATTATGTTTGAATTAATATGACCCAAACGCAAGTTCCAAAGACAAGTCTCACTAGTAGAAGGAAACTTTCTCTTTAATGATTTTACATGAGAGTTACTATCTAATTCAGAATTGTATAATTCATGCTCATCAGGAGTTAAAATATAAAGACCATCCATAATATTGCCAGAACAGATAAACATATTATCCTTCTTTATTACAATATTGTCTTTCAGGATAATACAATACCCATGTTTACCTAAGTAAGTAGCAGAAATTAAATTCCTACGAACATTAGGTACAAACAGACAGTCTTGCAATATTAAAACCCTAGACTCGAAACATAAATTAACAACACCAACAGTTACAACTAGAACTCTACTCCTATCCGCTAAGGTAAGAAACAATTCTCCTTCATTCAGCTTTTTAGTCTCCTGAAACCCCTGCAAAGAATTGCAGATATGATTAGTACAACCCGAATCCACACACTAGGAATCCGTGGGATTCTCTACCAAACATATTTCAAGAAGAAAAGAAGTTTTTATACCCTTGCTTTTGGCAGCCTTAAACTTTGAGCAATTTCTCTTCCAATGTCATTTTTCATCACAATGGAAACACTTTTCTTTGAGCTTCTTTCCTTTGTTAGCAACCCCTAAGGCAATTTGCTTACCTTCTTGCTTAGTGAAGTCCTTCTTCTTCTTCTTCTTCTTCTTCTTCTTCTTCTTCTTCTTACACTTGCCTTTCGGCTTAGGTTGAGAAGTAAAAGCTTCACCCACATTAGCTTGAACACTAGAAGTACCAAAGATGCCTTCCGCCGCCACTAACTCATTCATTAATTCAAATAAAGAATAAACCTTTTTGTTCATATTATAATTCAGTCTGAATTCCTTGAATTATTCCAGTAGTGACTGGAGTATCATATCCACTTGGGATTCTCCATCAATGTCGGCACCTAAAACCTCTAATGTATTCAAATTAGAGATCATTGTAAGGCAATGCTCTCTCACTGAACTACTTTCAGCCATTTCAGTATTATAAATTTGCCTCATGGTTTCTTGCCTTGCAGAACGGCCTTGCTCACCAAACATCTCCTTCAAACTATACATAATGTCTGAAACTAGTTCTACATCTTACTTTTAATGCTGTAGAACATTTGAGATAGATGCTAGGATATAGCACTTGGCCATTTCATTAGATTTCTGTCAACGATCATATCGCTGTTTTTCCTCAAGAGGAGCATCTAATGAAGGAAAGTTAAGACATGGTTGAGTAAGCACATATTTGTGCTCTTCAGCTGTTAAAACAATGTCCAAATTTCTTTTCCAGTCAACATAGTTGGATCTAGTCAATTTGTTTTGATTAAGAATAGAAATAAGTGGGTTAAATGATGCCATATTCATATCTAAAAATAATAAACATGAATATAATAAGTAAATTAGACATTATCAATTTAGCATATAAACATATAGTATGGAACCTTAATAAAACCATAATACAATATATGCAACGACAACCCAATCCCATATTCAATATCTCTCAACATAGAGTGAACATTAAATACTATGATTGATTGAAAACTATTTTCATTATTAGTGCTATCATGATAACTTTTATCAAACACTAATAATATGTCGTTTTATATTTAGCATCTAAGTAATAATAGCAAGAACTCAGCATAGAGGATACTATAATACTTAGTCTAGTGTATCCATTGTCTAGAATCATGTGTAGCCACATTTCATCCCTTTAATAGGTTTACTTTGTAGTACCATGATAAAACACCCTCCGCATAGAATGCAAAGCTCGAAGCTAAGACAAGGCGTTTGACCAAACCACTATGAACCAAGAAATCCAATCTTGTAGAACCGTGAAATAAATACTCTCCGCATGGAATGCTAAGCTCAAGACAAAGACAAAGTATATATTTCACACTACTATGAACCAACAATGGAGGCCGTGAGATCCAACCCTTGTATCTCTCTCCCACTAGATGTTTTAGTATAAAGGTTTTTAAATATAAAACATGCATAAGCTAATTACACATAACCTTGCTCTTTATACATGTGAAAACACTTAGAAAAAATTCTGATATTCTTTCTTTCGATCGATCAAATGTGTCCCTCTATCGATCGAAAAAATTAAAAAAATTCAAGCTTGACCATCTGACTTGTTCGATTAATACTCAATTGCCTCTCGATCGATCGAAACAACAAATTCGATCGATCGACTAGAAATCGAAAATCAATCAATTTAAAAAGCTTGATCACTGTTTCACTCGATTGATCGAAAGTGATTTTCGATCGATCGAAACTCGTGAAACTTGAATTTCTAGATTTTCTCTAAGGCAGTTTTCAACGGGTTTTTCATGAACAAACAACCATCATATGAACATAAGAGACAGAGATTGATATCTAAACTGATTTCCATTGATGTTATAGCCTTAAAGTTCAAATTAACATACTTAATATCAAACTTAAACAACATCATAACATTAATTTCAGTTTTCATCAAAGCATAATTTCAATCACCATACAGAAAATCAATCAAATAACTTTCTACCATTATGAAATTATCATTCTTGATTCCAAAACTCACAAAACATGTTATGCAAATTGGAAATTGAAGTCCGCTTTGATACCAATTGTAGGATTAAATATGGTTTGAATCTCATATAAAACATACGCAGCAGAAATTTAATGGATCTACTTCATTCACAATCGATAACATGCACTATGTAAGTTTCAGAATTCAAGAACAAGATAGTGTACCTTGGTGTGTTGAATTTCAAAACAAAAATCGGAAGCACTTGGAAATACTTTTGATCTTCACTCCAATTCCACTGACGCCCAAGATGTGTGGTCTCTTAATCAGTTCCAAATGGAGAATGTCAAAGTGTCTAACACTTCTTACACCACTTCGCAATAGTATTTTTTTCAAAAATTTCTACAAAAATTTCTGTATGTTTCTCCCTTTGTATCTAACTGATTATTTAATTGGACTGGCCTTTTAGGCCTTTCCAATTGGGCTTTAGTATGTGGCTTGGAGTGGGACCAAAAGGGACCAATAAGACATTAACTCCAATGGGGTTTGGACTTTTCTGTCAACTCTTGACAAGTCCAAAGTTACCATTAACTATATTTAATACCACAATGTAATTATTGTTGCACTATAGGCCTTATCTATAAATTATATCCCAAGACTTTATTGTACATGCAACCCCTTCATAAAATATTCGTAGTAATACAAAATCATGAATGTAGACTGCCACTTTATAAATTACTACATCTTATCTTTGAGTACCCGGTTTAATCCTTTAAGTTATTTATCATATATTTATGAAATTCAATTTCATAAATATAAACTCTAGCAACAATTTACTAAAGTAGTTAGGTCTAATATTCTGAATAACAAAACCATTAGACTTATCTCAAGAGAATATTTTGTATCCCTGTTAAGAGACTATGAATTCCATCTTAAGAATATATGTTTCATCAACACTAAATGTGGTTGCCCAACATACTGAGGTTTTGATCGTATCTTTAGACCTCACTCCTAATATATTAAAGCAACCCACACTTCATGATCAAGTCCATTATTCTCTCAGGATTAAGAGTTCATGCAAATATAAGTCGTGAGTTTATTATTCATTTGACAGCCGTTAGAAGAATAATAAATCTCACATCGGTCCATTTCAATATGTTTTAACTCTTAAAACATATCAACATACCAACTAGAAATCTCCATATCCATGATCAAGACAAATCATCTTAGTTGATATGTTCTAGTCTTCACAAATGAAAAACCCAATTTCATCACCGATTACGAACTACAATTCTGAGTTTACAAATAACTTGTGATTCATATCTTCTGTGACTTTTCACATAAATCACATATTATGCATCTCATAGACTATGTGATAATGTCTCAATATTCATGTTACCATTATTTCAAATAATAATAAAACAACTTTATCAAATACAACATTAAGTCATACATAATGTCATACATAATAACATACATAGCATCATACAATAGGATTTAAGAGCACTAATCCTAACATGGGCCACTTGGAACTACGCAAGAAGAGGATTCTAATGGGAGAGAAGTGCAGGCCTCTTGGTTTTTCTGGTACCCTTTAGTATTATAAAGATGGCATTTTGTTACCAGAGGTCCTTGGTGAGGATTATTGGGGAAGTTCCTAGTTCTTTTCGTTCATTTCATTTAATCTTTGTTTATGCCAGAATTAGCAAATTTTAGTTGAGTCCAATTATGTAATTTATTTGAAGTATGTTCAATGGTAATGTTTTCACAAAAATTATCATGTCATAGCTTCTTTACTGTTTTTCTTCTGCTATTCTTACAATTATGTGGTAGATCTTCTAACCGGTTCCTCAAAAATAGGAATTATGGTAGATCAGTTGGCAATCACTCATATTCTCTATTCTGGATAAATTCCATTGAAAGTATTGGTCCAATATTTATACAGACTTTCTTTTGAAATTAAATTTATACTTGATTTAACAAGAATCAGAGGGACTATTTTTTTTTTCACTGTGAGGCTATGATCTTGATTTTTCATTGTTTTCTTTCCTACTTTACATATCATTTGAGGGATTATGTTTCGTACATTCCAAACAGGCCATAAGCCAGACCTCAGCCTTCACCTTTGCAATGAACCCAAGTTCTGTTTCTCACCAAAGACTTGTTTAAATGGAGATAGTATAAACTTCTATACAATGCTGCAAAATCCCTTTATCCCTCTAAATAATAGGATTTTAGAATTTAAGAAGTGTTTCTCATAATCAAGTTGAAGCCCACAATCTTTCTCAAAAAAGAAAAAAAAAATGTTGAAGCCCATAATGAGTATGCAATTCTCATCGACATTAATAGAATATTTTGACTATAGTTAAAAAGTAGAAGCCAAACATATAAGAATGCTGGCAAAACTGGTTTGATTCTCAAAGTGATGGAAAAAACATAAACAATAGGGCATAAATATGAAATATCTGTACTTGGCCATGACTCTGTGAAATTGGTAATTTTTTAACTTCTATTTTGTTCACCCTGTTTTGAAGGATTTTGTTAACTTTGATACTTCAAAACAACTAATGATATCCATAATTAGAACAAACAAAAGCCCAATAGAGACACAATTCACAATATCACAAGCTAACTACAAGACGACAAACACCCAATCTCACAAACTAAAGAACAATTGACTACTTTAGTATAAATACAAGCACAAGCTAGAGAATATGCTTTCTCATAAACCAAGGCAATATAGAACATGTGTTATTTGCATAAAAATTAAAAACCAATAAAATTGTAGATATTACTTTATAATATCACTAATTTAATTATTTATAGTAGAATACAAAAATTAAAAAATACGTATATTTAATAACATATATTTAATTATTTTTTGACTTAAAAAAATTTTATTTTTAATTGAAGACAAAAAAGCAAACTTACTTGATGAGGTAAATCTTTCGAAATTCTTCCATTCCAAATTCCAGCAAAATATCGCACTTCTTAGAGAATAACAAAAAGAGAAAGAAAAACAGAATATGGCTTTATTTTTTAGAATAACAAATAAAGCTACAGTAATCTAAAATCAAACCAGATTAATGACTTAAACTGATTGTAACAGCTGTAACAAATGCCGTAAATCATGCTAATCAAAATTAGTTCCACTCGAGCTTTCAATAATTAAGAAAGTAATCTAGTGCAAGAAATGCAAACTGTTGCTCTTCTCTTGAAAACCCAAGTGAGACAATTGCTGTTAATGTTGTGTCTCTCCTCCCACAGAAACCAAACCCCACACCGAAGATGTTAAGACCCACTGAAACCCACCCAAGGTGAGTGTGATGCCTGTGTTATTTGACATACGAAGAAGTGTGTTTTCAAGGTTTTGGATCCAAGTCCAATCAATCAATCATTGATATATATTTAAAAGCAGAGACCTCATGCGAGAGAGCATGAGGTTCTGCCATATGGCACATTTTATGAAGAGAATTGAGATACTTTTAAGCCATATTAGAGATAAGAACAAATTTAAAAGTGGAGACTCTTTATTTTCTTGTGATAGGCCAAAAACGTATTGACCCCTTGTGATGAATTAAGTTGATTAATTAGTCAAATTATTAATTAATCAAATTAACATGCAAATGCATGGTAGCACAAACAAATCACCAATAAACAAAAGTATGCAGCAGAAAATAAATGACATGATGATTTGTTTACGAATGGGAAAAACCTACACAGCAAAAACTCCACTGGGTGATTTTAAGGTCACCACTCCCGAAATTCCACTATTATCACAACAAGCGGTTACAAGTAAAGGAATCTCAAGTACCTCACCAACCTATAGTTGAACCCTTACCCCAATATCCAATTGGACTTGTTTTGTAGTGACAATTTCTCCTTTCAATGCACGGCTCCCAAGTACATGACTAACCAATTGCGCGGATCCTAGTACGCGACTTCAATCGCCAACTAAAAAAGATTGTTGGCTGCAAAATTCTTCAATTCATCCACACGATAAAGATCAAGAAGATGCTTGGTTACAAAACCATACGGTGCAAAGACACGGCAACTTCTTTACAAGAGAGATGAACTAGGGCAAGAACTTTGTCTCAAGTCACAATTTGCATGAATAAGGATTTCTCAATGTTTGTGCAACTTGCGTACCCTTGACGGCCCTTAAAATAATCATTTATATGTCTAGGGTTAGGAGAAAAGAAGGCCCAAAGACACATCTACGGATTGGAATCAAAACAAGACTCAGAATCTATTTTTCTTAAACCTCGACAGATAGAGGTATTGAGAAGCTGTAGAGCAGCTATCAAGCTACGGGACAGGAACAACTATTTAAACCTCGACACATGCTAGCTGTCGAGCTAGCTATCGAGCTTTAATGAACTTGCACTTTTTAGCTTGTTTCTTGGACAAACTTGATGACTTCAACACTTGATCTTGGAACACAGTTTCTTGAAGTATAAAACTCATCCTGATTCTACCCAATTACAAGTAAAGTGCGTTTTGTCAAAAGATTAGCCAATTACATAAAATTATGACATGTTCTAAACAAGTGAAACACATATGTCCTAACACTTTGGTTCCATGTTTCAAAACATTTTTGTTACATTTTGTATTCAATGTTTTAAGACTACTATTTATTTCATTTGGTTCAATGTTTCAAGACCTTCCATCTCTCACACACAAAAAACTCTTTGCATTTCCATTTATCATTTTCACTTTTACTCCTTTATATACACATGTTCATAGCATCATCCTATCTCAAATACACTTAGAAAAAATGATGCCATTTAGCTCAACCTTTCAATGACACCTACATAACTCCAACGTTGCAGTATCAATTGATTGTAACCCGAATTAGTAGACTATGACCAAGGAATGGGGTTTTGTATTTTTTATTCAATGACAGTAGCTTACGGTTTTGATATTGAATTCAGACATTGTAGATTTTGTGAAGATTATGATTCGCTTGGAGTCTTTGGGCGTTTGAAATTTTGGTTTGGGAAAGTTATAAATGTATTTTATTTTAGAACTAAAGAAAAAGAAAAAGAAACATTCTAATTGACTATTTATGAAGTTAGCCTTTTTAAAATAAAAAAATTGTGTTAGAATTCATTATTTGTAGGTTTCTTTGTATGTAGCCATAGTGGTAAAAACAAAAATCGATGGTGACTTAAAAGTATTTTTTGCTTTTTTAAAAGGATACAGAAGCCCAACTTAAAATTGAATTTTGATAAATGAATGTGTTTTTAGCAAATTTCTCTTTATTTAATCATGTTCTGTTTATGTTGGTACTTACAAATGATTTCCTTAATTCCATTGAGATAATTAATTAGGTGTTTATGATCAATGTCTCCATATTTGGTTGTGAGAATAGAGTGATTGAGAAAGTGTTTGATAGGTTGCTTAAATTTATGTAATTTTAGGATATAAAAGTATTTTATATTTTGAATTCTTATATGTAGATTTCAAAATCATTTAACCAGTTTGAAAAATAAAATCTACTTTTTACGGTAAATATTATAATATATTATAATCTTACAATGTTATACAATTTTTAAAAATAAATTAAGAATTAAAAAAAAATCAAGTTTTAAAGCATTTAACAATATTGTGAGCAAACATAAATATTATACAACAAAATAAGTATTAAGTATTATATGTAGATTTTAATATATATATATATATATATATATCTGTATATATTCAGAAGATTCAGAAAGTTAGTTATTGCTTTTTTTCTGTCAAAAATACCCCTAAATTAAGTAAACAACAATTTAAAAATTGGGTTAAAATAGTAAATTGACAAAAGAAAGTTAGTTATTGCATTTTTTTATTATAAAAAATACCCCTACCTGAAACTTAAAAATTAGGTTAAAATAGTAAATTGACAAAAATAATAAATTCTTACATCTACGTTGAAATGTCTTCCTACTTCTATTAAACTCCTACTTTTACGTTGATTTAAATTCCTATATCTACTCACTAACTTCCTACAAAATCGAATCATTTAAGGAAGTGCTAACAAATAGGAAAAGTGCTCACCTAAAATTCAGACACGTATGCAATTTAATGTTTAAAAAATCGTACGGTGCATTGTTTGGAGGGGGTTCCTGTCACAGTATCAAAATAGTTTGATGGTCTAAAAATCAGACACGTATAAGTTAAAAAGTAACAGGTCACATTCTTTCACAATTTTGATCCCGTTTGGAGTCCAAATCTTTTGTCCCACTTTTCTTGTTTCACTCTATACTCCACTAATAAAAACTTGCCATGAGTTCACCTAATTAATTAAATACTAATATTAATTAATAACGGTAACATTAATAAGTATTTAATTAATTAGGTGAATACGGCAAATTTTTATTAATGGAGTATAGAGTGGAACAAGAAAAGTTGGACAGAAGATTTGAACACCCTAAAACAAAAGAATAACCGGTATATAGACATTCTCAAAAAAAAAAAAAAAAAAAAAAAAAAAAAAAGCCTTGCGATATAGAGATAGAGAAGGAAAAAAGCTTACGATACGGAAATGGCTTATAGTACTCCCAAAAAATACATGCGATACTGAGCACGGAAAAGGAGAGAGAGATCGAGAGATCAAAAACTGAAACCCAAAACATCAGACACCAATCAAGATGAAGAAGAGCCTTACAGTCTCTTCCTCTCTTCTCATGAACCCTAATCTTTTTCTTCAAGAATATTCAATCCCTTCAATCCAGGCTACAGGTTTGTTCTTTAATTCAATCTTTTTCCAATTCAAGATTCACGTATTTGTTTCTTGCTCTCTATATTATTGAATTCCTCAAATTTTGAAATTTTTTTTGAAAAATCAGATTTGAATCGATCTTTATGGGCAAAAATAGCAAATTAACCTTTAGGTTCCAACTATATAGTTAGCAGGCCCGGTTTACAAACTATATAATTTACTAGCATCTCGAGGCTCAAAGGCTCGAGTTTGGGCTATAAATCGAGCCTCTGAGGCTCGGTTTGTCCAGAATGATGTGGCGTTTTTCCTACGTGGCCTCCACCTGGAAATCGAGTCTCTAAGACTCGATTTATGTGACGTGGCCATCTGGGTCTGACGTGGTTGGTCCACGTTGTCCACATGGAAAACAGAAACCGAGTCTCTAAGACTCGATTTCAATTTGGGGTTTATTCAAACTTAACGCCTCTCACCTGTAAACACTCTCCACTCTCACTCACCGAGACAAAGAGCAGACTCCTCCCGCTCCCACTCTCCCTCTCACCCACCCTCTCTCTCACACTGAACCTCAGCCTCTCCTCTCTCCCTCGCGCAGCCTCTCCTCTCTCACAGCCTTTCCTCTTTCACTGTTCTCTCACAGTCTCCACTCTCAATCTCCACATTAATCACCTTCGCTTCGCCAAAAGATTTCACAAAGCCAAAGCATTCGATACAGACTACGTCTCTCAAAACTAAAAAAAAAAAAGGTGAGTCGTTTTGTCTTCAGTCGCTGTTTGGTTGCCGAGAAACAGTGGGAAAAATCAAAGTTTTCTTCTATTTTGGTTTCTGTCTACTAATTTCTAATAGAACCGTTGCAATGTGATAGCTTTATTGTTTTTTGAGATTGAATTGGTTTGTGGGTTTGATTTTTTATATTTTTTCAGTTTTGTTTTGCGTTTTGTTCTGTTCCGTGGGTTGATATCAGACAAATTTCAAATTTCTATCTTGAACTATGCATTGTTCTGCAGTGATGATGTTAGTGTTTGTTAACTGGGTCTTTGTTAAATTAAATTGTTGATGTTAGGGTTTTGTTAAAGTTGATGATTTAGTGTTTAATTGGATCCATGTTACTGAAAGTTTGATGGCTTTCTTCATGCTAAATTTGATAATGTCAGAAATGATATTGTGTTTATTAATGTAATATTGTTGTAGTGTTATATTTTTTATTTTATTTGCTAAGTTCTTGCATTGCCTGTATTTACTGTGTTGGGATATTTCACCTTTTATTTGATTCTATTTCAATTATTGACTTTCTTTTACTTTCTTGTGTAGTATGGCTGCTGCAAATGCTGGGCGGATTGACTATATACAGCCTGGACCCATTAACACGTCAATGTTGTCACAGCAGTTGAAGCATCGGTCCGAAGCTATTTGGAATGGGCAGGTAAAACACAACACTAAAGATTTAACTAATGTACATGCATTTAATTCATACAATGTACATGCATTTGCTGTCATATATTAATCCATGGTTCTGTTCTGTGCAGGATCCAGGGTCCGTTACCTGCCATAGCCGTAGTTCAGAGTTCTCCAATCGAGAGCCAATGGTTGACGATCGACTCAGGAACATCATCAAGGCAGTTGGTTTGGAGGGACTCCTTTGGGTCCCGGGTAGAGAGATTGACCATGGCCTGATAACGGCCTTAGTGGAGTGATGGCGGCCCGAGACTCACACATTCCACATGCCACATGGTGAGGTCACCATCACATTGCAGGATGTGGTGGTTCTTCTCGGGCTTCCTATTAATGGTGACGCTATAACAGGGAGCACGCAGAAAACTTGGGTGGATGTGTGCCAGGACTTCCTTGGCTTTCAACCTATAAATGAAGGCAACCATAAGCAACTTACTGGCCAGACGATTCTCATCAACCGGCTTTTGGAGCAAGTTGCTAATCCATTACCGCCTAATGCTGAAGAGGATCAGCTGCATAAGTACGCACGATGCTACATCCTAGCGCTACTGGGGGACACAATTTTCATGGACAAATCCGGCGATAGGGTGCATCTAATGTGGGTGCAGTAGTTGGAAGACCTTCGCAACCCACGAAGGTACAGTTGGGGAAGTGCTTGCCTTGCATGGTTGTACCGAGAGCTATGCAGGGCAAGCGAGGACACCAGTCAGATTGGTGGGTGCTTACTGTTGGTCCAATATTGGGCGTGGGCTAGGTTCCCCTATTTGTGCCCAACAGTTGAGCATGGCCCGCCAATGGGTGCTTATGGTCCTCCAGTGCGTGGTCCACTATCCCTGAAGTAAGTCTCTACCTCATGCACGTCATATACATTATGTGATCATTACCTAAGCCCACAATCATGTAACTTAATTTTATTTATTTATTTTAAAGGCTTCTAGCAATTTTTTATGTGAACATAACAAAATTTTAAACTGAGGTTCAATATATATGAGTACATTAATATACTCTAATTTTGTGACTGTCATGTGGCTTTTACGTGCTTTGTTTTTTATAAGGATTGTTTCTTATTCTAGTGATATTATTAATTAAGTAAATATCTATAACGTACATCTCAGTATTTATATGTGATTACATTATAGTTTTAACATTGGAATTATCTTAGTAGGAAAGTTCTAGATATTGATCCATTGTTCTTGATTGTAGGTGGTTGTGGGTCCCAAACAAGAAAAATAGGCCCGCCCACATCTTCAGGGACAGGTATAGCGAGCAAATAGCTTCAATGTTGCCAGCCCAGGTATGAAAATGCATTGTTTTACATGTTT
This sequence comes from Castanea sativa, assembly GCF_040712315.1. Lineage (NCBI taxonomy): Eukaryota > Viridiplantae > Streptophyta > Magnoliopsida > Fagales > Fagaceae > Castanea > Castanea sativa. Next base: position 21,526,323 of record NC_134017.1, read on the forward strand.
AGGAACAAGATATAGGTTTGGTGAGCTTTGAATTATAAACATTGTTGTCTAATGTGTTGTGTACTTGTTTTGTGGCTATTGTAGGTGGTGTGGCAGCCATATGAAGCTGAGTTAGAGGACCTTCCGCCGTGGTGCATTGCAGGGAGGGCCATGTGGACGGCAACGGTGCCGCTTGAATGTTTCCACCTAGTAGAAAACATACACCGGATCGTGTCGTTCGTCAATTTAGGATGATCCAAGAAATTCCCCGCGATGCTGACACTGACACAGTGCTTCATGACATTGATTTGAGGGGGAAAGTCGGTGTTGATTGGACGCGAAAACATGCTGTGCATATCGATGAGTGGAGTAATCGCCTTCAACGGCGTTGTGAAGCAGTACTTGGTGATATGCCTCCACAGCACGAGTACCACGACTGGTTCAAAAGGGTAACTCGGAGGTTCATCGATAGGCCCGGTGCTATAGTGACCGTGCTGGTAACTTCTTAATGTCTTCTATATCTTACTGTACTTCCTACCATGAAACCACTGTTTAGAGAACATGATATACGTTACTACATTTTCTGCTTAGCACTTGGTCTCTTTATAATTTGCAATAATGGTTGCTTGGAATCAAATTCAGAACCAACATTGTATTTATTATCGATTGGCATTGTTGATTTCGTATTGCATTACTAATGTGTGGTTTTCCATGTGTAGATTGAAGGATATGTCCGTTTGTTGAGGCGTCACCCAGTGGGCACGGAGGACCACAAGGACATTACTGAGGTGCTGACAGTCGTGCATGCGATTGAACGTGTACAACCTCCTATCCCTGAGGCCCTGAATGAGGAGGCAGCTACCCCTACGGGCCCAAGTACTACTGAAGGCCCAAGCACGAGCACAGCTCCGGCCAGATGTCGCCCTCGTCCACCTGTTGCTACCCCGAGAGTTGTCCCTACCCCTGATCCCTCTCTATCCACCCCACATCCATCCCCTAGCCCCACTATTCCTTCATCCACCCCACATCCATCCCCTAGCCCCACCATCCCACATCCATCCCCTAGCCCCACCATCCCTTCACCCACCCCACATCCATCTCCTCGCCCCACCATCCCTCCACCCACCCCGCATCCTTGTCCTGGGTCCGACATTCGTCCACCCACCCCACAGTCATTTCCTTAGTTGTCACCTATTTCATCCTTTGACCTAGGTATTGATCCAACCCCACCTGACATGCAGCAAAAGCCACCCTCCCACAGTACGTGTACTGGCCCTTCTTCAGCCATCAACCCACCCCATGTTCAGGCTGAGCAGACTGTTGGGTTACCTGCAGTGACAGAAGGTCGACCGAAATGCATATCAAAAGCACCTTCTTGTGGGACAGGGGGCACAAACATGGACACAATGCTGGGCCCGAGGCATCTGACGAAGGACATGCAAGACCTCCTCCTCATTATACAAGACGACGTAAGATTCAAAAAAGGTAACTCAATGCTTAATGTGAACCAACACACATTATTCCCAGTGGTATTCCTCTTTTCACATTTCAATCTACTGTTGTGTACTGCATGATATTATTTTTGTTTTCCACCATGGTTTTAACATACATTATTGGAACTAGGTGACTAATCAAGTGTACCTAGGGGGCCAAAATGACATTGATGCGGGTGAAGAAGATGGTAAGCAATATTAATTTAATGGTTAAAAATTGAATCAAAACAATCTTCATTAGTGAAGAGGTCAGACTATTATTGTTGTTTTGGAAATGTGCATTATTTTCATCCTTATTAATTTTCTCAATATTAGAACGATCCTTGTCAGTCCTTTTTTATTTCTTGTTATATGAATGATCTAAATTATGTACATTTGAATTTTGTGCCCTGGAGGTAGCTTTGGACTCTATTTGTAGCTTCCTTGCTCGACTGAATTTCTTCAAGCTGGGGTAAGTTTAGTTCCTCCCAATCCCCATCCTCCACCTCCCTGCACTCCCCCCCCCCCCAAACAAAAAAAAAAGGAATATAATTTCTAGTTGTTACTCTTTGGGCACCATTGGGTTTTAAAAAGATGGAATTTGTTTAATGCAATTCTTTGTTGTTCTTTTACTGATAATCAGGGCAATAGCGAGGACAGTAGCTGTAGAGAGGATGAACAAAGCAAGCTGCCATTACAGTTAGCAATTGTAGGATGGCCTAGTGTTGGAAAGTCAACCTTGCCTGATTAGATGATACAAGAAGATCGTGTTTTAGTGGGCCCAGAAGCTGGTTTGACTAGAGATTCAATTAGAGCTGATTTTGAATTTCAAGGGAGAAAAATGAAAGCTAGTAATATACTCTTCCTCTATGTTCTCTTTTTAATTGTATGCTTTGTTGCTGCATTGTTTTTATCTAATCTTGGTTTTCTTGTTCTATTTGTTTGTTTGCCCTTAATGTTTGATAACAAGTTCAATGGATGGATTTCTCTTCATCCATGATCATTTTTATTGTCCTCTGTGCAAGCCTTTTTAAAACTTGACAATATAGCTGGTCTCATATAGCATTAACTCTCTCTCTCTCTGTCTCTCTCTCTCTCTCTCTCTCTCTTCTCTTTCTATGTTGTTGGGCTGAAGGTATGCTCTAAAGTTTGTTTGGTTTACTTAGTGATCTTTACCTAATTTTTTTGTCCTTTCGACTTTTTGAGCTTGACTAATGCTGGGTGGAATTTACTTTGAAAAAAAGCTTGGTTCTTGATATGTGGGTGTGTATTGTTTGTGAGGCTTCTGTTACTCTTGTTTGGTTGGTCTGATAAGGTGGGAAAAAGAAATGAAATTTTATTTTTCCTGAAATACTTTTTTTAAAATCCTTTTTTGTGTTTTTCTTTTTCCTATTAAATTAAGAACTCAACCTCAACCATGCCAAGTGGTTGAATTATGTTTAGTCTAGATGAAAAGTAGAGTTTGCCTACAAGTTCTCAGCAACAAAACAGATATCTAAGGGGGTGTTAAATTTTTTTTTTTTTAATGATTGTTTTTATAATCAAATTGCTTAAATTTCTGAAACAGTTTTTAATTTAATTGTGGGAGTTTTGCTTTTTATCTTTGTAGTTTTGCTGATTGGTTTTGGAGATTCTTTTATAAAAATCAAGTACCTTGACTTGTGTTGGGGTGTGCTTGAGTTTGTTTGAAAAATTTATTCAATTGAGACTGAAAAAGTGACCACTCATGTTTTTGTAATTAGTTACTGTTTCGTTTTGAAAAATTGTATCAACCTATGTATAGTAATACTTTTCAAAGTATAATTATATTAGTTTCTTAAGGTAAAATTTTGTTTCACAATCTAAAAGGAATTGAAATCGAAAGGGAAAATTGAATCCTTGGTTTCTTGTATCTGTTTTTCAGTTGCAAATGGAAGAAAACAAGAAAGCTAAGTTAAGAGCAAACTGTTTCATCGAGCAGGAAAATTTATTGAATTTTAATATGTTATTTTCATTGGATTTTCAGGGGTACAGCCAGAGCTAAACAAAGACATGGCTGAGAAAGTAAAAGTACTCCCGAATTGCGTTTATGTAGATAATCCCTTCGACGAATGCAGTCAATCTTGCCTCAAAAAGATTGCTGAAGGCCAGACACGCAAGGAGAAAAAGAAATCAAGTAATTTTTTATACTAAATATGCTTTGAGCTATGCAAATTTAGCAACTATAATTTTGCACCTGCAGCTATAGCAAGCTTTCCTGATGCTACACTTTGGGTTTTAATTGCCCTTGCGAGTTTATTAAATTTGAATTTGGCAGAGTAATCTTGTTTGTGAAATACTTAACAAATTGAATTATATACAGTTCTCTTTTCTTATCTTTTGAGCAACTACAATCATTTTATAATGTTAATTCATGAATTTTGTGATATGAGGTTAATATTAATATAAGTAAACTTAGTAAGGGAGTGTTCTAATTTTATAAGGGTTTCCTTGATAACTTTTTGAACATAGGTGGAAATTTTGGATTTGTTTTTCTATTTTTTTTTTTAAGATGATGGCAATGGAGTGATAAGAACACACCCAGCTTGCCCTAAGGCATCCAATCCTTACCATGAATGTGGTGAATTATGCCCCAAAAGAGTTGCCGGAGCTGAGGTGCGGAGGGATAAGAATGAATCAGGTTGTTCCTCTTTTCTTGTATGGTATTTTCTGATGAAACTCTTCAGTAAATTAATAAAAACGAATCAGGTTTTCACCTATTTTTTGTATGGTATTTTCTAATGATACTCTTCAGTAAATTTTTCTTTGCCATCTTTTGCTTTTTAGAAAGGGTCTACGCAAGTCTATAGGAGTAGGAAAGAAAAGTGGTCTGTTCTTACAAAAGAATGTTCATATAAATAGGAGAACTAAATAAGGAGGGAGGAGCATTGAGGAGGTGAAAGTCTCTTTTAGCATGAAGATCCATCACTTGTTGGAACCAAGGAGAACTATGGAAGAAATCTGATGTATTGATGAGCCTGATAAGCAATCTGATTGTAGACCAAGTCCAACGGCCAGTTCTTGTAGGCTTAGGAACATTTATAAGTTCTTTCTTTTAGTATGAAATTTACAAACCTTTTGAAGAGATAAAAGAGCCAATAGTTCTAGCATTTTCTTTGGTTATTAGAACATAGAAAGAGGGAGAATACATATGGTTGCAGGATTGCAGCTTGGCTGCTTTTGCTTTTATTTTATTTTTTATTTTGCTAAGTAATGAAAATTTCATTAATCAAAAATTTAATAAAACACCCAGGTTACTTGAGTAGCAAATTAACCCTTAGTTTCCAACTACTTCCAATTTATTTTAAATGTAAATGCTTGTGGCTAGGCTGCATCTGGTGCTGTGCAATGTCAGATGATGGACATGACCTATCCAGGTGTTGTTCCAATGCACAAGGTGACAAACTGCCTCTCCTGTTTGCTCTTTTTATTTTTTGCACCTCCTATTTCAATTAATAATTTTATCCATAAAATGAGCTTCACTTGTTGTCATTTGATATTTCAGGTGAATTTTGATGCAAACTCAGAATATGATATGATCATTGAGTATAAGGTTCTGCAGGAAGTATTTAACAAGTTCTATTTTGATAAGGTAATTTCGTCTCACTGGTCAAAGTTTTGTGTGTAGAGCTTTGGGCATGAATTTCTTGTGTTTCCATTCTCTCTTTTACCAATCTCTTTTTTGTTAAGTGTTCAGTTTTATATTATCATGTTCCTTTTAGCTGTTGTCTCCAGGGTGAAATGAACTATTAGGGTTTGCGCGGTTGGTGGCAGACCTTTCTGACTGTGAGAAAGTTGAAATTGAATTACTGTCTGAATTATGAGATCAGTTTTATTCAGGCTTAACTAAACCTAGGTCAGTCAAGGGATACTAGGGAAAAAAATAAAAATTCTGCCCACTGATCTTAGTTGTACTGGGTACATAAGAAAGGAACTTAAGATATATTTTGGTAAGCAAAACTGAAAACTAGTATCAAATGGAATTTCACAATACAATCTTTGACAGTGGTGGTAATGTCTTGGTATGGGACTTATCATTCTTCCAATTGGAGGACCAGTGGAATGATCCAACCACTTTAGAAACTATATCTATAAAGTCATTTTGCATATATGGTGTGAATGTCTTGGATTGCAGCTCTTACTAGTGGGAAACTTTTGTGCAGAATTTCCTTCCCCAACCACCTGGGTGGTCTGTTGAAGCTCTGGACCAAGACCTTGAACAAATCTGCTGGAAGGAACACTTAGGAAGCAAACATCAAGAACTGTTTTGCCTAAACAAGAAAGAGCCTCTTTTGTCATCGTAAAACTGCCTTTTCTTCGAATCTAGTCTCCCTGTGATTGAGCAATATACCACTAGGGGGAAAGTTCAAACGGTAAATTTTGAATTCATGTTCTAAGTTATGTATATATAACTTTTGGTTAAAATCTTCTTGATGTTCTACGAAATGTAAAGTTTTATTTTTCTATTTCACTCCCTGAACACAAATATGTAGCCATTTCTGTTGCACATTTTTTCTTAAAAAAATGATCTGAGGTATTTGCAGGCTGATTGAGTGCTGCGTATATACCTTAATTCAAATTTTATGCCTAATGAGGTAAATCTTTGATCATGAACTTCTAAGGTTTTCTATATATTTGGAATCATTTTAGTATGTTATTCTTCAGTTTTGGATCTAATTTGCGTGTTTTGACGGTTTATCACAGGATTTCAAAAATGGCAAAGTTCATACTGCCTTTATCCCAAAGCATGAGCAGGAATTAGCAGCAGTAAGAAGCTGATTGTTTTTGAATATTCACACATACGTATAAATATACATCCATTCATACATTTATATAACTGTGAAGGATATTTTTTTTTTTTTTTTGTAAAATTATCACTTTTATCTACACTGTTTGGTATCTTACTATCTTGTAGACTTTTTGGCACAGGCCACATTTATTACTTTATGTTTAAAAAAATGAATTAAGTTGACTCCTGTTTGGTTCATTTTTTTCAAATGTTTTGCAAGCCTATGCTATTAAAACGAATTTCAACACAACCCTTGATTTATGTACTTTGTACAAATTCGAACTCCAAATCCAAGTTTACAAATAAAATTTAATGAGGAATTCTGAAAAATGCATTTTCCCACGACAAAAAAATTTTTAATTAGCGGCACCTATTTTTTTTTATTGACCTATTAAAATATGTAATACTCTTTTCTCTTCAAAAAAAATAGTTATCTTGATTATATATTGAACAACTTATATAGGCTCCCATGTTTTTGTATTTCCTTGGATACTTTAAGTTACAGAGACACAAACTATAGTGGTTAATATTTTCACGTTAATATATATTATAAATCAACAACATTTTTTCCTCTAGTATATAAAACCTTGGATTTGTTAATTTAATTTTAAGTAGCTTCAGTTTCTTGGTTCCTGTGAAGAGTAGTGATTGACAATTGTAATGGAAAAAGTAGTACATAGTTTATACAATGGGGGTTGTACCTCCATATTTTAATTATTGTGATTGAATTCTTCATACCAAGATTAATGGTATTAATAGCAAAAAACCTCCTTATTCTAATGTCAACTATGATTTTTTTTCTTCACCTTTTCTTTTTATCAGGCATTGGGCTATTTAGGCAATGGCCTCTTCAAATAAAAAAATAAATTATATATATTTGTCTTATAATACGGTAAAAAAATAATTAAATAAAAAAGAAGTCAGGCCTTCCACCAAGTAAAAAAAAACTTCTATTGACCAGTAGAATGTTTCATCTTACAATGTTCAAATTTTAATTAACGCATTTTAATGATTAACAATTATTTATTGCTATCAAAATATTCTCTTTTTAATGTTGTGCATTCTGTTAATTTTTAAGAATAAAAATATTATATTCTATTTATGCGTTTTACTATATTTGCAATAGTGTTTGAGTGAAAACTATCATTCTCATTATAATTTTGTTTGCTTACTCTATCTATCTTAAGTTTCATCCTAATTAATAATTTTCTGGACATTCATTAGTTATAACTATGGACATTCATTAGTTGTGAGAAGAGTTTTCAACGTTTCCATAGTCACAATATTGGAAAATGCATGCGGGGTAGAAAGTCAGAAATATGTAAACTGTGATTTTGGAGGGAGTTACAGTACCAAGAAACATTGTTAAAAAAGAAGAAAAAGATCCTCACATGACCATTGGAAATGATATATGCATTGAACTGTTAATTAAACAAGACTTTAAGTCACTAAAAAAAAAACAGGTCTTAAAGTGATTGCCTTTCTGCCCACTGTTACCTAACTAATATGCCAATGGAACATGATTAATTGCCTTGTTTAGTGCTCCATCAATTTTAAAAATGTACGCACTCTTAATTTTTGTAGGACAATAGCAAATATGGATTTGAAGCTGGATTTGTCCCTCCATCCCTAATAAACTTTGAAAATAGCCTGCCAAGAGACCTTATCATTGTGAAGATGCCTCAAGACAGTTAACCACGAAATCAACTCCATATATTGAAAGTGGTTCAAGTCTCCAGCGACCATATGTCGATAAACTCACATCATAACCCACACTGCCAGATAAAATCAATCATTGGATAGAAATGTTGTTGATTTCGTCATCTTTTGGAAGTTCATATGGCGGCAGGTTTTCAAGTTCTGCTTCAGCCGCAGCGAGATTCTCTTTAGCTTTAATGATTCTTTCTTGACGAGATTCTTCTTGCTTCCTCAGGTCTTCCATTTCTTTATATTTTTCCCTCGTACTTGCACCCCCTATAGAAAATGTAAATGAATGTAAACCTAAGGATTTAGGAGACAAGAGTGATACTGTCATTGAAAGTGATGCTTGTTTTGAGGCATCTAGATGACGAAGGAGTCAGTAGAAGATTGAGAGGAACTTCTTCGTAATGTCTCTTTTCACATTGACATGAATGCCTATTGATACCGCTACTAATATGTCTTTATGAAAGAGACCTACATGTAATGGTGTTCTTATCTGTCTTGTAATGGGGAACTCATATCATACACAGATGACTTTAGGTGCTACATTGGAATTCAATCAAAGTTGCCCAGGTCTGGTTTCGTATTTCCAAGAAACATCTTTCACATTTTTTTTAAGCTAAATTTGTATGAAATAGAATTGATTAATTCTCCCTACCCTCGTCTCCCTTTTTTGTCTGATAGTTGTGGACGCTCCAAATGTAATGGTGCAATTGGCTACATTGGCTTCATTGGAAAGGACAAGTTTGGAGAGGAGATGACAAAAAATTTGTCTTCAGCGGGTGTTAATGTGAGTTTCTCTTCGTCTTAGACTTACAACTGAATTTTGGTTATGTCTTCACCTTCTTCCTCATGTTAAGACGATTATAATAATTGTAATCAGGTACATTATTACAAGGATGAATCTACATCAGTAGGGTCATGTACTGTTTGTGTGGTTGGTGGTGAGAGGTCAGTTCTATGTCATGTCTGCACGTAATCGAGTTTTCAAGCTCAGTTCTATAGGGATTGCTTTGATTGCTCAGTTTCATGATCATTTACATGTTGAATTGGATGATTTGGTACGTTGTGTTTCTTGGAGAGAATATTTTGGTGCTTTCACTTGCATAAATGAAGAAAATATTTTGTAATTATAAATAGATAATGCATATGCCAGGCAATAGCCTACACGATGGGCCCATGTCTTACTCTAAAACTTTCCAACTCATGGCTCCCATTATTACAAATCTGAAAACTTGAAAAATTGTATCTCCTTTATTATAATGGAACTTGTGTTGTCTATAGTAGCTTATGATTATCAGGTTAGAAATAATTTTCTGGAATTATGAGAAATATATTTGTCTATTGCGACTCTGGTGTTACATGATTGACATTTACACTGTTCATTTCTAATCTACAAGAAATTGGAGTTTTAGTCACAATATTTTTTGCATGTTTTATTGAGGCTTTCGTTCGCCTGATTTTACCTTCACTTGCGAAATTGCGGACAATGTATGCTAAAGTAAGTGTTCTATCTTATAACTTTTGAAGAGTCAGCTATAAATTTTGTGAAGAAAGATACTTGGTGATCTTTCACAGTAGCTGTACGTTTCTTGTCACACGATTGTATTTATTCTCAGGTTTGGAGGTTCATTTACATTTTCTATAGGGGATGCAAGTACAAGGGAAAAATATAAAGAAATGGAAGACTTGAGGAGCAAGAAGAATCTCGTCAAGAAAGAATCATTAAGCTCAAGAGAATCTCGCTACTGCTGAAGCAGAACTTGAAAATTGACCGGCATATTAACCTCTAAAAGATGACAAAATCAGCAACATTTCTACCCAATGTTTGATTTTATCTGGCAGTGTGGGTTATGATGTGAGTTTATGGACATATGGTCGCTGGAGACTTGCACCACTTTCAACATATGGAGTTGATTTCGTGGTTAACTGTCTTGAGGCATCTTCAAAGAGTTATGGTCTCTTTTTTTTTTTTTTTGCTATCATAAAATGTATTGGTGTACCTATAAAATAAACTGTGATGTTGTTGTTGTATTGGTGCAAGAGTCTCCAATGGACCACATTGTATGTATAGGTATTCTATTTGCAACTGTAAAGTCTGTTACCTAACTAATGGTCATTAAAGAAGACTTTGGCTTAAGGAACAAGCACCAGAAGTGTGACAAAGAAATGATGGATACAATTTTCAGATACCTATGCTATTTATGTTGTAACTTCTTGAGTTACATCAGCCTTCAATCCAATTCAAGTACTTAACTTAGGCCAACTTCCAATTAATATATGCATGATTTTATTTATATAAAAATCTAGATTCTTCTGTTGATAATAAGCCATGTATAAGGCCAGTAGCGTGCCTATGATATAAGGTGGTTTGTAAGAGGGAAAAATTTAAAAACTGAAACTAAACTATTTAATTCCAGAAGTTGGAATTAAACATTAAAGTTTTAGATTAGCTTCAGTTTTGTTATTTTATAGTGTTGGGGAATTAGTTATCAAATTTGGAAATTCCTTTTCGCACAATGGGAAAAAAAAAAGCCAGTGGAAATCGAGCATTTGAAACTCTATTTCCAAAGGAAATCGAGTTTAAAAGGCTCGATTTTCGCTTCAGTGGGTTTCTCAAAAATCTGGTGGAAATCGAGCCTTTGAAACTTTATTTCCACAGAAAATCGAGTTTCAAAGGCTCGATTTCCTTTTCACTCGCTTCATACCAAGATTGGTGTTTATTTACGCATATGCCACCCAATGTAAATCGAGTTTCAAAGACTCGATTTCCACTGCCAAGCCTTTTTTTTTTTTTTTGGCAGTTACTCCTGCAGCAGTAAACCAGAATTACTTTTCCCTTCCCCTGCAGCAGTAAACTAGATCCAAAACACATCATATGGGCAGCAGTAAACACCTAGATACAAGCATATGATACCAATCAAAGGGAGAGTACATCAGAATCAAACAACCGGATTAAAACAGTTACTATTCATGGGCATATTATAGTTGCCAAAGTAGTTGCTACTAATGCGAATGTAATATCATTGCTGGCATTATAGGCAACAGATGTACAACGCAACTAATGTAATGAGTACAATGGGTAGCAAATAGTTCAATTACAACAACATTCAGCAATAAACTTGTCAACAGAAGATAACAACTAACTGAAATTAACATAGTCTACATTCGGCAACAACATTCAGCAATAAACAAAATAACACTTGTAGATAACCACAACATTCAGCAACAACATTCAACACTTGCCCATACAGAAGATAACCACAAGTCCCATGTACATTGCCAAAGCTTCAATCAAGTCTCCGCTTGCCTGATTAGATGAAAATATAGTCATTAGTTTCCAAATGCAAAAAACAAAAACCAAATGAAATAGTATGCATATTATATAAAAACAGTGAGGGCACTTGCCTAGTTTGTAGCACTACCACTTGTCGAAGCCCCACGGGAATTGGGACAGCTTCTGCGGTTATGCCCTTCTTGATGACACACTCCACATCGCTGCCTCGGTTGAATCTCCCTCAAGTCCGGATCTTCCCTCCGACTTCCCCGTTCTGGTCATACCCCGTCCATTTCATTCCTTATTCTTGAAGCCACAGGACGACCTTTGGCCTGTAACAGCTGTGGGTCAGGCACCCACCGTGGTCCGCGAACGTCCCTGCACAATGACTCTGACTTTGGCACCACAAAATGATGTGAATATGTGTGAATGGCGTTGTTCAAACTGTAACATGGGTCAATATAGCTGGTCGCATCGAGGTGCAGACCTTGAAGAACTTTAATTGCATGTGAACAAAGGATCTTCAAGTTTTGCCACTTTCCGCAACCACATATTCCATCAAATACGTGCACTTCATGACTGTGGTTTCTCCCTCCACCTCTATGGTCGTTGTACGGGGTAAGCATTTGATATACACTAGTTTCATGATTAAAATTCCTCATAGTGTGACCTGCGGTTTTCTGCGCATTTTTGTTATAAATCTCCATTGCATAATCACTCCACACCTTACCTCGAGAGAGATCTTCCGTAATTTTTTTATGTCAATCGTGGAAATATGCAACAAGTTTGGACCAAGTGAACTCAACTATTGCCGCAATGGGCAAACCGCAGGCACCTTTAAGTACCCCATTAAAGCACTCAGAGATATTGGTTGTCATTGCCCCGTAACGTCTTCCACCATCATGAACTGGGTCCATTTGTCCAGATCCTCACTGATTAAATATGTGTATGGCATACAACGTGCAACATGGCGATCAGTAGGGTCTACACCCCTTAGTAAATTAATCTCGACCTCCTTAATGATTTGCATTATGGATTCAAATTTAGCTTCATGGGTCGCATATCCAGCTTTCAAGGCTAATGCCTTTAGAATCGGGTCATCAAAGCGTCTGTTGAAGTTGCTAGCAACATGTCGAAGGCAATATCGGTGATATACCTGTTCTGTTCCGTCCCTCCCTTTAGGCCACTGTCGAATGGCGTTTTTTATACCTTTATGTCGGTCAGAAATAATGCAAATGTCGTTGGTAGGTATAACATGCTCAATCGAAGCCCTGAGACACTCTAAAAACCACCCCCAACTAGCCTCTGACTCCTTGTCCACAACAGCAAAGGCAAGAGGTAAAACCTTTTGGTTGGCATCGGTTGCCACTGCAATCATCAAAACCCCTTTGTATTTACCATACAAATGAGTCCCATCAATACTGATCACTGGCCTGCAATATCGGAATGCAGCAATGCATGGAGCAAATGCCCAATATACATAGCACGGTAACGCAGAATTCTCATATGGCCTAGGTATGGTGTGATAATTGTACTGGGTACCCGAATCCTGATCCAAGTATGCCAACAACAACTTTCGCAACCTTTGGTAAGACTCCTCTCAATCCCCAAATATCTTAGCAATTGCCTTTTGTTTTGCATCCCATACTTTATAGTAAGAAAGCTCATGTTTATACTTAGTATGTATGATGTCCCAGAGATCTTGTATACGAGCAGTGTGATTTTGTCGCAATTTTCCCACAATTTCTGATGCAACAAAATTAGAATCCACCATTTAACGTCTCTTCGCAGGCCAAAGGGTATACAAGTATGTGAACCCACATAAGACGTGACCATCCATAGACCATTAAGTTTAACCTTCATGAATACCCCAACGTACCACTTGCAGTTGTCGTCAATGCATGCAGCGCACAATTTACTTTTGGTCGACCTCCAGATTATAAAATTTCTATTATCATTTGCTGCGTATATTATCAATGCACGCTTCACCGCCTCTTTATTTGCAAAAGTCAACCCTTTATGAAAATGCATCCCATCTTCCCAAGTAGAAACAAATGGTATCTGAAGACGTGAAGGATCAACCATATTTTCCTAAGTATTTGCATAAAATGAGTCGGCAGGAGGTCTGTAGGCAGTGGTTGTATTTGTATCATGCTGGATGCCAATATCATCATCTACATCACCTTCATCATGGTACTCCATATTTTCCTCTTCAAAATTGGGAACGACTTCATGGTCATCCATATCGTTCTCAAAGTCGCCTCGCTCAATCCTCTCTTCGTATTCATCCACGTCATCAATATTTTCACCATCATTCGCGGCATGATCTTCGTCTTCGTCTTCCTCCACTAAATGTGTCTCTTCAGGATGGAGGGGTTCACCAGTATTGGCAACATGATCTTGAGATGGGAGCGTATAACCTCCCATTATATACCCTCCCATTGTAGTACATCCATTATCTAGGGTTGTAAATTGTAAAGCCGTAGTTCTTTGTTGCACCACCTCAGTATCAACTTCTACAAGCAGCTCCGAACTTATGTACAACTCAGCAGCATTTACTTGGGGCATTTTTTGGATCCTATTAAACATCATCTTTACATGTTTGTCTTCTTTGATCACCATATACCCGTAATTTATCCGTTCACGAAGGACTTCTTGTGGGTAACGATAAATAATCTTGATGTCATACCAAGCAGGGTTCAAATTCAATGAGTGCATTATTTTGTCACATTGTACAGTGTCAATATCACATTTGACAGTTCTTTTGTCACATATAGTGGTTATTTTATTTTATTTTTTCTCAAATTTGATGGTTTCATTGTTATATTAAGCAGTACCAACATCGCATCTGCTCTATTTTTGTCACATGTGACAGTTCTTTTGTCACATTGAGTGGTTCCCTTACTTTTTTCTCATATTTGACGGTTCTATCCTCACATTGTCCAATTCTAGTATCATATGTGACAATTCTTTTCTCACATTTGGTGGTTCCCTTAATTTTTTCTCACATTTGACGGTTCCATCATCATATTGTGCAATTCCAACATCACATGTGACAGTTGTTTTGTCACATTTGGTTGTTCCCTTACTTTTTTTTTTCACATTTGACGATTTCATCCTCACATTGTGCAGTTCTAACATCACATTTGACATTTTTTTACTACATTCGGTGGTTCCCTTATTTGTTTCTCACATTTAATAGTTCCATTCTCACATTGTGCAGTTTCAACATCACATTTGACAGTTATTTTGTTACATTTAATGGTTCCTTTATTTGTTTCTCAAATTCGATGGTTCCATTATCACATTGTGTAGTTCCAATATCAAATTTGACAATTCTTCTGTCACATATAGTGGTTCCTTTATTTTATTTTTTTTTTCTCAAATTTGATGGTTTCATTGTCACATTAAACAGTATCAACATCACATCTGACTCTATTTTCGTCACATTCAATGATACCCAATTTTTTGTTCTCAAAACAATTACATTATTACATTGGGCAGTACCAACGTTATTTCTGACCGTACTTTTGTCACATTCAGGGGTACCCTATTTTTTTCCTTACAATTAACAGTTCAATCGTCATCATAAGCAGAACCAATATCACATCTAACCATAATTATTTGGGCCCATCACTGAAGTCACTTTTTTATTTACTAATAACCGCTCATCACAATAGTAATTTTTTAAAGTTATTAAAAAATTTAGATCTAAAATCTAAAACCAAAAAAAAAAAAAAGCATCTCAAGAAATTAGACAACCACAATAATTACTTTTGTTCACAAAAAAAATCAACTGGAATTATCTTGGATTCTTCCACAAATATTTGAATATACCAATTAACTTCCTACGTATCTCCCTTGGTAGCTTCCATGTATTTTGCTCATTTTTTTAGATTTTCGCAATATTATGCTCATTTTAGAGAATTTGGGAATAGTTTTGGATATCCAAGGGTATATTGGTAATTTTGGAAGTGTAGGAGTATTTGGGTCATTTTAGGTATTTAAGGGTAATTTGGTAATTTTGGAGGTCAAGAGGGTATTCAAGTAATTTTAGAGGTATTTGGGTCATATTGGGTTAAATGGGTGGGTCACTAATTAAATGAGTTGAGTTGGTAATAGATAATTAATTTATATATAAACGGATCATAAATGGATGGGTGAGTAATTACACATCCAACCCATTTAGGACCTAACCCGCCCATTTGCCACCCCTCTCTCTTTGACACATGGTTGCATCTCTCGGAGCCAAGTGGACATGTTGCCAGCTCCAAAGTATTACCACGTGTTCTCATCCCAAACAAGATCCTAAATAAACAACATTTTTCACGAAAAATTTCAAAAGATTGTTGAATTATTAAGTTGTTGATTTTCATATAGGCCCATTATTAATATTACTTTATATATTACCATTTATAACTTGTCGCATGAATTTTTTAAAAAAAGATTTGTGGAAAAAGTTTTGACTCTAAAATTAATTTGCATCCTAAATCTTTGATCTGTTTTAGAGGGAAAGTGATAAAAAAAGTAAGTTTTAGGGAGGCTCAATATGTTATGGACTCATGGTCCCATAGTGCCACAAGAAGATAAGTGGATAAGGTGGTTGGCTCAACTTGAATCTTATGCCTCCTTAGGTTAAACCGTTTTGACTATTGACTCTCAACTATTAGACTTATTCTCTCTGTTGATTAAGAATTTATTATATATATCTGGAAATCTATCTCTTAATCTCATATAAAGAATGAGCTTATATTGGGATCTACTGGTAAGCTTTATTATTAGTTACGTGAGAGGGTGGCATTGTGTACCAAGTGAATTGAATAATTCCACGTTTTAAAATTTATTGAAAAAAATGGATGGATACTCTTCTCTCCTTTTCCTCTCAATAATGTCAAATAAGATTCCAAACAAAGGATATATTATAGCTATTTTCCTTGCAAATCTTTGAGTTAACTGAGCTAACTCGGCTCTGATACCATATCGAATACGAGAGAGAAAATAGAGAATGAGGAAAAACAAAAAAAATGAGAGAATGATTAACTTCTTGTATTGCATAACAGAATCTTAAGCTAATATATATATAGTAAAACTAACAAACTTAGTAAGCTAGCTTAACTGCCATGACCACCTCTCTAAAACTCTCTAACAAGCTTAAGCAACACATGCTCAGGGTGGCATTGTGTACCAAGTGAATTGAATAATTCCACGTTTTAAAATTTATTGAAAAAAAATGGATGGATACTCTTCCCTCCTTTTCCTCTCAATAATGTCAAATAAGATTCCAAACAAAGGATATATTATAGCTATTTTCCTTGCAAATCTTTGAGTTAACCGAGCTAACTCGACTCTGATACCATATCGAGTTTGAGAGAGAAAACAGAGAGTGAGGAAAAAAAGAAGAAGAGAGAATGATTTACTTCTTGTATTGCATAAGAGAATCTTAAGCTAATATATACAGTAAAACTAACAAACTTAGTAAGCTAGCTTAACTGCTATGACCACCTCTCTAAAACTCTCTAACAAGCTTAAACAGCACATGCTCAGCACGTGACAACTAAGGTAACAACAGATATTAAACTACATGTAGTAGAGTTCTACTTATTACATTTAGTACTAAACAACTTGTAGCTTTCTCTGTCAGACTTGATCTTCCTCAATAGCTAGCAGGCTAATCACTGATGCAATTATGGCATGAAAAAAAAAAAAAAAAAAAAAAACCCTGTTAGAATTTAGATCACACAACACAATCCTCATGTACAAACTTTAACCACAAAAAAAAAAAAAAAAAAAAAAAAAAAAAAAAAAAAAAACTAAATTAATTGATTAAAACTAGTTTGTCACAACAAATGTGTTAAAAACAGAGATAAAGAATCGAGGTGTTAAAACAAATGTGCTTATAGAATTGTACCTATAATTGTCGAAATTCATCTGCAGCTACTACTAAATTATGGGTTCCAATCTTCTTGTGTCATAATTATCACATAGCATATGACAGACTCCAAGGTCTTTCAAATTTTTATGATTATATCATATACTCAAGTAACTCAACAATTAAATAAATCAAACCTATGAATATCCTCTGAAAACACATTGGAATAAGACTATAAGAGTGTTGCAAGCACCAAATCCATTTGAATGGTCCAAAGATGTCTATCGGGAACAAGGCTTCCAAAAGAAACCAAAAGGGTGCAACTCTAATGCTTAGATCTTGCTCAAAATAGCCAGTTTACTTTAAAATTAAGTATTGACTCCTCAAAACTACACATAATGCAGCACATCATCACATGGAAATTCATAGCGATGTAGAAAGAAGACTATATGACAACAATTACCATATGACAATAAAAAAATTCTAATAACATCAGATCCCACAAATTCCAAACCCACAATATTCCTTGAGTTTCTTCTTCTTTATTTCATCCTATTTCCAATCAACGTTATCTTTTTCCACACTCACTGTTTCATATATTGAATTTTTCTTAATGGAAAGACTTTTTTTTATATATCAAAATTGATAAGTCTTTGAACAAAATTTATATACAATGTTCTCAATTGAATTATATTGTGTATCATACTTTCTCAACTATATATATATATTGCGAATTGATAACTCTATGACATTTTGTGATACGTGAATTATATGAAATGCGTCATAGAAAATTTGGTTATAAATATATAAAAATGACACAAACTCAAAAAGAAAAAGTTTCATTACAAGTGTGAAATGTATGTAATGAGGCTAGTTATTAACTTATTATTTTTCCTAAAAAAATTTGTTATTATTATTATTTATTCTTCCCGTATTGCGATTCTTTTAAAATGACCTAAATGTACCTTGAGTTAGGACTTTCTAATATATATATATATTTTTTGGTGAAAGACTTTTTATTAATTGTTGGAAATGTACAAAATGCGGATGGTTTTGTTTTTACCCATCAAACTGTGTCAAACTATCAATTTATTAAGAGCTCTTTTTGGTGACTTCTCGTGAATATAATAACGTGCTGGAAAAAACAGAAGAAGAAGCATGCTAGGCCATACAATGAGTTGGACTTAAAGGTCTTAAGCCCATTTAATTTTGTAGAAAAGCCTTGTAAATTAATGGTCCATTTGTTCAGACCCAATACTGCGCCTATAGTCCACTTAATTTCAATTATAGAAGAACAACACTGCGCTCAGCTAGGCAGTTTGGTTTGAAATGGCAAGTCAGATGGCCCATAAAGAGCATCCACCACGAAGTCATAAATTCAGCAATGTGTCTATTTTACAAAACACCCAATCAGTAATTTTATTTTACCTTTCAACACTCACGGTGGCACCACCACCACCAGTGTGAAACTCTTATGGGAAGAAAAACCAAAATCAGCCGCAACCCAAACACAAACCCCAAATCAGCCGCAAGACAAACACAAACCTAGCAACCCCTAAATCAATAATTTTATAATACTTTGGCTAATCAAGCACCACCCAACCATTAGCGTTATCATGAAGGCATAATCTCAATATGTAGTAAGTTCTCCCATCAAAATATACAATGAGATTTTGGACACCATAAGAGATGTCAATATCACTCAAGTATCACTAGTCATCAGGGCTCCAAGTCATATCTATCAATGGCAACATAATGACAAAAATTAAAAAAAATCAAGTGCTACTGAAAGAAAAAGAAGGGGTGGGGTAAAAGAAGAATGAAGAAAAAGAGAAACAATGAAATAATGTCTTGAAATGAAACCAAAATAACAAAAAAGATATGTCTACGTCATTACAATTAATTTTGGAAGGGACTTCCAATTACACAATCACTACAGAAGTTGAAATATGTAAAAGCAAGTCAATGTTTTCCCAACTACATATAACAGAGATAGAGAAATGAGTATTGACTATTGAGTTTGAGAGAAATGAGGCAAAACAGATCTCTCTAAACCTCTCTAACAAACTTAAGCAGCAGACTTCATCTTCATCTTCCTCAATAGCTAGCAGGTAATCAATGATTCGATTATGGCCTGAAAGAAAAATTAATTAATTGATTAAAATTAGTTTGTCACGACAAATTTGTTAAAAACAGAGACAAAGAATCAGAGTGTTAAAACAAATGCGTTAATAGAATTATAACTCATGTACAAACTTCTAACAAAAAAATTAATTAATTAATTAATTGATTAAAAGTAAGTTTGTCACAATAAATGTATTAAAAACAGAGATAAACAATCGGAATGTTAAAACAAATGCGTTTGAAGAATTATACCTCATGTACAAACTCTAACAAAAAAAACAAACAAACAAACAAAACAAAATAATTGATTAAAACTAGTTTGTTAAATGTGTTAAAAACAGAGATAAAGAATCGGAGTGTTGAAACAAATGTGTTTACCTATAATTGTCGAAATTCATATCTTCTTCTCCAACAATGCGGCGGATTTCATACCTCGTGAATCGAGTGGCTCTAGGATCCACGGATACACTTCCCTCCCAACCACCAAAATCACGTCGGAACTCTACCAGAGTTCTCATCTCGGCCACGGTGGAAACCATAACATACCGAAGCTTCTTCACTGATTCGACTTCTTGCTGGAGCGCAACATATGCTCGGCGAACTCGATTACGCAGATTTCCGATCGGGCGGCCGAGGATCTTTCTCATTCGTATTTTGTTGCGAATTTCGGTATATTTGTTATTCGCGAACAGAAATCCGCGAAGCCGGCGCTGTGAGTCAAGTCGACTCCTTAAAATTCTTTCAGCCCTTCTCCTCTCAGCCAAAGCTTGTACTCCTCTCGGTCCCCTCACCATGTTTGCTTGATGTTAAAAACAAGAAAAGTATCTGAAACAAGAAAAGAAAATCTCTAGGAGTGAAGAGAGAATTCTAGAATTGCAAATTTCGAAAATGAGAGAATGAGATATCTGATCTACATCATTACAGTGCTCTGTATTTATACTACCAGAACAGAGGAAGAAAGAAAGAAAAGGAGCGGGAATGAAATAACAGACTATCCGTAAAACACTCTGCCAATCAAATTACACCAGGTGTCATTCAACCAGCGGCTATGATTGCTGATCTTATTTCTCTTCAGCAGAATGGACTAGTTTCTAAGTTGCTTTTTCTTTCCAAAATTGTTCTAGGCTCTGTTTGTTATTTAGCTGATGATATGGCAACTAGAATGCCAACCCACCAGTCTAACCAAGTTTTTTTCGTCCTTAACTCTCACATGTACTCTATTTAGAACGACACCGTATCGTCCCCATATTTCTTTAAGTTTTGTATCTTTGGTTTACGACGAATCGTATAGTCTTAATACTATACGACGTGTCGTTTCCCGCCAAAACCACCTACACTCCACCAGAGGGTTCCCAAATCTCCTTCGAGTCTCTTCTCCCACACAAAACCTCACCTCACCTCACCTCACCTCACCTCACCGCCAAACCCTAACGTCCACGCTTCCATCAAAGATTTTGCCCTAGCTTGCGCGTTGCTATCCTCCTCTAACTCCTCGACTCACGACCTTCTCTCATGGATCCCCGAAAACCTATCTGTATCAGCGAACTCGGCCTTTCGCGAGCTTTAAAAAGCTTATTGCGTCGCTTTCGGAGAGCGAAACGCGAAGAGGATTGGCGAGTTGGGATTGGATTGTGGTTCGGTGCCTGACGAGAAGAGATTGGTGGTGGATTTGATGCCTGAGATTGGTGTTGAAGGAGAGGATTAAGGAGAGCTCGATCGATGAGTCCGACGAAGGCGGCGACGAGGTCTCAGCTGCTTCGGCTAGAGCTCCGGTTGGGTTTGCCATTGTGGCTGCGTATCAGTTTAGGTGGTTTGTCACTCAGGTTTGTGCTTTGGATATTCCTTTGAATTTCAGAGTTTTGGTTTTTCTAAATTCGTTTAGGCAAAATTTAAGTACAATTTCTTAGTCAGATAGCTTAAACCATGTAATTTCATTAATCAATGAATTACATTGTTGAATTTAATTTTTCTCGGAAAAGACAACTGCATCAGTCAATACAACCTAGTGGTTTTTCCTTATGCTTTTGTAGCCATGTGGACTTGTTTAAAATCGTCTTTTGCTTTTGATAGGTTGATTATCCTCATTTGGGAAACTTGTGCGCTTTGGTGCGTTGACTGCTCTTGATCATTGGTCGCCGGATGTGAAAGTAGGAGATTGAATTTGGGTTTGGTCCCCCTTTTATATTAATTTAATTGCAAATTGCTAGTTATCGACAATTGTAGGTTTTTTTGCTATGTTTCTGATAAAGGATTTGGAAATGGATTATTGATTAATTAGAGTGTGCTTATTATCATATATTGGATGTTTATGGAAATTTGGTGGAGTATGTGATGGTGGCAGTGGCGATGGAGTATGTGACACTGAGTGTGGTGGGGGGTGAGGTTGTTAGTTGGAGGAGGGAGGAGAGGGAGAGAGTGAAAGTGAAGAACAAAGAGAGAGAAGGAATGTTGTTTTCTCGAGGGAGAGAGAGTGGTTTGTTGGGAAATGGGATTTGAAATTTGGGATTGTGGAAGTGTTTAAGGATCTGTATGTGGGGTGTAGTTTGATATTTTTTTTTCCCCACAAATAAGTATAGATTATGGCGTAATTAGGGTTTATTGGCAAAGGGAATTGAATCTTGGGAGAGATTGGTTTATGGATATTTTGACATGTTCACAATTCTGCAAATTTGGTGTCAGGTTGGTTGATCAACTCACAATTTTGTATAAAGAGGCTGCAATTAAAAGGGCTCGTGAAGAAGTTAGCACGCATATTCTTTAGATCCTGACCTTACTCCAGAGCAGTAAGGGTTCTGTTATGATTTCCATGATAATAGAGGAGTTTTACATAATTTCTTCCTTGATCTCTGATTTGTTATTTTATCATTCTTCCTGTCCTTAGATGCAAAGGTATGCTGGGGCAAGCACAAGGACGATCCAAACTTGGCAAATCTTGAGTCATCTTTAAGTGGAAGAGGAGCAGCAACGGTAAAAACCATGCTCTTTATTACTGCACATACTTGTCAATGGCAGTGCAGTTGTCATCACAGGGTTCGCAGCCATTGAGAACTTACTGAGCTTGCCATTCCATTTTGTGAGTTACTTGGCCCAAAATTCTGGCTGTCAGTGATATTTGGAAAACAAGCTGTACAAGTTGCACCTATGCAACTTTGTGTGTGTGTGTGGGTGGGTGGGGGATGTAGCAAGCTCATTAATTTGTGACAATGAGCTTATGTCCAGTTTTGTTATACTGCCCTTATGTCCAGTATTAATACCTAATATACTCTTTTCTGCCTAATTAATTTGTGACAATGTGATGCAGGTCGTTCAATGATCAGCTGGAAATGAATCTTGAGTCCTACGTAATGAATTATCGTCAATGTTCAGCGGTATATTTATGTGCAATTGATGTAAATAGATCATTTTGGGAACCATGTACATGTAATTGTAAGAATTAACACAACTTCCGATATTTTTAGTGGTCTTAGACATATGACGTATCTCAAGCATTAGCCCTTCTACATATTTTATAAACTACTGAAGCAGAAACAAAACAAGTAGAAACACATAACATGTGTACGGCCCATAAAAGAAATACAAGAAGATACTCAAACAGACTGGGCAAACTGCAAGGCAATACAAACCCACAAATTTGATCGTAAAAACTACAACTCCACTTCCCAAGACCCAAGTAATGAGTTGCAAGGCGATACTGTTGACATGTATCATGCATAGCATTTCTATCTGGTGGTGACTAGTGTTTCACCTCCACTGCAGCATAGGACACCAAGTACATGGAAAAATACAAGTACACCATTTCATCAAACGCTTCGCAACTGGACTCTTTGAGGATTGGGAGACTTTGTAAGGGAAAAGAGGAAAGTGAAGGAAGCAATTTCTTTGATTTTAAAAGGTGCATGCTTGTTGCAGTCGCTGGGCTGTAAGACTTCTCTTTGCGGGCAGATGATATAGAACCCTTACGTCACATTGATGACAAAAATAATCCGGTTTCTTTGTCATCAATTAGACAATTAGATGGGAAAAGAAAGGCATGTAAGAAGTTTGGTGACCCTTGATAAAAAGAAATGTGTCAGCTTATGCTACATGCATGACAAAAAATAATATTTACTTTTAAGTAAAATGTCTGGACTGCTAATATAGTAACCCATCTCTCTCTCTCTCTCTCTCTCTCTCTCTCTCTCTCTATGTGTATATATATATATATATATATATATATATATATATATATATATATATATATATAAAATAATAGGTAAAGTAGAGAGAAAATTTAATTAAATTTCAAATTCAAATTTAATTAGAGTCTAATTTTGTGCCACGTGTCTAATCTAATCTAAAATTAGAATTTTGTGCCAAATGAGTTAATTTAGTGTAATAATTTAATTTCAATTAGAGTTTAATTTTGCGCCACGTGTCTCATTTAATCTAAATTTTTAAATTTTTGTACCAAATTAGTTAATTTAGTATAAAAAACAAAGAGTCCAATATAATAAACCATAAAAAACATAATCATATAACTAAAAAAATATTCAAATTTATAAGTCATCTATATATATTAATAGGTAAAACTTAGAGAAAAGTGAATTAGAATTTGAAATTACAATCCAATTTTGCACGTGTCTAAAGTTATGTGAGGACTACACAATAATTATCCACTTAAGCATGTGTCATGTGTCTACTTAAGTTTTTTAATTGTTGTATCAAGTGAGTTAATGAATGCAAAATACTAAGAATCTAATATTAAAGATCTATAAAATTAAAAATATAATAATAACATATACTCAATTAAAATCACCACATATTTCTCAAAAAATAAATAAAATAAAAATCACCACGCGTTCTATCTTATTAAAAAATAGAAAAAAAATGATCATAAGTAGTATTAAATTTAGGTAAAAATTTTAATATGTATTTAATTATATTTACTTTAAAAAAAATAATTTGACTAATAATCTATATTTTATGATAAAAAATGTGTTTAATTTTAAATGTATTTATATGTATACATGAATACGTGTTACATGTTTACAAAAAATAATAATAATTTGACTAATTATTTATATTTTTATAATAAAATTTTTGTCTAATTTTAAATGCATCCATGCGTTTGCGTGAAGTTACATGCTCGTATGTGTGTGTGTATATATATATATATATATATATATATATATATATATATATATATATATATATAGCCAAAGTTAAGAGAAAATATAATTAAATTTTAATTTTGCGCCACTTGTTCCATTTAATTTTTAATTTTGTGCCAAGTAAATTATTAAATATAAAAATCAAAAAGTCCGAATCCAAGTATATTCTAAATTGGATTTTCATTGGAGTCCAATTTTCTACCACGTGTCCATTTATGTTTTTAATTTTTGTGGCAAATGAATTATTAGGTGAGAAAACCAAAGAGTCTAAATTCAATTAAATGTCTGGACACCCATTAAGGTTGCATTAAATATTCCAAAATATATTTACATTTTTTTTGGGATTGAGATAAAAAGAACTATCACCACGCACTCTTGGTGCGGTGGTCACTTTACAAGTATAAATGCTTGTGGAGTGTGGGGGGTAAAGGCCGGGGTTCAAGTCTCCAAAATGGAGCTTCACACACATATACACCTAGATTAGACTAGAGTAAAAATTATATCTTGTATAAAAATAAAAATAAAAATAAAAATAAAATGAAGATAAAAGAACTATGAGATCAGGATGAAAGAATGGCAAATGTGTGTGTATCATAATAGCATAGAAAAATTACTACAATAAATTACATTAAATGTTTTCTTATCGAATACTATAAAACACCTATTAGAGCATTCACATTAATGATCTTATATTGCTAAAATCTATTTTTAACCACCCACACCACAAAAATTACCCTTTATTAGTGGTGCTAAATCCAAAAATTTTTAGCAACTTGCTACAATGAACCGCCATCTCTTGCAGTTCATTGTAGATACAAGTGATAAAAAAAAATATTACTTTATTCCATTTCTCTCTCCTCTTCTCATTATAAAATAAACTATCTTTTTTTTCTCTCTCTCCTCTCTCTTTTTACTCTAGATTGTCGTGTCTCTTCACCTTTTTCTATCTTCTTCTCCAACCCCAACGCCTCCCTCTTCTCCCTCTCAACTAAAACTAACCCTCTCCCTCTATCTTTCTTTGATCTTCTAAAGGTACAAGGATGCACTAATCTTAAAATTAAATTTTGGGTTTGTGATTTGGTTGCGATTTTGATGTTTGGGGGTTGTGGTTGTGGGTGGTGGTGACAATGGCAGTGATTGCGGTTGTCTAGTTTTTTTTTTTTTTTTTTAATTAGAGTTGCAGTAGGCTGGTTATGGTTGTGGCGGTGGGTGTTCGTGGCTGGGTTGGATTGAGGTTCTAATTTGTGGGTGGCAGTGGTGATGGTTTTAGGTTTGTTGGTGGTGGTGGCTGTGGTTTGGGATTGTTGGGTTGTTATTGCTTTAGATGAGAAAGAGAAACAAATAGAAAGAGATGTAGAAGAAAAATAAAGAAAGAATAAAAAAAATTAATAAAGAAAGAATATTTAAATGAACTGGTAATATATATATATAACCTTTGATGTTTGGTGTATTGTAATGTAGGGCATTAAAATAGATAGATTAGTTTTTAAAGTTGCAAAAAGCTAAATTTTTTAGCACCATCAATGTGAATGTTCTAACCAACTTCTTTTATTTCTATCTTTTATTATGATTCATGAATACCTATGTCCTACATTATTATTTTTTCCTTAATTTTTATCAACCAGCTTGTCATTGTGCTTTTCTCTTTCGCTATGTAGCAAATGCAATTCTCTTTGTAGATGAATGCAATAGACAATTTTCATTCCTTATAATAAATATAGCTTGAGTATCTTGTGAACTACTATCATAAAAAAGATTTCAAATTCTAAAATGTCAACGTGGCAACTAGCATCCACCTGAACACTTAACCGCATAGGATCCTATTCTCTCCTCATTACAATAGTCGCAACAGAATGTCAGAAACCGACCAACCAAACCAACCCGTAGTGGTAGTGCACAATACGCACCCCCCCCCCCCAACTGCCAAAAAGACCGTAATTCCCTCCAAATTTCAAATCACATTTCCCACATAACACGTCTCTCTCGCTCTCAAGAAATCAAATCAACATGCCTTCTCTCTCTTTTCTTCTTCACTCTCACTCTCACTCTCTCCCCTCCTCCCTCCTCCAACTTGACCTCACTCCCCGCCCCACTCCACGACACATACATACTCCACTGCCACCGCCACCGCCACTGGACCAAATCTCCATTCCTTTTCCTCTTTTTTATTATTTTATTTAAAGAATAATATTAGCTATATTGTAATCTTCTTCTTTTTTTTTTGTGTGACTAAAATCCAAATTGTACCATCTAAGTTTGAATAAAAAAAATTTCAGTCGTTTACCTTTACTTTTATTCAATTGAGCAATCTAATTTTCAAATTTATTCAATTCACACATTTCATCTAATTCCATTAAAAATTTGTTGTTAAGCAATTAACTAAAAAAAAGATTTTTTGAAAAAAAATTATCACATAAAAAATCTATAAAATATTATTATTAATTTTATAGAATTTTTCATGTGAGATTTTTTTTTGTTAATGTAATTTGTTTTTAACAAAATTAGACGAAATGCTTGAATTGAATAAATTTGAAACTTAAAGGACTAAATTGGATGAAAGTAAAGTTAGAGGGTTGAATGAATTTTAGTTAAATTTAAAGGGTGCAATTTACATTTTAGCATCTTTTTTCTAGAAAAAAATTATTTTTTACTTCACATGACAATACATTTGTCATTTGATGTGGCATACAAATAAATTTTTTTTTTACCGTTAGGCATTTCAACATTTTTCATCAATTACTTAAGGGCATTGACTATTATGACTAAATACTAAAAGATTATAGACTAAACTGACACATTTGAAACCTTAAGGAACAAAGTGTAAAAGGTAAGAACCAAATAGGTAATTTACCCTAATCTAAAAGAAAAAGCTTGTGACAAATAGACTCGGGAGGACTCTTGTTAGGTTCTTGAAGTGAGGTAGTTTGAGGATACTACTACTTGGTAAATGGTAACAAACCCTACCCCAAAGGAAACATAATGATTAATGTTGGGAGGGTTAGAGCATCTCCAATAGGCTCTTTAAACCTATTTTTGTATTAAAAAAAAAAAAAAAATCCAACAACCTTTTCAAAATGCAAATTTTGTTTTAGAGTTGCTATCGTTGTTGTCTTGGTGTGGAGAGCACTGTCGCTCCTCACACACGGAACCAGCTTTGTCTCTCATCTTCTTCTTCTTCATTGTCTCTCGCATTTTCACTCTTAACATCTCTCTCCTCTTCTTGTCCAGTCACCGTCAATCGAATCAACACCATCCACCATTTGATCAAAGCCACCACAAAATCCAATACCATGATATTGAATCTAACAGCACAAAGCTCAACCGCCAACGGTTTTAAAGGTGGGTAATAACTGGGTCTAACTATGTGTATACGAGCAAAGTTGAGATTGGTGAGGAAAAGAACAAGTAGTGTTGGGTGTTTGATTTGGGTAGTGTTGGATGATAAAATCTAGGTGAAGATTTGAGTTTTAAGAATTGAGTGTTGTTGGATGATAAAATATGAGTTTTAAGATTTGGGTGTTGTTGAAATCAAGAATTTTTGGTGTTGTTGATTTGGATGTAGTCCAATGGCAGCGCCACATGGTGTTCAAGGGGTTCAAATGAACCCCCTGACTTGTGATTTTTTTTTTTTTTTACATATAACATTTTAAAATATTTTTGTTTTGAATACCTTAAAATAAAATTTTGAACCCCCTAAAATAAGTCCAAAGAACAAATCAATTTAATACTAAAATTTATATTGGCCTTCTTAAACAAAAAGAAAAAACTCAACATCAAACCAATTTGATCTAAAATTTGAGGAAAAAAAATAGCAAGTCCAACAACAAAAATTAGTAATTTGTTGCTGTTAAATCTTATTATGATAGTCTTATTATCAATGTTACAAGCTACATCTCGTTCAAAATTTTAGTTAGATAACAAATTTATTGGGATTTTTCCTTTTGTTTGTAATGACTTAATATATTGTTAAAGGGCCAAAATTTGGCTACAAACTTAGTTGTAGCCTAAGACTATAACTCTCACTAAACAAATTAACATAACTATATATTTTGAAAATTTAACTATCAAATTACATATTCTTTATGTTCTTAAAACACATGTCAAAATTCATGTTAATCGGATGTTATTTATTATTTGATTCATAAACTTAAATTTTTTTTGTAATTTTGGACTACAAAAACTCAAAATTTAAAGATTTGATTGATGGCATATCTATTGCTCTTTGATATTTTTGAAATTTTACAAATAAGAAGGATATAAAAAGAAAATGTAATCCAATGGTGAATTTGTCATAATTCACATCCAATAAAATAATATTGAGTGGAATTGTAGTCTTAGATCTACAATCAAATTTTTTGCCAAATTTTGTTCAAAAATTAATTATATTGAGTCTAAAAAATTTTAAGGTGGTCATAAACATTTTTCAAGGATTTCACCCGTGCTTGGCAAGTTGTCTTGCAGTTCGTTCGATCTTCAAATCAGCACTCGCCAAGGGAGTTCACTTGGTGAGTGCTGATTGAAGCCTTAAAAGATACAAACTTTGCCCGGAAATAACAAAATTACAGTGAAACAACGTATTTTTTAGAAACCAACGCCTTCTAAACCACAATTGAATAATAATAACAATAATACGTGCATGAAGATAGAATTTTTATAGAAGGTAAAAGAAAAGGCCTAAGATCTTTGTCCAAAATTTTTCAAGATAGAAAGTTTTCCTAGAATTATGTATATTCTATGGAAACAAACGTAATTTTTTAGAACCACATGCATCCTCATCAACCCTTATTGAATATATAAACAGAGCAAATGACAACATAAATAGATCAATTAATACCTGTGGAAGTTTTGCCAAAAAATTGCCTTCGAGATTGCAGTGGAGCTCCATCAGGAGTGTGTTTTAGGAAGGATATGATTGTAAGACTGTCCCTCTCTTCTCTAGCTCTCAAAAAAATATATAAAAATCTCTATGACCAAAGCTCTAACAAACCTTTTAAAGTCCTTAGAAAGTGCTACAGGAACTAGGGTTTCTGATACACAATTTTTGGAAGTTTCCACCAACCATTGGATTCTAGGTGTGATTAGTCATTTATTGTCTAACTCATTTTAATTACTTTATTAAATAAAAGCTTTCCAAAGAACTCCCAAACTAATAAGGTAAGGAAAAGTCTCAAACCAAATACTTGGATTCAGAAGTTCAGTTATTTGTGGAAAAGTGTTAGGCATCCTCCAATGTTTATCTTAAGGATAGTGCCTCATTTTGATATAATCCCCAACGATCCACGACTCGGGAAAATAGCTAGAATACTGGAACTTTTCTTTTTTGTGTGTGGAAAAAAATAGTTTATTTGTATTTAGAAGCAATATGTATAATAACATGTGAATATTTATAAGTAACATTTGAATATAATATATACAAGAAACTGATAGCATATGAATATTACGTTACTACATAACATATATAAATACATACATAATAATATGTGAACAATATTATTACTACGTAACATGCTCATGATTCTTTTCTTTCAGGCTAATAGGGAAAAATAAATGGGTTTTTCCTTTGCAAAAGAAGTCCCAGACTAACTCATCTACCTTTTGCAGATGACAACCTTCTTTTTTGTATGGCAAACAAGAATAACTGTAAAAAAAAAAATAAAAAAAAATAAAAAAAAGTATTGGATATCCTAGCTACCTATGAGAAAGTTTCAAGCTAACAAGTTAACAGAGATAAAACCTCCTTATTTTTTAGCAAGTCCACGTCTAGGGAGATGAAGTTGGAAATTAAAGAATCACTGGGGGTTGCAGAAATCAAGCAATATGAGAAATATTTGAGTTTCCCACCTTTGGTGGGTAGAAGAAAAAAGATGAGCTTTGATCACATAAAGGAGGGGGTGTGAAAAAAGCTACAAGCATGGGAAGAGAAACTACAGTGACAAACTAGTAGAGAAGTTATTAGTAAAGCATTGGTCCAAGTTATTCCAAAAAATACTATGAGTTGCTTCAAACTTCCATTCGAATTGTAGATGACATTCAAAGTCTCACTCAAAAGTTTCGGTGGGGTAACAAGTTGATTGTAGAAAAATCCACTAGTTCAAATGGGAGGATATGTGTTGCTCTAAACTTGGAGGTGGAATGGACTTTAAGGACTTGTTACTTTTTAATGATGTCTTGTTGGAAAAGCAGACTTGGAGGTTTCTGCACAATAAAAAGTCCTTATTGTACAGAGTGTTCAAGACTAAGTTCTTTCCTAACTTTTGTGATGGAAGCCAAGGCATCTCCATCGTGGTCATATGCATGGATTGGCATTTTAAAGGGAAGATATGTTATTAAAAAAAAAAAAAAAAGAGCTTGATGGCAAATTGGCAATGAAATCTATGCTAACATATGGACTGAGAATCGGTTTCCCTCCTTAAGCCACCCCATGGTTCGATCGTCAGTAATAGAAAATCATCATGATGCTACGTTAAGCTCTTTGATAAATCCTTTTACTAGGCAGTAGGAGTTGGATCTTTTTCCTACTGTTCCCAATCTGGAGGATGTTGAAATGGTCAGAGAAATACCTATTAGTTGTCTATTTTCAAAGGCCCTCTAGTATTAATATTGGATATCAGTTTCTCAAGAGTGGTGGTGACCATCCCCAACCCAATTTGAGAAGCTCAAGCCAACCAATAATTTATTAAGAGAACATATGGGGTTTATCTATTCCAAGTAAAGTCAAAATTTTCATCTTGAGGGCATGCAAAAATTCCATTCCCACAAAAGCTAGTCTTTTTCAACGGACTGTGCCAGACAACTCTCGCTGTAATTTGTGTAACCAAGCTTTAGACAATGTTTTACACGATTTGTGGTCCAATCCAAAACTTTTAGGAAA
Source organism: Castanea sativa (assembly GCF_040712315.1). Classification (NCBI taxonomy): domain Eukaryota; kingdom Viridiplantae; phylum Streptophyta; class Magnoliopsida; order Fagales; family Fagaceae; genus Castanea; species Castanea sativa. The sequence goes on from NC_134017.1 coordinate 21,557,573, forward strand.
TTGGGGAAGTGATCAACAATGGGACTTTCGGTCTTTTGACAAGTTTATGATTTTTCCAAACTTGTGAAGCATGTTATGGATTTAGACAAAAGCTTCGATCTATTTGCTATGATTTCATGGACTGTATTAGATCTCTTTGTCAAGTCATCTCTAGCAATCTGCTAATGCAACGAGTCAAAGACTCTCTATTGGAATATTTATATGCTTAACCACAAATCCAACCCCCACCTTGGAGACCTCAAACTCTCAGGAAATTACCTCCTGCTGATACTCTCAAAGATATTGATGGAGTCAAGAATGAAGATAAGGCAGGAGTCGGGGAAGTTATTAGAGATGACCAGGGAATGGCTGTTGCTTATATTTCCCATAATATAGCTCTTCCACACTCAGTTGCAGAAGTTGAGGCTTTGGTAGTAGCAAGAGCTTTAGAGTTTGCTCTAGAATTGGGTATATATTTTGTCGTTTTGAAGGTGATTTGGAGTTGGTGATAAATTCTCTCAAGGATTATTGGTGCAAACACAATAATAATGGAAATAACACAACAAGAAATTGAATAATACTTCTGAATATTATTAATTTAAAGAGAAAAATTACACAACACTATTTGGACTAAGGCACGGCACTCGCTCTCTTTAAGAAGATTCAAGTCCTTGGTTGGATAAACTTTTTAACTAGTACAGACCTCCTCTAACTTATCTCTCCTAGGATACAACAGCCTAACAAGTTTTGCGCACGTATCTAGCCCAATACCTGAGTCAATTTATATTAGTCCATTAATCACCATAATTAAAAAGAACAAAATAATCCATCTCCTTTTCAATGTGGGATTAAACATTCTCACTAACTCCTCATCGTAGGTTCCAACTAGCTCAACTGATAAAGTTTCTGATGGTTGAATAAAAGATTCGGAGTTCAATCCCCGCCGACACCAAAAACTAATGGGTGTTGGTCTGATTATAAAGAGCAATCATCAAGAGCGGACGCCATAGGTTAAAACTCTCTCTCAAAAAAAAAAAAACTCTTCATTTTCCATATTCATTCCCACATCTTTACATTTGTGTTGTAATATTTATTCATTTTAATTAATTAATATTAAAATGCTCCAACAATTCCCCACTCATTTTAATATTAAATTTTTTAGTTAAAGGGTGATTACCAAGCAAAGACGGGTCACTATGCATCATGAAGGTGCGCTCTGCATTGAACATTCACTTAGTAAAACAACGATCTCAACTCCAAAGTGGTAGTGGTCTTCAACTTGAACTAAGACCGCTTTGGGGAAATTAAGCATCAATATTCACACATAACAACCCAGGTGTTGACATGAGCTTTTATAGCTAGCACTTTACAGTCGTGTGCTGATCCCAATTTCATGAGTGTATTTGAGATTAAGTCCAAATCTCATAAGGAGCGGCCCCATCCCCTCACTCACATAGGTGAAATTTTGTCAAGAGTGCTCCTATAATTCTGACACCCAACTCATACGAGGTACAAATAAGTTTTTTACTCATCCTTTCCACATTACAAGATAAATGCAATAGACAATTTTCATTCCTTATAATAAATATAGCTCGAGTATCTTGTGAACTACTATCATAAAACAGACTCCAAATTCTAAAATACTGATGTGGTAGCTAGTATCCACCTGAACACTTAATCGCATTGGATCCAATTCTCTCCTCATTACGAGAGTCGCAACAGAATGTCAGAAACCGACCAACCAAACCAACCCGTAGTGGTAGTGCACAATACGCACCACCCCCACCCCCCCCCCCCCCAACTGCCAAAACGACCTTAATTCCCTCCAAATTTCAAATTACATTTCTGACATAACACTTCTCTCTCGCTCTCAAGAAACCAAATCAACATGCCTTCTCTCTCTTTTCTTCTTCACTCTCACTCTCTCCCCTCCTCCCTCCTCCAACTTGACCTCACTGCCCGCCCCACTCCACGACACATACATACTCCATTGCCACCGCCACCGCCACTGGACCAAATCTCCATTCCTTTTCCTCTTTTTTATTACTTTATTTAAAGAATAATATTAGCTATATTGCAAACTTTTTTTTTGTGTGACTAAAATCCAAATTGTACCATCTAAGTTTGAATAAAATTTGTTTCAATCGTCTACCTTTACTTTTGTTCAATTGAGCAATCTAAATTTTTAAATTTATTCAATTCACACATTTCATCTAATTCCATTAAAAAATTGTTGTTAAGCAATTAACTAAAAAAACAAGATTTTTTGAAAAAAAAAAATTATCACATAAAAAATCTATAAAATATTGTTATTAATTTTATAGAAATTTTCATTTGAGATTTTTTTTTTGTTAATGTATTTTTTTTTTAACAAAATTGGAAGAAATGATTGAATTTAATAAATTTGAAACTTAAAGGACTAAATTGGATGAAAGTAAAGTTAGAGGGTCGAATGAATTTCAATTAAATTTAAAGGGTGCAATTTACATTTTAGCATCTCTTTTCTAGAAAAAAAAAATATTTTTTATTTCACATGACAATACATGTGTCATTTGATGTGGCATAAAAATAAATTTTTTTTTACCATTAGGCATGTCAACATTTTCCATCAACTACTTAAGGGCATTGACTATTATGACTAAATACTAGAAGATTATAGACTAAACTGACACATTTGAAACCTTAAGGAACAAAGTGTAAAAGGTAAGAACCAAATAGGTAATTTACCCTAAACTAAAAGAAAAAGCTTGTGACAAATAGACTCGGGAGGACTCTTGTTAGGTTCTTGAAGTGAGGTATTTTGAGGATACTACTACTTGGTAAATGGTAACTAACCCTACCCCAAAGGAAACATAATGATTAATGATGGGAGGGTTAGAGCATCTCCAATAGGCTCTTTAAACCTATTTTTGTAAAAAAAAAAAATCTCCAACAACCTTTTCAAAATGCAAATTTCTTTTAAAAAAAAGTTGCTATCGTTGTTGTCTTGGTATGGAGAGCATTGTCGCTACTCACACATGGACCCAGATTTGTCTCTCATCTTCTTCTTCTTCACTATCTCTCACATTTTCACTCTTAGCATCTCTCTCCTCTTCTCGTCCAATCACCATCAATCGAATCAACACCATCCACCACTTGATCAAAGTCACCACAAAAGCCAATACCATGATATTGAATCTAAAAGCACAAAGCTCAACCACCACCGGTTCTAAAGGTGGGTAATAACTGGGTCTAACGATGTGTATACGAGCAAAGTTGAGATTAGTGAGGAAAAGAACAAGCAGTGTTGGGTGTTTGATTTGGGTAGTGTTGGATGATAAAATCTAGGTGAAGATTTGAGTTTTAAGAATTGAGTGTTGTTGGATGATAAAATATGAGTTTTAAGATTTGGGTGTTGTTGAAATCAAGAATTTTTGGTGTTGTTGATTTGGATGTAGTCCAATGGTAGCGCCACATGCGGTTCAAGGGGTTCAAATGAACCCCCTGACTTGTGAATTTTTTTTTTTTTACATATAACATTTTAAAATATTTTTGTTTTGAAAAACTTAAAATAAAATTTTGAACCCCCTAAAATAAGTCCAAAGAACAAATCAATTCAATACTAAAATTTATATTGGCCTTCTTAAACAAAAAGAAAAAACTCAACATCAAACCAATTTGATCTAAAATTTGAGGGGAAAAAAAAAAAGCAAGTCCAACAACAAAAATTAGTAATTTGTTGATGCTAAATCTTAGAAAAAGACAATTAAATGAGCTGTGAAGTGTAAACACTAAAAGAAAATTAAGTGTGAGGCAGTGGAAGTAGGACATGAAACAATGGAGAATGAAGACATTTGTTTTTAATGATTGTATTGTTGCGTTGAATTCTTAATAGAGTAGTATAAAAAACATAGCAAAATTCTACTTAATGAATTACAAAGACCTGTAAGTTGTCACAATTGAATTGAATTGTTAAATAAAAGAATTGAAAATAGTAAAAGCAAAAACTAATAAATAATGAATTAGAGTATTCTAAGTAATAATAATTAAAATTCACTTAACAACAATAATTAATAACTTTATTATAGCAATAGTGGATAGATAATTTACAAGATTTAATCTTAGCAATAATAATTAATATCGTCATTATACTAAGAAAACATATGTCCAATGAACTTATAATTTATCTTTAATTCTCTTGCTAATACTATGAATAAATTTTTGATAAGGAAGTCAAATATACCGCAAGATTATCTCCTACCTGAGATTTATTATCTAAAAGAACTTGTGTTGACTTAAAAAAAAATCTTCCTTTGGATCATAGGTTATGAAAGATCTCATCAATATTATCATAATGATCAAGATGAAAAAAAAAAAAATTACAAAGAGGTCTTTCTCAACCTCTTCAACATGAATTTGAATGACCACCCTAAACAATATTCTGGAGCTGCCATTGATGTAGTCATGTAGTTGTATCTGACTTTTGGAAAAATAATAATAAAAGAGGTGAAGAAATAATATTTAAATAATATAAAGGAAAGATAGAAAGTCTATTGAAAAGTAAACATGAAGAAAAAGTAGATAAGCAACATTGTCTATTCTTCAAATAGTGAAAACAATTGAAGAGTGCAAGAGATTATCTAATGTAGACAATGTCCTAGTATTTACCAGTGGGCTTTCAAAAGCCATTCAAGTGTATAAGAGCACCCACGTTGGTGGAGCTATAAATTTAGCAATATAGCTTCACCAAAAGCTACTATATCTATTTTACTTTCTCACTTTACAATACACCCAACATCAATAGATCTATATTTTTAGCTATTTGATTAAAATAATATAAAAAATCATTAAAATAAAATAAAAATAGTCACCACAAAAACTTTTCAACCAACCATAACCACCTCCACCACCACTCCACCAACAAAAACCTCAACCACAAACCAAGGCAAGGAAAAAATACACACCTTTTGAAAATCCATGTTCATCCCCACTCCATCCTCCTCACGAAGACACAAGATTCAAGAAATCAAATAGTTTCTCTCTCTTGCACAAAAAAGATAAAATTGAACACCCATAACTCCATCTCTGGTCGTTGGCGAGACCATGAACAACTTGATCGACGGCAAGACCATGAACTCTGGTTCCAACAAGACCATAAACAGTGCCATCTAATTCGATACTCAATCCCCTAGGTCTTTTCTCTAGACTCAACCAAGGTTTGTCTCTCCTCTCAATCGTCTTTATATCGTTTTCAATTGGCTTTAGGAATTTTTTTTTTCACGTGTGTCACATACTCACATGACTAAAACGTTAGCTTAACAAACAATTGACTAACGGAAGTACCAATTTGGCTAATGTGTAAAGTTCATGTACTAAATTGGCCAAAACAAAAGTTTAATGGGGTGTCGATGACACTACCTCAAAGTTCAAGGAGTGTAAGGGCATTTTTACCTTCTCAACTTTTTTTCTCTTACAACTGCATGGTGCTATTGCACCTAATCCGAATCCAATCACCAAGTTCAATCCTTTCTCCATTGAGTTCTCTGACATCAGGACATCCTTTTGAGAAGGAACGTTAGAGAGTTACTGCTAGTAATGTAGCTAATTGTTTTCATAATCTCATATGCAAATGCTTTTAAGCTCTTGGTTAATTGGTTTTTTTTATCCAAAAAATATAAAATAAAACAAAAACCCACCCAGATCCCAATACTCATTAACTAGATCAACATTCATAATACATGGATTCTGCAGATTTTGGGGTCCATATACGCATGGGCTGTGCCCCCAAAAAAAGAGAACGAAGAACTAAATAGATAAGTACATTTTTTTTCATCCAAAAAAAAGCTCACGCAAGCCTAAGTTTACAATATTACCAATTGGATGGATGGGGGTACCTTACCTTCAAGCTGGCTCTTGGCAATAGTGGCCACCTCCAGGAATATTTTTTAGGGTAGTCATTATTGACCAAAATTTAATAAAAAGATAACTTCATATATTGACCAAAACACACACACACAAATACATAAACTCTTACTCTTTTCTTCTACAAATTTTCTTATTTTAAAATTTTTGCATGATAGTCTTATTATCAATGTTACAAGTTTCATCTTTTTCAAAATTTTAGTTAGATAACAAATTTATTGGGATTTTTCTTTTTGTTTGTAATGACTTAATATATTGTTAAGGGGCCAAAATTTAAAGACAAAATTTGGCTACAAAATTAGTTGTAGCCTAAGCCTACAACTCTCACTAAACAAATTAACATAACTACATATTTTGAAAATTTAACTATCGAATTGCATGTTCTTTATGTTCTTAAAACACATATCAAAATTCATTTTAATCGGATGTTATTTATTATTTGATTCATAAACTTAATTTTTTTTTGTAATTTTGGACTACAAAAACTCAAAATTTAAAGATTTGATTGATGGCATATCTATTGCTCTTTGACATTTTTAAAATTTTACAAATATGAAGGATATAAAAAGAAAATGTAATCCAATGGTGAATTTGTCACAATTCACATCCAATAAAATAATATTGAGTGGAATTGTAGTCTTAGATCTACAATCAAATTTGTTGCTAAATTTTGTTTAAAAATTAATTATATTGAGCCTAAAAAATTTTAAGGTGGTCATAAATATTTTTCAAGGATTTCACCAGTGCTTGGCAAGATGTCTTGCAGTTCATTCAATCTTCAAATTAGCACTAACCAAGGGAGTTCACTTGGCGAGTGCTGATTGAAGGCTTAAAAGATACAAACTTTGCCCGGAAATAACAAAATTACACTGAAACAAAGTATTTTTTAGAAACCAACACCTTCTAAACCACAATTGAATAATAATAACAATAATACGTGCATGAAGATAGGACTTTTATAGAAGGTAAAAGAAAAGGCCTAAGATCTTTGTCCAAAATTTTTCAAGATAGAAAGTTTTCCCAGAATTATGTATATTCTATGGAAACAAACGTAATTTTTTAGAACCACATGCATCCTCATCAACCCTTATTGAATATATAAACAGAGCAAAGGACAACATAAATAGATTAATTAATTCCCGTGGAGGTTTTGTCAAAAAATTGCCTTCGAGATTGCGATGGAGCTCCATCAGGAGTGAGTTTTAGGAAGGATATGATTTTAAGACCGTCCCTCTCTTCTCTAGCTCTCAAAAAAATAAAATAATAAAATAAAAATCTCCATGACCAAAGTTCTAACAAACCTTTTAAAGTCCTTAGAAAGTGCTACAGCAACTAGGGTTTTTAATACACAATTTTTGGAAGTTTCCACCGACCATTGGATTCTAGGTGTGGTTAGTCATTTATAGTCTAACTCATTTTAATTACTTTATTAAATAAAAGCTTTCCTAAGAACTCCTAAACTAATAAGGAAAAGTCTCAAACCAAATACTTGGATTCAGAAGTTCGGTTAGTTGTGGAGAAAGTGTTAGGCATCCTCCCATGTCTATCTTAAGGATAGTACCACATTTTGATATAATCCCCAACGATCCACGACTCTGGAAAATAGCAAGAATACTGGAACTTTTCTCTTTTGTGTGTGGAAAAAATAGTTTATTTGTATTTACAAGCAATATGTATAATAACATGTGAATATTTATAAGTAACATTTGAATATAATATATACAAGAAACTGATAGCATATGAATATTACGTTACGACATAACATATATAAATATATACATAATAATATGTGAACAATATTATTACTACGTAACATGCTCATGATTCTTTTCTTCTGGCTGATAGGGAAAAATAAATGGGTTTTTCCTTTGCAAAAGAAGTCCCAGACTAACTCATCAGCCTTTTGCAGATGACAACCTTCTTTTTTGTATGGCAAACAAGAATAACTATAAAAAAAAAAAGTGTTGGATATCCTAGCTACCTACGAGAAAGTTTCAGGCTAACAAGTTAACAAAGATAAAACCTCCTTATTTTTTAGCAAGTCCACGTCTTGGGAGATGAAGTTGGAAATTAAAGAATCACTGGGGGTTGCAGAAATCAAGCAATATGAGAAATATTTGAGTTTCCCACCTTTGGTGGGTAGAAGAAAAAAGATGAGCTTTGATCACATAAAGGAGGGGGTGTGAAGAAAGCTACAAGCATGGGAAGAGAAACTACAGTGACAAACTGGTAGAGAAGTTATTATTAAAGCAACGGTCCAAGTTATTCCAAAAAATACTATGAGTTGCTTCAAACTTCCATTCGAATTGTAGATGAGATTCAAAGTCTCACTCAAAAGTTTCGGTGGGGTAACAAGGTGATCGTAGAAAAATCCACTAGTTCAAATGGGAGGATATGTGTTGCTCTAAACTTGAAGGTGGAATCGACTTTAAGGACTTGTTACTTTTTAATGACGTCTTGTTGGCAAAGCAAACTTGGAGGTTTCTGCACAATAAAAAGTCCTTATTGTACAGAGTGTTCAAGACTAAGTTCTTTCGTAATTTTTGTGATGGAAGCCAAGGCATCTCCATCGTGGTCATATGCATGGATTGGCATTTTAAAGGGAAGATATGTTATTAAAAAAAAGAGCTTGATGGCGAATTGGCAATGAAATCTATGCTAACATATGGACTGAGAATCATCTTCCTTCCTTAAGCCACCCCATGGTTCGATCTTCAGTAATAGAAAATCAGCATGATGCTACATTAAGCTCTTTGATAAATCCTTTTACTAGGAAGTGGGAGTTGGATCTTTTTCCTATTGTTCTCAATCTGGAGGATGTTGAAATGGTCAGAAAAATACCTATTAGTTGTCTATTCTCAAAGGCCCTCTAGTATCGATATTGGATATCAATTTCTCAAGAGTGGTGGTGACTAGCCCCACCCAATTCGAGAAGCTCAAGCCAACCAATAATTTCTTAAGAGAACATATGGGGTTTATCTATTCCAAGTAAAGTCAAAATTTTCATCTTGAGGGCATGCAAAAATTCCAGTCCCATAAAAGCTAGTAATTGGGTAAGTGATCAACAATGGGACTTTCAGTCTTTTGACTGGTTTATGATTTTTCCAAACTTGTGCAACATGTTATGGATTCAGACAAAAGCTTTGATCTATTTGCTATGATTTCATGGACTATATTAGATCTCTTTCTCAAGACATCTCTAGCGATCTACTAATGCAACAAGTCAAAGACTCTCTATTGGAATATTTATATGCTTAACCACATATCCAACCCCCGCCTTGGAGACCTCAAACTCTCAAGAGACCTCAAACACTATTTGGACTGAGGTACGGCACTTGCTCTCTTTAAGGAGATTCAAGTCATTGGTCGGCTAAACTTTGTAACTAGTGCAGACCTTCTCCAACTTGTCTCTCCTAGGATACAACAGCCCAACAAGTTTTGCGCACGTATCTAGCCCAATATCTGAATCAATTTGTATTAGTCCATTAATCACCACAATTAAAAAAACAAAATAGTCCCTCTCTTTTTCAATGTGGGATTAAACATTCTCACTAACTCCTCATCGTGGATTCCAGCTAGCTCAACTGGTAAAGTCTCTGATGGTTGAATAAGAGATCTGGGGTTCAATTCCCGCCTACACCAAAAACTAATTGGTGTCTTAATCTGATAATAAAAAGCTATCATCAAGAGCAGACGCTATAGGTTGAAACTTTCTCTCAAAAAAAAAAAAAAACTCTTCATCTTCCATATTCACTCCCACATCGTTACTTTATGTTGTAATATTTATTCATTTTAATTAATTAATATTAAGATACTCCAACAATTCCCCACTCATTTTAATATTAAATTTTTTAGTTAAAGGGTGATTGCCAAGCAAAGACAGTCACTATGTATCATGAAAGTGTGCTCTGCATTGAACCTTCACTTAGTAAAACAACGATCTCAACTCCAGAGTCATAGTGGTCTTCGACTTGAACTAGGACCGCTTTAGGAAAATTAAGCATCACTATTTACACATAACAACCCAAGTGTTAACATGAGCTTTTATAGCTAGCACTTTAAGGTCGTGTGCTGATCCTAGTTTCATGAGTGTATTTAAGATTAAGTCCAACTCTCATGGGGAGCGGTCCCATCCCCTCACTCACATAGGTGAAATTTTGTTAGGAGTGCTCCTATAATTCTGACACCCCACTCATACAAGCTACAAATTAGATTTTTACTTAACCTTTCCACATTACAGGATAAATACACTTACATCATAAGGATGAACAATTTAAAAAATTATTTACAAAACAAATAATAAATAAATAAATAGTGCATAAATAGTGTATTTCTTATGACCATTGTATGATTCGGTTTTTCCATTGAACTCAATTCTCAGGATTTCTGGTCTTTGGGTTAGGTATCCTCATGCATGGCTCATGATTCCATGGACTTTAGTCCCAGCCCCCTTGATGTATTCCAAATCCCTATCTTTTGCCAAAGCCTTGGTAAATGGATATGCAAGATTATCATTAGATTTAGTATAATCTACAGTTATGATGCCACTACTCAAATAAGATCGTACAGTACTATGCTTTCTTCTTATAGGTCTGGATTTACTGTTGTAGTAACAGTTTTTAACTCTACCAATTGCGGCAGTGTTAACACAATGAGTTAATATAGGTGGAATTGGCTTTTCCCAAAGTGGAATTTCATATAACATGCATATTTGAGCCATGTATAAGGATACCTAACCCATCAAGAAATATTCCATCACATGTTTTTGTAATTTTCATACCCAAAATAAAACTAGTCTCACCAAGATCTTTCATATCAAAATGGCTTTTAAGCATTATTTTTGTCTCATTTATAACATGCATATTTGAGCCAAAAATCAACATGTCATCCACATAGAGGCTAATAATAACATGTAAATTATTCCATGATTTAGAATAAATACATTTATCACATTCATTTAATTTATAACCATTCTCAATCATGTGGGAATCAAACTTTTCATGCCAATGCTTAGGTGTTTGTTTTAAGCCATATAGGGATTTAGTTAGCTTACATACCTAGCTTTCTTATCCAAGCTCCACAAAGCCTTTGGGTTGATCCATATAAATCTCTTCCTTTAGGTCCCCATTTAGAAAAACTGTTTTTATATCCATTTGATGAATTTTCAAATAAAAAATTGCCAAAATGGCAATTAACAATTTAATAGATGTAATTCTTGTTACTGGAGAAAAAGTATCAAATAAATCAAGATTAGTTTTTTGTTTAAAGCCTTTTGCAACAAGTCTAGCTTTAAACTTATCTATTGATCCATCCGGTTTCAACTTTTTTCTAAGGACCCATTTACAACCTATAGTCTTACAACTCGATGGAAGATCTACTAATTTCCAAGTTCTATTAGAAATTAGAGATTCTATGTCATCATTTACAGCCTCTTTCCAAAATATAACATCAGGTGATGTTAAAGCATCTTTTAAATTTTGGGGATTTTCCTCAATGTTAAAAACATAATAATCAGGACTAAAATCCTTTTCAACTCTAGCTCTTTTACTCATTCTAGGTTCCAATTCAAAATTTTCTTAATTTTGTAAATGAGAAGTAGAAGAACTAGGTTGTGACAAAATATTTTCTTCACCCCACTATTTTTCAATTTAAGAGGAAATTTTTCTTCATGAAAAATTGCATCACCAGATTCAAAAATTATTTTGTTTGCAAGATAAAAAAATCTATAGGCTGCCCTATTAATCGCATAACCAAGAAAAGCACCGGTAGTAGCTCTTATACCTAATTTAGGTATTTTAGGGCCAGTAAGCTTTGCATAAGCAAGACAACACCATACTCTCAAATATCCCAAATTTGGCTTATGTCCTTTCCTCATCTCAAAAGTTGTGGTATGTGACTTTTTATGTGACACCCTATTCAAAACATGGCATGCTATTAAAATAGTTTCACCCCAAAAATGTAAAGATGCACTAGATTCAATTAACATGACATTTGTTAACTCAATTAGAGTTCTATTTTTTCTTTCAACCATACCATTAGAAGCAGGTGAATATGGTGCAGTAGTTTCATGGATAATTCCCAAAAACTGAACAAATGAGTTGAATGCACTTGATTCATACTCATGGCCTCTATCATTTCTTATTCTTTATATTTTCTACCGAATTGATTTTCAACTTCTTTTAAAAAATTTTGAAATTTTTCAAAAGCATCACTTTTATTTTTCAACAAATAAATAGTTGTATATTTTGAAAAATCATTAATAAAGGTGATAATATATCTATTTCCCTCACGAGTTAAAATTCCCTCAAATTCACATAAATCAGAGTGAATTAACTCAAGAAATTCAGTATTTCTTACAACACTTTTATGAGGCATTTTTGTAATCTTAGCTTGACTACAAGTTTTACATTTTTCAAAATCTTTTGACAGTCTTGGAATTAATCCTAAACTACTCATGATTCCCACATATCTATTGATGAAGCTAAAGTCGTCAGTCATTGAGGTCGTTTAGATAGTCTCGATGCAACCTCCAAGAACACAAGAAAAGATAGCAAAAAATGGGTCACTGGTGTGGTTCCTGCTGACAAGCCTTCGATGATAAAGTCAAAATGAGAGAGTTGGAATGTTTTTTAATTGGTAGGAATAATTCAGTTTTTGTTGTCGTACCCTTTACCTTTGGTTGGAGTGTGGTATTTATAGGTCTTTCTTCTTCTAGCCATTGGGACCACCACCATTAATGGTGGTTTAATCCTTTCCCTGGTAACGCTCCTAGCATTCAATGTGGGGGAGATGGAATCTCCTCACACTTAATGCACAGATATAGGAAGCCTCTGAGTTGTTGTCTCACTTCGTCCCAACCGTAACAGTTTTGGTAATAATGGCAACATTTATGGCTCAATCCTCATCCTTAGCTGTGTCTGGACGAGGGATAACATCGGGCTTATCAGTTGCCCCCAATCCTTGGTCGTCAAGCTTTTTGACGAAACTAGGAATCTGGAGAGTCGCCCAACGTCTCGTGTGCCCTCATTGATTTCATTTCCATCAGATTTATGGTGACGTGACAGTGTGGCACGCTTTGTGGCCACGTGTCGTGCTTTGGTTGGTTGGATGTGGGCATGTTCCTCGAAGAGACCTTTGGTTTTCTTGCATCTCAATTTTGGGGGGGGGGGGGGGGCTTTAAAGGCTTTTTTTCTTTCTTCTTTCCCTTCTTCACTTTGATTTCCTCTCTCACCTCTATGTTATCTCTGTTTTCTGCGTTTTTTTGACTCCTCCTTTCTCCGAGCACCGACCACAACTTCATTTCTCGTTCTCTCTTTCTCAGGTACAGTACTCTTCCCTTTTTACTTTCACTTCATTTTGCCTCAAATAGAAACTTTTACCTCTACATTCCTTTTCGTTTCTCTTTAATGTATGATTATTCTGAGGTTAGGCGCCATTGCCCTTCTATTTCTTTTCTTTTCGCTCGTTTAGTGGCGCTTCTTGAGTCCCGTGGTGGCTGTCCAGAGGTTGGGTCTTTTACTCCGAAGGGTAATGCTTTAGGTTTGGTCTTGGTTAACCTTACTCCTTTGCTGCGTCAATCCTTAGACTGGCTTTAGTCTGTGAGGACGATGTCAACGAATGTGAGATCAAGTGAGTTGGATACAGGCTTGTCGTCTAGCGACAAAGTTGTAGAAGTTGATACCACCGTTTCGGCGCCCTCATCCTTAAACCCTTCGTCTTCCTCACCCACTGTGTTGAGGGCTTTCCATGTCCTTAAGGAGGTGTGTTCTTTGGACGAAGATACACTCTTCAGATTTAGGGATAGGTTCCAAATTCCTGACGATACCAGGATCCGTCTCCCTTGTTTAGGTGAGAAGGCTTGCGCTTTCAATCCTAGGGAGGTGTGTTTCTATGGAGGCTACCCTTTTGAGCAGCCTTAGATTCCTTGTCCATCATTTCATCATGGAGCTCCTCCACCACCTAGGTATAGCACTGGGGCAACTTATGCCGAATTCTTGGAGGATCGTCATTAGTTGCATGGAGATATGGATGATTGTAACGGAGGAGATATGATTAAGATGGACGAGCTCCTAATATGTACCGTCTGAAAGAGTTAAAGGAGTTTGAGTACTATGAGTCGTGCCCTCAGATAGGAAGGCTCATCTCATTGCGAGTTTACTCTCATCATTCCGCTATTGGAAGTCTAGGTTCTTCTTCATCTCTAGAGATGGCTGGGAAAATCTCTTGGACAACCTTTAGGGAGACGTACTTAGGTTGCTTCGTAGGTGGGGGACACCTAAGCTTGGTGCGTCTTCCTTTATTTCTGTTGCTTTTTTTAAGGTATTTACCTTTGGTTCGTTTGACTCTAATGCCTTGGGTCTGTTTGTTTGTTGCAGCCAAGGCTCGTCCAAAGTTGAAGAGCAGGTACAAGGGCTGCGTTAAGAAGGCTACGGAGTACGCGAGTACTATTGACGATTTTGACGAACTGATTGACCCCAGGATGTTGGCTTGTCATTTCTTGGGTCCTGAACCTTCCCCTTACGTCTTGCGTGCCATTGCTAGAGAAGAGAAAAGTAAGTGCTTGTCATTTAGCACCCTCGTGCTTCTCCTTCCAATTTTATTACTAACATCCTGTCTGTGGTGGTCTCTTGCAAAAATGGCGAACAAATTCAACCAGGAATTTTATGCTAAGTTAAGGGCCAAGAAGAACGAACCCCTGTCTAGTCTTGCTCAAAAATGTCCCAGGGTGGCGTAGGAGGTCATGGAGACCACTGCATCTACTCCCGTTGCTTTTGACCCTAGGGCTACTTCTCCTATTGCCTCCATCGAGGAGATCACTCCTCGTCCAAAGAGGGCTTGTGGTAGTGACAAAGGGAAAAGCAAGGTTGACTCCAACGTTTGGGACGATGCTGACATAGCCATGGGGAGGGCTCACAACGTCATTACTCCTAAGGAACTGAAGGGTCTGAACTTTGTTCCTTCTCACGAGCTTGTGAGTCGTCACATCCATAAGCTCGTCTAGGTACACTTTTGAACTTTTTCTTTGTCATGAATTTTTTTTTTTTTTTTGAAATGATTCTTGTGCTGTTCCTAATTGTAGCTATATTTTCTGTTTAAGGTCCTAGGAGAGGCTATCCATCTTACCACTGAGTACCGGACCAATGAAGAGAAGGTCGTAATGGCTAACTCCAAGGTTAAGGTCCTAGAAGCTGAAGGTTCCACCTTGAGGAAGGAGCTGATGGCGTTGATGGATAGTGGGAACCAGATGAAGGAGCAGATTAAGGCCCTTATTGATGAGCTGAAGGTAGAGAAGCCACTGACGAAGCAGAAGGATAAGCAGCTAAGTGTGAGGCTTCCAAGGCTAGGGACAAGGCGGTGCAGGCCTTTCAGCAGGCCGACGAGTACAATAGCGTCCTCCTTGGCTGGTACTTCAAGGGTTTTGAGTTGCTAAGGAGGTACTTAGCCAAGCACAACCCTGGGATGGACCTGGACAACCTAGACTTCGAGGCCGTGGAAAAAAAGATGGAAGCCGAGGAAGCTGCCGCTTGAAATACTGCTATCGAGGGGCTAGTGATGGTGGTGACGACCAAGCTGCATGAGCTTTTCTAGAAGAAGTTTATTATGTTTTTTTTTGTTTTTGGTTGGTTGCCTCGTCTTTTTTGGGGCCCTTTGCCTTTATTTTTTAACAATTTAAGATTTTGGGAGCCCTATTGTTTTTGGGCTTTTACTTTTGCATATTGTGCCTTTGAACACTGCATTCAATCTAATTCAAATAACTTTGTCTTTATTTAGTCTTGCAACTGTTGTTCTGTCTTGTGGAATTAAACATTTTCACTAACTCCTTATCTTCTTTATTGACTCCCACATCTTTACATTTATGTTGTAATATTTATTCATTTTAATTAATTAATATTAAAATGCTCCAACAAGGATGACTTTTCCTCAACGGCCTCATTTGGTCTTTTGGTTTAAGATGCAAAATTACTTAGCAAAGTCTTTCCATGGTATTAGATTTTCTCATGTTTGTCATGAGGGAAACTTTGTAGTTCACAATGTTGCTAGACACGCAATTCATGTCACAAGTTTTCTTGTGTGGGTGGAAGATGTCCCACCACATATTTCTGTGGTAATCTAAGCCAATTTGATTGTTGTTACTTGATAAAATTTATAGCTTCCTTCTATATAAAAAAAAAAAAAAAGACTTACAAGTTTTATAGGTTCTAAATTAGAAATAATATCCATATTTCCACCTAATCATTTGTTTCCTTACCAAATAATATGCGGCTTGGAAAACATATTATTCCATTTTTAAAATGAGATGTAATCTTAAAAAGCCAATTTGAGTGATATGAATTTTCAATTAAAAATGAGAGTAAATAGAATAAAATGGAGAGAGAGAGAGAGAGAGAGAGAGAGAGAGAGGGAGGGGTTATAGGTGCAAAGAAGTGTTTGGATGGTCACCAATTCACTGGTAGATAAATAACACTTAGATATGAAAAAGAAATCACAAGAGTAGTGGGACTTTTAAATGGTATTAATTGTAAGATGGAGTAAATTGGATTTTTTTTTTGGTTTGTAAAAGTTTAGTAGTATTTTGCATTAACTCAAACTTCTAATTTAATCAACTTATCTTTATTTCTAAAATTTAAGAAATGATTTTATAACTCTATAAATAAACTGAAATTAGAAATGTTCCTTAAAAAAAAAAAAAAAAAAATACCCCATATTAAAAAAAGTTCCTTATTCCTTCACACTTCCCATTACCCCTACATTCTTATAAATTAAATTAGCCTCGCTATAGTATCCAAGAGTTAGACCCCTTTTATGGATTTCTTTTCAAGAGAGGGGAAAGGAAGATAGATATTGATCATTTTGCTTAAAGTGCTGATACAGTGAAAGTCTCAGGAAAAAAGAACAAAGAAAAAAAGAAAAGAGAAACTAGTATTGTGGGAATAGAGGCTTTGCGTGTCTACACTGTCAAGTTCAATCACACTACAACATGTGATGTTTTTTTCTCTCCAGCTGAGAGCTCTTTCCCCTTGGGTAACCGCCGGTTTTACTCTGACTTTTCTTCTTTCTTGAACGCCAGTTTGATTTGAATTAAATCTATTTTTGTCTCCTTTTTTTTTCCATCCTTTCCTATAGTTGCCTGTGTTAGTAGGTGAAACATCTTATCTCTTTAGTTTCTTTTATTGCACTGCGCTTATCATCATTTTACCCACAGCCCATTGTCCTTGGATGTTTGCTTCATGTCCTACCTTGTTCAAAGTCCACTACTTGGTTTCTTTCCTTTTTTGAACCACACACAACAAATACTTACTTCCTAACTCAGTTTGTCCCAGTTGTCTTCTAGTCCTGACTCTTTCTATTCTCTCTTTATCGTCCAAATCTTCTATACCTTTTACCTCTGTTTTCTGTGTGGTCCCTGTATCCTTCAGTTTGAGGTGCTGCACTATTCCTTAGTGCATGTACCAGACATGCCTCCAAATATGGAGGACAATATTCTACCTAGGGAATATGGATGGACTAATAGTAGTGACTCAAATTTTAGTGACGATCTGTTTGAGGAAGAGTTAGAGCCTGATCTTTTGTCCGGTGAAGAGGATGAAGTGCCACTTGCAAGGCATGGACCGATTGTTGAACCTGACTTGGAAGAAATTGCTACTTAGAGAGGTTTTTGGGAACAGTATGCAATTGGCTTCATCTTGGATTACCGTAAGTTCTCTGTGCATCACATGCAACATGTAGTTAACAATGCATGGCAGATCAGAGGAGAGGTATCTGTGGTAGGCAGAGATTCATATTTTTATATATTTTTTTCACTTTGAGTTCCTAGAGGATCTTCATTAAATCTATAATGAGGGGCCTTGGGCAGTGGATGGTGCACTTCTGACATTGGAGAGATGGAGACCAAACTTTTTAGTGTTAGGAAATCTACATGTTAACTATGTCTCCATTTGGGTGCAACTTCATGGTCTGCCATTGGAGTACCAGCATCCAGAGTTTGCTGAAAAAATGGGCCAAATGATGGGAATAGTTGATCGAGTTGATTGGGAAGACAGAATTCCAAGAAATATTCGGTTTATTCGTATTAAGGTGCGTATAGATCCTTGGCTCCCTGTAATAGCAGGATTTATGCTACGTCTTGATGATGGAACTAGAATATGAATACAGTGTAGGTATGAGAGAGTGCTTAAATTATATACTAAGTGTGGCTTAATTGGGCATACGAGAGGTCAGTGTACTCATGCTATGGATGATATAGAGCTTATGTTGTACAGACAACGATTAAGGATTCAGGAATTACATAACACTAAATATAGATTTGATGGACTGCAACCTCAGTTCACTAATGAGCTTAGAGCTTATCATAATCGTAGGAGGAGATGGACAACCCAAGTCAGATTTGGTCCAATGCACCCTGCATCTTCCCATACACAACACCATCATAACCACATCTTCCCTGATCCTAGTACTCCTAGCTCTCCTCTGTCCTTGCATGCAAACCTTAATCCACCTAACCAAACTGTAGCATCAACCAGCTGAACCTTAATGTTTCCAACCAATCACCTCAAAATACAGCTTATGGTTCCTTTATACCCATAGGACTAGATGAACTACCAAATGCGCTCCAAATTCCTGCCAACTCTTTGGCATCAGGAGACATGGATCAAGGAATGCCTACAACCAATGTTGCTACTCTTGACACACAAGGAGAGTTTGTGACATATTAATCCTGTGTTAGGTGCTAATTCTGCTTCGTTTATTGGAAGACCACCATGGCAACCTCCACCAAATTCCAACTTACAGTGGACTTGGATAGAAGATAGTGGACCTTTCATTACCAATATTCAAAGCTCCCATCCACAGTTTACAGACTCGGATAATGAGAGTGACGCAACAGCCACTATGTTTAATTTAGACGGTCTAAATGAAACTATACCTAAAGCCATGCAGAATCTGGGAAAAAGGGTGTATCCCAGAGTCCCCTGACTCTTTTATAGTCTCTCTAGCTCAAAGGCTTGATAGAAGGAGGTTTCAGTTTGAATTGGGTGATTCAAGTACAGGGGCTAGACTGGTAAATTCACAGAGTTGTAATACAATTAGCTCCTCCAACCACTTGGATCATGGTACGGCAAGCAGGAATGGTAAGCAAACCACGGATTTGGGGCCCAATGCAAGGGAATTAGGCCCATTTGAGATGCTTACACTTGGGCTAGGACCTTCACTACCCGTGGCCTCCCAATCAGATCCAACTCAGCAAACTGACCTATGGTGCAATGAAGCAAGTTATAGGTTTGGAAAGTCCAAAATCAAGTTCTAAGAAAATGCTTGGGAAAGAAATACGAAAGATAAGCAGGAATATCAGACAGAAGCTCTTATATGTTGTCTTTGATAAAGAAGTTGATCCAGAGCAGAATGGTGATGACCAGGAAGTGTACATGGATACAGATATGCAGTCAGGGCTTAGGGAAGCTGGCCTTCAACAGCTTCCCCAGCAGCCATGAGGGTCTTAAGCTGGAATTGAAGAGGGCTGGGCAGCCTCTCTGCAATTCTGCAATGCCAAAAAAAGGCCTAGGATATTCAACCAGAGATTATGTTTTTGATGGAAATCAGATTAAGCAAAGGAAAGGGGAAAGGAATTTTGGAAAAGTGTGGTTTTTTTTTGTGGGTGGGAGGTGCCAAGGGAAGGATTCAGTGGTGGTTTGCTTCTAGGATGGATGCAAAACCAAAAAATCAACAGTCTTCACAGCTCCAAAAACCTTATTCACACAGAACTTGTTGATCTTTGAGGTAAACCTTTATCCATCTCTTTTATTTATGGTCATCCAAAAGTAGCTAAGAGGGGAGAGGTGTGGGCAGAATTAAATTCAGTAAAATGTTTTAGTCATAAGAACTGGCTGTGTATAGGTGATTTTAACCAGATTTTGTCAAATGAAGATAAGTTTGGGTTTAAACATAGTAGGGTTGAAGGGGCTGAATCTCTTAGACAAACATTGTTTGAGTTAGAGCTTTGTGAGCTTGAAACAAAAGGTCAAAAATTTACTTGGATGAATGAGCATGAGGATGATTCATTCATTATGGAAAGATTGGACAGGGCTTATGCATCAAGCGAGTGGATAAATGCTTACCCCCATTATGCCCTTAGAAATCAACCAATTTTGAGATCAGATCATGGATCAATTGTGCTAGATTTTGAATTCAGACAACCATTTGGAAAAAGGCCGTTCAGATTTGAGAAGATGTGGCTCACTCATTCAAATTGGAAAGCTGTTGCACAGGATGCTTGGTCAGCCCAATCCAATGGTTCAAGGGCTTTTAATTTTCAACACAAGCTGAAGAGTATTAGAAGGAAGTTTTCTGAGTGGAATAAAAAAGTTTTTGGCAAAGTAGAGTATGAATTGAAAGAAAAACAAAGGAAGTTGCAAGAGGTGTAGAACTCTATTCTCACCACTGATGATATCAGGATTGAAAGGAACCTAAGGGGTGAGATTGAGATGTTAATGCATCAAGAGGAAATAATGTGGGCACAGAAGGCTAGGAGTAATTGGACAGTTTATGGTGATAGAAACACTAGGTTCTATCAAACAGTGGTCAAGCAGAGGAGAGCTAGGAATAGAATAATTCATCTGAAAAATGTCAATGGGGATGTTTTGGACAAATTAGAGGAGATAGAGCAGCATTTGGTTGACCATTTTCAAGAGCAGTATTATGATCCTGAAGTTAGAGATGTTCAATCCATTTTACAGGAGTTGGAAACCTTACCTATACCTAAATTGGATCAAAACCAGCAACAGCTTCTTGACAGACCTGTGACTGATGAAGAAATAGTATGGGCTGTCCATCAACTTAGCCCTCAGAAAGCTCCTGGACCTGATGGGATTCCAGCCTTCTTTTATCAGGAGCTTTGGAGATTAATCAGACAGGATGTCCTTAATTATGTTCATGCTTTCTTCCATTTTGGTACACTCCTCAAATCCCTTAACTAAACCTACCTCACCCTTGTTCCAAAAATCAATTTTCCTGAGGATGTTAACCACTTTAGACCCATTAGATTGTATAATGTCTCCTACAAGATAATTTCTAAAATTTTGGTGTCTAGACTCAAAACTTTCATGGATAGGCTTATTACACCTTTTCAAAATGCTTTTGTTCAAGGTAGGAACATCACAGACAATATCTTAATTGCTCATGAGATTTTTTATATTCTTAAGAGAAAGAAGGGTAGGAAAAAAGGCTATGGGGTGTTGAAAGTGGATATGTGCAAGGCATATGATCGGGTTAGCTGGAATTTTCTTAAAGCTGTTTCGTTGGCTATGTATTTTAGTAATTATTGGGTGAACCTGATCATGGAGTGTGTCTCTTCTGTCCAGTTTTCTATTTTAGTTAATGGTTGTCCAACAAGTTCTTTGAACCTTCTAGAGGTCTCAGACAAGGGGACCCCATTTCCCCTTGCCTGTACTTGTTTTGTGCAAACATTTTGTCTCTTGCCTTGTCTAAAGAAGAGGGGATGGGGAAAATTAAAGGTCTACAAGTGGGGAGGAGGGGGGTGTCTTTCACTCATCTCCTCTTTGCTGATGATTCTTTGTTCTTCTTTCAAAATGACAAGGCTTCTGTTCATAGTCTTAGGAACACAATTCAGTGGTATTGTTCAATTTCAGGTCAATGTATTAATTTTCACTAGTCTGAACTCTTTTGCTCTCCAAATATCCCTACATCTGACCAAGAATCCCTTGCTTCCTTCATGTGAATCTTGTTCAACATCCACATAAATACTTAGGTCTGAACTTCAAGCTTAGAGGGAGGAGGGTAGCAGATTTCCAAGATATCATAGATAGGGTGCAAAACAAGCTCCAAGGATTGAAGGCTAAACTTCTTTCCCAAGCTGGTAGAACTACTTCGATTTCTTCTGTTCTTCAAGCTTTGCCATTGTACACCTTTTCTTGTTTTAGAATACCAGAATCTGTTTGTAACAAACTTGATGAAATAGTTAGAAGCTTCTGGTGGGGTCATAATGTGGGTGATAGGAAGCTACATTTACTTAACTGGGATAAGATATGTCAACCTAGGGAGGGGAGGAGGACTTGGCATTAAAAAATTTAAGTTCCTTAACCAAGCTATGGTGGCTAAGCAGTTCTGGAGAATTCAACACAGCCCCAACTCTTTATTAGCAAAAACCTATAAGGCTAAGTATTTTCCTAGAACCTCCTTGCAAGAGTATAGACCTAAGCCACACCATTCTTGGTCATGGAAAAACATTGCTGTCCCTCAATCCCCTCTTTTACATCAAGGTAGATGGTTGGTTGGTAGAGGTTTCCAAATTTCCCTAACCCACCCTGATTAGTTTCAAACTGCACAGCAGAAATTAAGATATAACAACCTTATAGGTGGGACTCTGGCTGATCTAATTGACCAGGAGGCTGGTTTGTGGAAGGTGGACTTGATTAAAACGCTGTATCAAACTGCAATTGCTGAGGAAATCTTGCAGACCCCTATTTCAAAAATTGCCAACATGGAGGATAAGTTGATTTGGAAATTTTCAAATTCTGGTGACTATAAGGTTAATAAGGCTTATTGTTTGCTTCAACAGGCTAACTCACCTTTCTTACAAGGTCAAGGACCTAATGGTATTCATTGTTCTGTCTGGAAAATGTTGTGGAAAGTGAAATTGCCTTTGAAAGTCTTAAATTTTATTTGGACTACATGACAGCTTACCGGTGTCTGAGAAACTTAGAAGCAGGGGAATTTCAGTTTCCAATGTTTGTCTCATGTGCAATGAAGGAGAATCTGTCAATCACTTATTCCTTCAAGGCCCTTTTACTAGAGCTATTTGGCATGGATCAACTCTAGGAATTAGAACTTCTATTTTAGAATCCAATTCTGTGGTACATTGGGTGGTTTCTGCCATGACTGATAGAGATGCTTCTGCTAGTACAGGACATGGTGTTTTTGATGACAACAAAATGTTCTGCCTGCAGTCTTTGTTCACCATTCTGTGGTCCATCTGGAACCACAGAAACCAGGTTCTTCATGAAGGTAAAATTCCTAATCCTAAGTAATTCTAATTGCACAATCGTTTATTTGCAATTATCAGGGAGAGTTTGCCAAGGAAAGGACTCGAAGTAATTGTTCAAGACATCAGGAGAAAGATTTCACAAATCACAATTGGGAGATACTCTTAAAAGTAGCTGCTTATAAGAATAAAAGTCCATGAAGTGTGGTTTTGCATTTGAAGCTTTGAACATGGAAGGAATCAATATCTTTGCAAGAGGCAACAGTAGTGGAAGGAAGCAGAAATTCTCAACACTGCTAGAGGCTGTGAGTGAAGCTGTCTTTAAAGCTAAGGAGTTGGGGTTCACTAGAATGCTAATTCTGAGTACTAGTAAGAAGTTTGGCACGCTTTGCAACCATTATAAGAAGCCTGTTTGGTTGGAGAAGACTCTACACTCTGATCTGATGCAATTATCACAAGAAGGGATCCTTGTAAAACACCTTTTAGTTCCTAGTGTGGTCATTTCTCATGTTTTGGACTTGGCTTATATTACCACCTCTTTCCCGGTTCATCATTGTAGGCTAAACTCTAGTTATGCCACGTGATCTTTGCTGTAAGTTTTTTTTTTTTTTTTTTTTATGCAATGAATGTTTTCTCTGGTATTAAAAAAAAAGTTAGACTTTTTGGATATACATCACTGTTAGTTTCTTTAAAACCTCTGCCTCTCTCTCTCTCCGTATGTGTGTGTGTTAAAATACTAAGTATTCTATATATATATAAGTGGATAAAACAATTTGAAAATAAACAGGAAAGTCACCCCATTTTTTAGGCAATATTTTAATGGGTTTTAGAGTTTTATTTTTAGTAGATTGTCCTTTAATTTTGTCTCTACTTAAATAAAGGGGTGTAGGGGCATTTTTGAACAAATAAATGAGGATCTAAACAAAGAAAGTCCCTTAAATAGTATTATAAAAAATAAATAAATAAAACAACTACCCACAATTCCTAATAAAAAAAATCCCATTCCTGTGTTCTATAAAAAAAAAAAAGTCTATCCATCAACTTCACATAAAAAAAAAATGCATAAATCAATTTTCATTTATCCCTCTCTTCCCCTTTCCAACGTTGTGGAGTTCACAAGAAAAAATTCTAATAACATTAGATCCCACAAATTCCAAACACACAATATTTCTTCAGTTTCTTCTTCATTATTTTATCCTATTTCCAATTAACATTATTTTTTTCCGCACTCACTGTTTTATATACTAAATTTTTCTTAATGGTAAGACATTTTTTTTTATCAAAATTGATAAGTCTTTGAACAAAATTTATATACAATTGAATTATATTGTGTATCGTACTTTCTCAACTATATATATATATATATATATATATATATATATATATATATATATATATATATATATTGTGAATTGATAACTCAATGACATTTTGTGATGCGTGAATTATATGAAATGTATTATAGAAAATTTGGTTATAAATATATAAAAATATGACACTAAACTTAAAAAGAAAAGTTTCATTAAATGTGTGAAATGCATGTGATGCGACTAGTTATTAACTTATTATTTTTCCTTTAAAAAATATTATTATTATTATTATTTATTCTTCCCAGTTCTGTATGGCGGTTCTTTTAAAATGACCCAAATGTACCTTGAGTTTGGACTTTTTTCTTTTTTTTTTGGGGATGAAAGACTTTCTAATTGTTGGAAATGTACAAAATGTGGATGGTTTTGTTTTTACCCCCCAAACTATGCAAACTATCATTTTTTTTAGAGATAATTACAACATGTTGCTAACCCCACCGTTCGAACCTTTTCCTCTCCTAAACCCCAAGCACTTTGTGCATGAAGGGTGCCAATTCAGCTACAAACAAGCCCTTTGGCAACTGTCAATTATTGAGAACTCTGTTTGGTGACTTCTCATGAACATGATAATGTGCTTGGTTATTTGAATGTTAGAGCAACTACATCAGTCCGTTTATTTTACATATTCATTTTTACACTAAAAATATACTTTTTCTAGTTTACACATCTCTTTTTACAAGACATCCACATCAGTTCATCTATCTTACCATCTCTTTTAATTAAATAATCAATTTTATTAAAAAAATTTATTATTTCTCTTAACTACCTATACATACGCGCACGCTCTCTCTTTCTCTCTTTCTACCGATTTTTTTCTAATTGTGCACTCTCTCTCTCTCTCTCTCTCTCTCTCTCTCTCTCTCTCTCTCTCTCTACCCATCTCTACCCATTTTCCAGATCAACTCTCCCGCAATTCCGATCGACAGCACCGATCCACACTTCTATCCACAGCACCGATTCACAGCTCCGATCCACAACTCTGATCCCAGCTCTAATCCACAGCACCGATTCACAGCTCCGAGCCACAAGCTCCGATCTGTGTTTGTATATCTCTGTTTTTTTTTTTTTTTTCAGCAAGTGTATCTCTGTGTTGATTTTCTGTGTGGATGTGTTTGTGTGTGGGTGCGTTTGTGTGCATCTGAGGAAAAAGAAAAAGATGAGGAGTTGAGTTTTAACTGGGTTTGTTAAGCACGGAGAAGAAAGAGAAAAAAAGAAGCGAACGAAAAATTATAAAATAATAATGGGATAAACGAGCTACAGTAACCGTATAAATATACACGGTTACTGTAACTTATGGATGAATTTGCACAATTTTAGACATTTTTGCACCCACTGATGTGGGTGTTTTTTTGCTCAAAATGTATAAAATTGGTAATTTTTTTTATTTTAGAAACTTTTACATTAATTTGTGTGGATGCTCTTAGGGTCTGTTAAAGCAAAAAGCCAAATAAACAGCTTCCAAACCCCACTCCAAGACTCCAAGTTTTAAAACAATTGAAAATTCAAAAGTAGATGGTCTTTTTGAGTACGGGTACGATGAATTGAACATCAATTTGTGCAATGGACGCTTGCTAGGCCCATACAAGGAGTTGGACTTTAAGGTTTTAAGCCCATTTAATTTTGAAGAAACGCCTTGTAAATTAATGGTCCATTTGTTCAGACCCAATACTGCACCCATACTCCACTTAATTTCAATGATAGAAGCACAACACTGCACTCAGTTTAGTTTGAAATGGCAAACTAGATGGCATATAAGAGCACTCACCGATGCGGCTGCGTGCTCATCTCAGCTATAGTACAAATTATGATAAATTGAAGATCTCTCACCAGCTATAGTACAAATTATGATAAATTGAAGATCTCTCACCGATGCGGGCCATGCGGCTGCGTGCTATTAGGACTCTAAATGATATATTGCTATTAATAATGTTTAATATTTTATAGTAGTTTTTGTGGAATGCAAGTGGATTTTTATTATTATTATTATTTTTTTTAACTAAAGCATGTGAAGATCTCATATTTAATATCATCTCAAGCAACTTCCCTTCGCACATAAGGTTATCGTAAATCAAACTCTTTAATCAAGCATTTACTATAAATATATATTTTTTCTAAGTTATGAGAAATTTAGAATTCTACTTCACTTAAAATTAGATTAGCAAGAGTTTTAAGTAATATTTATTTTAATTGTTCTGATTATATATCATTATTTGATGTTTTAATATGTAAAATTTATATATTACAGACTATGTTTATACAAAAGTGACTTTATATATATGTATATATGTCATAATATTAATGGATTTTTATCACATGGCTTACTAATTATTATTATGGTTTTAATTTTATACATTTTGTTTTAATTAAGCTGTGCATCGCACATGCGTAATACTAGTATATATATATATTTTCAATTATGTTCGCCCATGAAATCACTGTTGGATCACTAAAACCATTTATACAATTTTTATTGTGAAACAACTAGGTCACAGCTGTGAAATTTTGATAAAATAACTGATAATTGATTTAATGGTATATTAAAATATGCCAAGGCACGCCTATGCAGTCTATGATTGACCAAGCCGATGATGACCTTTTGTTACATGAAAGCACAAAAGGAGGGCTGGTTGCACAGAAATGCCCTAGATTCAAATTCAGAGCAACGAACTGTGAATTAGATTAAAAACTTCTAAGTTTCAAGTTTCAGCTCATGATTATCCACTTTCTCAAAGGGGGCGTGGGGAATCATGGCTATCTATTGGAAATTTGGAAAGAAATGTAAATAACTAATAATAAAAGAAAACTAAACAATTATAGAAATATGATTATAAATAATAAATGTTAAATTTCACACTTATTTGAACAATTTCTTTATTTCTCTCACTGTAATCCCATGAAATTATGGGTAGCCAATTTTTCGCTAGTCCAAAAGGCAAATATATGTTTCTATTATTTAGTTCAGTTTAGTAAACTAGTTCATGTCCAATTGTTAACCTGTTCGAGTTTAATTTTTTCAGGCTTATTTATATTATATATTTGATTGGTGTACAAGGAAAGAGGAGAAAAATATGAAATATATATATATATATATATATATATATATATATAATTAATACTATCCGTTTATATCCACTACTTTACATCAATATTTATAATTAATAGTACTTGAACAAAATTGGCTTTTGCCCTTTTCAAAAAAACAATCCAACATTTTGCCGCCTTTCCCAAACTAATTAGGGAAATGCTCCTCTTTTGAAACTCGATTTTCTCAAAATCGAGTTTTAAAAAAAAAATTTCTAGAGCCCTATAGTGTCATTTTAAGGAACCTATAGTGATGTTTTAAAGACTATAGTGGCGTTTTTAAACTCGATCTTCATGAAATCGAGTTACATGCAATTTTTTTTCTTTTTTTTAACCTATAACTCGATTTATGAAAATCGAGTTTGAAAATGCCACTATAGGTGCTTAAAAAATCACTATAGACTCCTTAAAAATGCCACTATAGGGCTTAACTCAATTTTGAGAAAATCGAGTTTCAAAAGAGGGACATTTCTCTAATTAGTTTGGGAAAGGAGGCAAAATGCTGGATTGTTTTTTTGAAAAGTGTAAAAGCCCATTTTCTCCAATACTACCTAAAAAAAATAGTCATGATTAATGTGAAAATTAAGGGTGTCAAGTTGATGGGTTTTTAAATCAAACTCACCATTTTTGGGTTAAAAAAACTCAAACCCAACTCATCACAAGAGTCCACATCCAACCCACGTGGGTCAAATTGGACTTTATTTTTATAAAGAAAAAAAAAAAAAAACTACAGCATTAAAATAGCAACAGCTAACAGTAATACAAGTGTTTGCTATCCATTCTAAGTAAGATATCAAATAATTTTATTCCAACTTAGTTGAGAAACAACATAGAACAACATAACTACATAAGTATTACAACGATTTGTTGCCCCCTCACATATTTTGAAATGAGAAAATAATATATTAGGTTAGAGTTTCTTATTTATATCAAGGATCGAGGCAAAATAGTAATTAAAAAAACATAAAATATATATTAAATATAGGTAGGTTAAGTGGAGTTAGGCGGATTTATGAATCTATAATCTACTTACCCGAACCCAATGGATTGGATCAAGTTTGGGTCGGTTTTGGCAAGTTGCAAGTTGACTTCACACCCCTAGCGAAAATATCCACATTTTATACCATGAAACACGATAACGCTTTAGAGCACCAGTACTACTTGTTTTAAAAAATGCTACTTTAACACATCAAAAAGTTACTTAATCTATGTTAACATAGCATTTAAGAGAACTACATCCCTTAGCGTGATGGTCACTTCACAAGTTCTAGCTCTTGTGGGGAGTGAAGGGCCAGCCGGCCAAGGGTTGAAATTTAAATCTTCAAGAGGGAGTTTCACATACATATATATTAAAAGTATCAACATTAGATTTCTTTACAAAAATCATATTTTAACGCACCAAAGGGAAAAAAAAAAAAAAAACCACCCCACAACCCCCCACCACTATACAAAAGTAAAGTTAGGAGGATTTATATGAATTTCAATTAAATTTAAAAAGGTGTAACTTACATTTTAGCCTCTCTTTTATAGGATTTTTTTTTTTTTTTTTTTTTTTGTAATTTCATATGGCAGTACATGTGTCATTTGATGTGTCACTTGATTTGGGGAAACTGGCTGATCTGGTCATGGCTTGATAGTTTGATCATTTTTATGAAGCCAAATTCGAACATTTTTGATAACCAACTGGGGTCTTTGTCAGGTTCTACTTCAAAGTTTATGAGGAGTCCTGGAAAAGGATGATGTTGCTCATATACTCTGAGGCTGTTCCCAAAATACTTCTCCCACTCATTCGAAACTGGATTATCACCTGTATCCTCTATATTTGCTTGTGGATAAGGAGTAGTGATCAGAACTTTGAAATGTTCAAACCAAACGTCAGATGATTCGAACATTGCCTTGGATCCTAAAATACTGGTTTGTATCTCAGGAAGCAAGTTGGCAACAGCACTTCTTAAGATGGACTGAGTCTTAAGACTGAGTCTAGCATAGTCAGTGCCCATGATAGTCTTTTTATCCATGGAATGGATATCCTCTTTGCCAAAGAGTTGACTAGGGAATGATAGATTTCCTGTCTCAAGGTTTACTAGGTGGATTTCTAATGCTTTGAGGGTTTTTTGGAAAAGTTTATTGCTGTTTTGGGTAAAGGCCATCTGTAGGTTATCAAGGATAAATTTAATGGAGGCTGGCAAATTTGTATAGGCTCCATTTTTGAAATGGTATTTCCTGGATAAAACTTCCTGTAGGATAATAGCCATATTACCACTGGAATATGTCACCTTTGGAGGGACAATTTCCTGAAGAGATGTTGCTCCTCTATGGCTGGTAGAGGATGCGCCTTCATGCTTTACAAAAGACTGTCCCGCTGGTAGTCTTTTGTCTTGAGGATCTTCTATAGCCTCTATGAGGTCTAAAAGAAGTTCTTCTTGCCTGTTCAACACATTGATGGTTTTGTTCCTACAACAACCATCTTTGCAAGGTGTGGGTTCATCCGGGCGACTAGAGGTACTGGTTCTAGAGGAATCAGAGGATGACCTATATATCTGCCTAAGTTCACTGTCACTAGCACTGCTGAATGACTCGCTATCTGAGCGGTCAAGTTCTAGTAACTTGAAGATCTCATTTTTGCTGGGTTGGTCACTAATGAGGGTATTGATAAGGGATTTGGCCTTAGCTCTACACTCACTCTTGAAATGACCTTTCTTTCCACAGTTATAGCACCTGCCTGATGCTTGTGGAATGGGTTCCTTGGATTTTCCTTTCTTATAGAAATCATCAGTCTTGTACTTCTGTTTTCTATAATATTTGGTTGCATTCTTCCTATAGGATTTCTCAAAGGATTCCTTTCCTTTGTGCTTGGATTTCCTCTTGGAAGGTTTGACTGAGGGTAAGCCATACTGTGTACAGAAATGTCCTATTTCGTACTTGGCTTTGTTCTTGTTGATATGGCTTTGGATTTTGAGATCCCTGCACATCTTCATTCCTTCACTTCGAATGGTGCTAAACAGTCAACTCTCTGGCAAAGAGGATATCCATTCAATGGATAGAATGACAATCATGGGCACTGACTATGCTAGGCTCAGTCTTAAGGCTCGAGCTACTCTAAGAAGTGCCACTGCCAACTTGCCTTCAGATTTACAAACTCGTATTCTAAGAAGCAAGGCTATGAACGAAAGTCTGAATCTTTGGTACAAGCATTTCAAAATACTAGTCACAACCACTGTTCCTAATCCAGATGATTCGGATGATATGGATAACATCCTAGTACAAGCTGTTTTTCTAGGGCTTGGATCGGCGTACTAGAGCTTCCTGGCTGGAGGATGACTTTGTTATCGATCCTATCTTCTATCTTGTCAAGCTGTTTTCCTATGACATTTAGACACTGGTTGGTATAGTTGTTTTGCTCAATAACCTTGTCAACAGGTTGATGCCTATCTGTGGTGGCTTTGAAGGGAGAGGCAATTATCTCTGTTTTGCGATGGTTGAAGGTTATGGCTTCAAGGGGTGGATGACTAGACCTTACAATATCTTTGGTTGCATTGGTTCCTTCTATGGTCCAGGCTCTGGTGAGGACACAAAACTGCTTGTGTTGGCCAAAATACCTTTCGTGTATATATATATATATATATATATATATATATATGCCATGAAGCATGTCAGCATTTTTCATCACTTAAGGGCATGGATTATTATGACAGTACCAAAAGATGAGACTAAATTGTCACATTTCAAAACCTTAAGGAACAAATTATAAAAGGTAGGAACCAAATAAATATTTACCCAAAACTAAAAGAAAAAACTTGTGAAAAATAGAGTCAGGATGCTAGGTTCTTGAATTGAGGTAGTTTGTGGATACTACTACTTGGTAAATGGTAACCAACCCTTCCACAAAGGAAGAATAATGACTAATGGTGCAATAGCTCTATTGCACCTGATTCGAATCCAATCACCAAATTCAATCCTTTCTCCTACTGAGTTTTCCAAAGGCGTCCTATTAAGAAGGAACGTCAAGAGAATTTTATCTAACAAGTGGAAGAGTCACAATTCTCCCAACAGTGTCTGATCTGCTTCTTGGTAAAATTCTACAAGAGGTTTTTAGTTGAGGTTATAGGAGGCAATTGATCACTTGACATGCTCTTTCCTTTTATATCAGGTAATATATTGTTACTGCTGGTAAAGCTGCTAATTGTTTTCATATGCAAATGCTTTTAAGCTCTTGGTTAGTTTTTTATCCAAAAAATACAAAATAAAATAAAAATAAAAACCCACCCAGATCGCAATACTCATTAACTAGATCAACATTCATAATACATGGATTTTGCAAATTTTGGGGTCCATATACCCATGGCCAAAAAATGAGAACAGGAACTAGATATATAAGTACATTTTTTCAGTTTAAAAAAAAGTTCACGCAAGTCTAAGATTACAATATTACCAACTGGATGGATGGGGCTACCTTTCCTTCAAGCTGGCTCTTGGCAAGATGTCTTGCAGTTCGTTCGATCTTCAAATTAGGACTCGCGAAGGGAGTTCACTTGACAATTTGATCGTGAGGGTCAATCAAAATTTTCTCAAGTGCCACAGCATTCCTAATAAAGTACATGACAAACTCAAATTCACATACGCATCCAGCATATCCGTAAATTTCCAACACCTTGAGGTATTCATGTGGGCATTTGATACCCCTCCTCATTTTTTTTTTTTGTCATGATCTTCGACATTTATCCATGGCATCTACAAAGAGAAAACAGAGTTATCTCATTACTGATAAAACACAAGTATAGAAAAAATATGTATATGCACCTAAATGAGTATCGATAGTAGCTGAATATAATTTACTAGAAAGAACAAATATGCAGATACAATCTGTTAGGTTCTAAGGAATTAGGAACTAATGTATTAGAACTCTAATTTGTAATGTTGGCAAACCATGATCAAAACGTTTTAGTCTTGTTTAGACTGCTTAAAGTATGTGTCTTTTATGTAAAGTTGGAATCGAGTTACTGCAGGATTTACTATGCAATTCTGTTTGGCTCGATCGATCGAGAATTAGACTCGACCGATCGAAGCTCGTGCAGATTATTTTTCTGCAGAATTTTTCAACTCAGCCCAAACCCGTTTTACGTATAGGGTTTTATGTTTTGCCCTAGGTATAAATAGGAAAACCCTAGCCACGTTTTATTAATGCTCTTTATGCTGTGTGTATGAATCTTTTATGAGATCTAGAGATGTTTACCTTCACACATACTTAGGATTATCAAGGATCAAGATTATGTCAAGAACTTGATGATCGTTTCAGTTGTAGATTTCAGAGCTTAAAGATATACAAGCAGGAGTGTTTGTGCTTTCTGGGAATCCAAGAAAGAAGCAGTCCGTGGACTCGGAGCTATCACGTAGTCGTGGTAGTAAGTTTCCTACTCGAGGTAGCAATAGGATGCTAGTGGTGCAAGTCGCTATTGTGTAAACTTCAATTCTTTCATAGTGGATTCAGTTTTACCTTAAGGATAGTTAGGTTAAATCCTCCCCAGGTTTTTTACCGTGTGATTTTCCTAGGTCATCATATCATTGTGTTCTTTATATTTTCACTGCTTTGCATGATATGATATATTTGTGTTAACCTAGAACTGGTTAATTTGACTAAGTAATCACTTGGCTAATTAACTAGGTTAAACTTGATGTTTTAAGGGGTCTAAAAACGTACACATTCAGTAGACAATCAAGGGGGGAAGGAAAAAGCATCAAACTTGACAATTAGTTTGATTGTAACAAATAAACTAGGAAAATGTCCCAAGCAACTGTCCAATACCAACCAGGATCTTACAGAGTTTACTAATATTACTTGTTACAGTTTTGGGATTACACACTGTATATATTTGTTATTACAAATGCTACCTCATAAGCTAAGCGCATGTTTTCTTCAGCTGAGTATCGAAAGATGGATTTAAGCAACTCTCAACAAAGATTCTGCATCATGAAATCATGGAAGGGCTTATAATACCTTCCTTCACTAATGCCAAACATTTTTGGAAGAAGGCCATTGTGAATCATAAGGCCTAGGAACTTACCATATCCATATTTACCTTTTTATTTCGTAGACTGAAGATGACATTCTCAGACCCATAAAACACTCAATCCATCCAAGTTAGAGTCTAATTTGGTAAACAACAAAATTAAGCCTAAATAAATAGGCATGCTACTTACAAAAGCATAACTATTGGCTTAATTTCTTAAATTTCTTAGTTTGACTTATCTAATTCAATCCCACAAGTAACCCATGGGTTTGAACTTCCAACCTGATCCTTCCAAGGTTGAGGTGTTATTACCATCCTTTCTAAGATTGGATAATAATTTACTAGAAGTAGTTCCACTAAAGCATATAAGTTCAATTATGAGAATGAAATATATCCTTTCAAAATATGAGTGCACATAAGAGATTGCATAGAATATAACAGTTATGTCCAAAAGAAAAACCCTCAGATTGATTCATGATATGATATTAATTGCACAAACAGAGTGATGATTCATATCACAAATACCAACACAAACTAAACAAGAACAAGAAAACAAAACCATATAGTGTCAGCAAGAGGCAAGTCATCAAGCTTAAATATAGAAATCCTGCAGATGAAATGGTTAAATCATCAATTTAATGATAGGAAGTGGAGAATATGCAAGAGCCAACACATACAAAAGCTGCATTTCAAACAGATGAGGCATGTTGTATGAGTGCATATCATAGAATCATTATCTAGTATTTAATAAACACTCACCTTCAACTCAAGTATCTGCAAGTAAGGGCATGCGTTTATCAAAGTAGTTAGTCCAAGGAGATCATCCTCTCCCCATGCTCCAACTTCTAATACCAACTTTTTAAGATTATTTAATGGAGGAAATAATTTACTGCCTACTTCATCCTGGAGAAACCAAAAAAAGAGAGTAAACAACGTGATAACATATGGGATGGAAAGAAAGGGCAAACACATAAAGAATTACTAACCACAAAGCCATCAATTAATTCAAGAGTGAGTACTTGTAGCTGAGAAAGACAGCAAGAGAACTGGGGGAGGTAGTCATTTAGCAACGGTCTACCGAGATTTCCTTTTCCCACACCGATATAAAGAATAAAGATCAAGAAGTAATGGCACATTTTTTATAAACAAGTCTATATCCAACCCCGCATACTTAAATGAAATAAGGCTTGTGTCAAAGATCTCTAACATATTTTAAGCAAGTGCAGTAGACTACCTCCAAGTGTTTCAAAGAAAGGGACGATCCAGAAACTCTTAATTTTACCAAATGTCTTGATCCACATACAGACAATTGCTCAATCTTGGGACAATTGGCTAAAAAGTACTCAATAACTTCCTGAGTTATGCCAAGATTCTTCAAATAAAGATCTTTAAGAAACTTAAAGCCACGAAATGTTGGAGTACGGGTGCTGAGAAGATTCAAACAAAATTTCTCCCTAGAAGACCCGCAACTTAGGCTTCTCCAAAGTCGTTTACACTTAGAACTACAACGCCTCGAAGACAAGGCATTATAAGGACGTTGCCCTAACAAGTCCATCTCAAGCCTTTGAACTTCCCTTGTCATTGCAAACTCGATCCAACTATTAATAGCATGCGTA
Organism: Castanea sativa; assembly: GCF_040712315.1. Classification (NCBI taxonomy): domain Eukaryota; kingdom Viridiplantae; phylum Streptophyta; class Magnoliopsida; order Fagales; family Fagaceae; genus Castanea; species Castanea sativa. Next base: position 21,592,518 of record NC_134017.1, read on the forward strand.
GAATTTTGATCCAAATCAAAAGAAATCCTGAATTCATTTATAGTCGAGACTTCATATTGTCCCAAAAGGGCCAAAACATGATCCACCCATCTGACATACATAGGCGGCCCTGATTGAATTGTGCTTGTTTCCTTTGTAGCATCAAAGTCAAGTATTGTAATAGATGTCCACAAATACCTCCATCTCCTACCAAGGATACTAGTAGCCACCGCTTCTCTTAGTGTCAATTGTGAAAGTATGGAAACAAGAGTTTCACTAGACAGGTTACTTATGTAATCATCGGAAACACATTTTCCCTTAAATAAGGGATGAAAACAAAGAAAAAGAGTCAGCTAAATCATAAAAACACTCAATTATAAATAAATATTGGCACGATGTAAACATCACTTTAAAAAAAGACTTTCCATTTGTAGCACCTTCGCTAGTACAAATTTTTAATGGGTTTCACCTTGTTTTTTGAACATTTAGCAGTAAGTCGCACCCTTTTCTCCATTGATTGAATCTTGCTAATTCCTCATTTGCTATGATGCAAACACGCAAAGTTCTGCTAAGCAAAAATCAGATGCACATTGAAAATTTGAAATTAGTGCCCAGGAAACAATAATTTGATGAAAAGACAGAAACTTGTTAGCAATTTAGCAAATTTTAGTTTATACTTGAAAGGAAAAAAAAAAAAAAAAAAACAAGTTTAGCAAATAATAATTTTAAGTTTCAAAACCTATAAATGTAAATGGTACGTGAACAAAAGGAAAAATAAAAGTAAAAAGAGAGAAAGAACATTATTATTACTTTCAAAACCAATATTAAAAATAAAAACGTTAATATGACATTAAATTCTTTATTTAGTAATTTATTTTTCTTCATAAAAATTTGTGTACTAAGAAATCGAATTTGGGATTGATAATTACCTAATAACATCGTTTACGTAAGACGTACTTGGTGTTTAATCTAACTATTAAGAATACCTGAGTCATTAGTGGAACTTTAACAGCTTATTCATTCAAAGTATCCTTGACAGATAAAAAATATATACAATGAATATACAAATGTTTAATGAGTTTTCTCTCAAAAAAATATCATTTAACCACCGCATACTTTTGGTGTGATGATCACCTCATAAATACAAGAGTCAGGGTTGAAGTCTCTAGAAGAAAGTTTCACACACATATATATTTAAATTATATTAAAGTAGAATTTATATCTTTTATAATACACACACATATATATGTATATATCATTTAATATACACATAAATGAATTTACTCTCCCTAAATCCTAGCTTAGCCGTTGTCTGAATTGATGTTTCCACTTATTACATAATCAAATTCCGTTAATAGTGAAAATAGCTGATAAAGAAATCACAAGTGAGATAAATGTTTTATAAAGTAAACTATAAGAAAGGTTAGTGTCACAAAATAAAAGTGGTATGTGTAATTTACCCTAATAGTAATTATTATTTAATATGTCAACTACTTGAACGGTCCTCTAGTATACAATTTATGCGCCAAATAAATAAATAAAGTAAAAGGTAAATTAGAAAAATAATTTATTGGATTTTTTCTCTTAAAAAAATCATTTTGGGACATCCTAAAATTGAATAGAGAATTAACTTCTTTTTTTTTTTTTGCTAAGAATATAAAGAACTGACAATCTCAAAAGGAGAATATATATATAAATATATATGTGTGTGTGTTATTTAAAATCACATATAATTCTTGAATATAATTTTATATAAAGTGATACTATTTATATTTTTAGATTTAAAAAAAAAATTAAACTTTTATGATGAAATGGATCTTTTTATTTTAAAGATTGATCATAGGCCTTGGACGTCATCTTAGCCTCCATTCTTTTTTAGATCTCTTTTTTTGTTCTATTTCACTGATGGTCCGTTTGGATTGAGGAGAAATAAAGTAGAGTTGACCCAAAATTAACCTATTTTCAACTAACTCTACTCTACTCCCCTCCAGTCCCTCTCTCTCCCCCTCAATCCAAACGGGCTTTAAGTCTTCACGACATAATCATCAAACGTAATTGCATTTAGTATATTTATTTATTTATTTTTGTAACAATTTCAACATATCATACCAAAGGTTATTTTTCATAAGAATATGTTCTATCAAAATTTATTTATTTAATTTATCCGGATTCATACTACTTGCAATAGTCTTACCAAATGCAATCTTAATCAAAATTAATAGTGTCCTGTTTAAAAGAAGAGAAAAAAAAATTAAAGACACATGTTATATTATAATATTTTATATATATACACAGTGCCCCAACTGTGTACATACTACGTACTTACATAGTACGTAAACCATATTTGTTAGAGATATATTAGACATATTAGCCCAATAAAATAGGCCCAAGCCCACTCTTGTTTGTATTAGTAATTTAGAGTTTAGTCACCTATATAAACTCATATTTGGGTTCATTGTAACACAAATTGTTATACTACACTCTTACATAATAAAGATGTAGCCCTTAAGGAATTCCTTCGTGGATGTAAGCCAACAAGTCTGAATCACGTAACCCTCTTGTTCTCAGTGTTCTTATTTTATGCTTCCCCTTCCGCATCCACTCTAGCATAAATAACATGGTATAACATATCTGTTGCTAATATATTTAACATAGTATCAGAGCAAAACTTCATTCTTGGCATCAAACAAACATCTCTACAAGGCAAAGAAGTTTCCCATGTGCACAACACAAATCCGCACAGTGCCATTGCTTACCCACAGATCTGGACTCCACGGCTTCACACAACTCCCATGGAACCATCGTTGTCGTATCGCCGCCATGTCTCTAATCTCTCAAGCATGTCATACCTCCCCTTTCAGATCTGTTCAAAGCAAGCCTTCGCCTGACGAAACCAATCATACAGACGTGCTCCACAGCATACGACAAGAAAAACCAAAGGGTCTAGCCTCCACCGAACGCCGCACGCGCGCCGACAGAATATCTCTATTTCGATGGATTTCTCCATGCGCTGCCTTGGATTCCTCAGAAGCAGATCCTCCTCCGGCAACACGTGTCGCCCTAATGGCCTTGTAGCTCGTCAATTTGCCAAACCAGCGACGTCCAAGCATCCATCTCACTTGCACGCGCCTACACGTGTCGTCGTCGTCACACTCCAACCATGCGCCAAAAAATACATCAGCCTTATTATGACGTCATCCATGATGTCATTTGATGATGTCAGCCCTAGCCAAGTCAGCGAGTCTCCACGTCAGCACTACGTCATCTTTGACTTTAACTCTGCTAACTCGAACCGACCCAACCCAGACTTTCGGATCTGACCCATGGACCTTCACTGTTGCTGACCGTTGACTTTGACTGCTCATTGACTTTTGCTGAGTTTTGAACTTTAGTTGACTCTGACTTCTTGCGTTGACCATTGACCAAAAGTCAAAGTTTCTAAAAGAGCTTATCTTGCTCAGTTTTTTGTGGATTCCATTTCTTCATTTGAAACTACGAAATTGGTCAGTTAGCACATTCTTTATTGTGGTTTCTTCAATGGCATTATTTGAGGCATCTCCAAGGGATCTTCTCATTCTTATCCAATCTCAAGCCTTCATCGAGCTTCTGCCTTAAGTTTGAGGGAGGATGTTTGAGATATATTAGACATATTAGCCCAATGTAATAGACCCAAGTCCACTCCTGCTTGTACTAGTAGTACAGAGTTTAGTCCCCTATATATACTCATGTTAGGGTTCATTGTAACACATGTTATTGTACTATACTCTTATATAATAAAGATGTAGCCCTTAAGGGCTTCCTCTGTGGATGTAAACCAACAAGGCTGAACCACGTAACTTTCGTATTCTCAATGTTCCTATTCTATACTTCCACTTCCGCATCCACTCTAACATATACAACATGGTATAACACATCGCATTGCTAATGTATTTAACAATATCCATGACTATGACTTTTTGTTTTCCTTCTTCCTGAAATGGCTATGATGGACTATTTATCTTTCTATTATATTATGTTTAATGCTTAGCAAAAAAAAAAAAATCTATCTATTATATATATATATATATATCTATTAAAATTTGAATTCTCACAATTGGAGGATACATGCAATGATGACATATGTTTCTTTCTCGAATCATATTACAATGACACTTATCATTTCTTCTTAAAGCTAAAGATTCACAAGGAAAATATGATTCAAATGACCATTTATCTACATGTTAGGATATGGACACATGTTCGTATTCTAACGTATCTAATGCATTAATGCATTGAACACAAGCTTTATTTGTGTGTGTGTGTGTGTGTGTGTGTGTGTGTAAGATGATGAATACAATGATGACACATGCATGTCCTTTTGTGAAAGCATACGATAATGATAGATGTCAAAACTCCTTCCATTGTCATTTGAATCTCCTAATATGCTAATATTATTTATTTTCTACTATAATATGAAATAATAATGGCAATTTAATCTCCTAAACATTTCATAGTATGGGTCATGGGCGGATACCCATTCTCAAATTATTATGACTCTACTCAAAAAATTTAAATTATTATGATTTGCAAATATGTCCATGAATCCAAATGTATGGTTCTAATGATTTTTTTTTTGGTAGAAAGGATAATAATGCATTAAACAGAAGAAGAACTACTGGCACGCTTATATATATATATATATATATATATATATATATATATAATAAATAAAAAACTAAATTCATTTTCTTTGTTTGTAATAAAAATTTAAATTCTAGGATTATTAAAATTTGTCTTAGCTAGGTACTTTGCACAAATTTTATCTTTGTAACTAAGTTTCTATTGCTTAATGCCATATGATTTTTTTTTTCTTTTCTTTTTAAAGCCTCCATGTGTGATTTTCAAGAAGCCAATATTTTTTTCCACATTGCCTATATGATTTAGAAATTCATATAATACAACCAAATACCAATAGTTCATGTGAGTTAATTCTTAAAGAAATAAAGAAGTACATTCCACTTGCAGCCAAAGAAGAACAAATGCAATAATGTTCAATTAATAATTGGAGAGAAAATAAAAATACCACACAAGATTTTAAAAAATATAATTAACAACAAAGTATGTCATGTCACAACATTCCAAGAGTTAGTGGCAGAGCTAGTTTAAGAGGGGGGGGGGGGAGCAAGGTTAAAAATAATAATAAAGAAGCTAAAATTACTAATCGATATTAATAATAAAATTATAAACAACAATAATTGTCATTCAAAATCTATTAAAATTTAAACAATTGTAAAATAAATAAGCAATTGTAAAACATTCCTGACGATCAATCATCAAAGTAAGAGATTAATCTATATACATAAAGTTTAGACATTTAATTTGATTTCTCAAAATAAATTTTAACTTTTCTTTCTATATTCCTTTAATTATTTAAAATTTGGATTTATGATAAAACTCAAATTTTGAACTATGAAAATGCAAGAAATGAAGGAGAAAGAAATAATGGACGTTTTACTACTTTAGTGTCATACAAGATATTTTTTATTTATTATTATTATTATTATTATTATTATTATTATTATTATTATTATTATTATTATTATTATTATTATGTGTAAAGTTTGAATTCCACTTGCTTAACCTGAAATGAAAGGAAAGAAATTTGAATAAGTTAAAAAAAAATTGAATATTGGTAAAAAGTGTAAACAGGTTTGGTGGCATTTATTTTGTGAAGTTAAAAAAAAAAAAAAATTGAATATTGGTAAATAGTGTAAACAGGTTTGGTGGCATTTATTTCATGTAGGCTCATTGTTTAAAGTGGGATGAGTTGTTTGAGTAACACCACAAAATCTCACTATTTTTACAATAAATTGAGGTGTCGGTACATTACTGGTCAAAATAAAATGAAATATATTTATGCTGGGATCTATTCCAATTAAAAATAAGAGTGTTGTAAAAATATTAGGAAGTTTTATTATATATGTCTCTAGACTTTTTTGAATAGAAATATGTATTTTATTTATTTTTCATTTTATGCCAGGGGTGCGGCTTGAGAGAAGATGTTTCTTTTCTATTCTAACTTTAGGAATGCAACCCAACTTTATAAATATATGAAGGACTTTTTGGGAGGAGTTAGGGGCACCTATCCCCTTCCCCCACCCCCCACCCCCGCGGGTTCCGCCCCTGCCAAGAGTTATATGTAACTGATAGTAACTGACAAGAAGGAATTAAAAAGGGTTGTTCAAATTTTCAAGCTATGAGATGAGAACTAATATATAAAAAATATTAACTTCCATTTGTTATTATACTATTATTGTTCAATTAGTTTTATTATTGTGTAAATATATTTTATAAATTTTTTAAACAAATATTAAATACATTTTCGTGATATTATTTCATTTCAGTTATAAAAGTCCATTAAATATAATAGAAAATCTAAATTGAGTTTGGAAAATATGTTTGCTAAGTACTTTTCAAAAGAACATGAAATTTCATTTCATTTCATTCATATATTTACAAATAAATAAATAAAATAAAAGGAGTGAAAACTAGGAGAATATGCTAGAAAATGAAAGCTTGTTGGTAACTGCAGTTTACCTTGACATCCCGTGGAAAGATAAGAATTTCCTTGGTATCCTTCAGGCAATAATAATATTCGGCCCCGTAATCTGTAGTGTACCCTTCTGAGTTCCGTTTAAGTAGCTCTGTTGAATCCATGGTAGTAAAGTAAGATGCTGTCCACTCCAGCACCACAGGAACGTATTCCAAAAACTGCACATAGTAAGAGAGATCTTTTGTGCTTGAATTCAACCATTTATCATCTGCAAGGAAGGCAAATTTGCATTCTTCACTGGTTTTAATTTCTTCTTTTATTCCTCTAATGAAACTTGCATTAAACACTTGAATCCCAAAAGGGATTGTGGTCATGCAGCAGTTGAAACCTGAGCAGTGCTCCAATTCGCTGTCGTCTATCATGCTTTTATCAACGCAATTTGATTTGCATCCAACCACCACCATAGGATTGATGCCGGTCATTATGACCAAGTTGTCGCAACCAACTGAAATGAATCTATCCTGATAAGATGAGAAGAAAAAAGGACTACCTGAGATATTCACACCACCAATATGTCTGGAACTCCTATTATTACAGTTGGAAGAAATAATTGGCATGTTGACTCGAACGAGTCCCGGATCACTCCAAAAATAATTATAATTATACGGATCAGTAATATTGATTTCCAGGACCTCCATGCCAATTCTGGGAGGAATGCTTTAGGAGAATCACCAGTTTCATTGCAAACAATTTTGAACCAGTCATTCAAGTAACAACTGGTAGTCTTTCCAAACGGGTATGGAATGTAAATATTTCCACAGCTATCAGAACAATTAAGTTTTGCTATAAGTGATGCAGCTTCTGCTAACTCATAAGTCAGTAGAAGTAAGAAAGTAATTCGCATTACCACTTGCACAGCCATTTCTGGGTGTCTATATATAGTTCAACAAAGCAAACCTCCTAGCCTTCATATATATAAACTAATATATGTAGCCTTAATTACAAGAAAAGTACGTATATCTAGAACCTTGACATTAAGTGGACAGAAATTCAAGGCATAATAATCTTCCAACTTGCATGACTCTTTCTTTTTAGCATGTGGGTGGAATTTTAATGAGTTATATAATTGCCCATGAAATAGACATTAATTTTTCTAGGCTGAAAATATTTTTTTTAGTTTTTCCATTTTGGGTAATAATTAATTTAGTCTATATTATTTTTAACTTACAATCAATTTAGTCTTTATAGTTAACTCACCAATAAAAAATGTCTATGTGGCACACGGCACGGCGCCCTAGCATACTTGATGTTTACACAGCTAATAAAATAACAATAAAAAATATTATGTCAACATTTAAATTGATAAGTTTTAATAGGAATGACTGCCACTTAGAAATTGTCACCCTCACAATATGGGTTTTGTGCAAAAATATTTGGCTGGATTTGCCCCGTCAAAGCCACTGGATTTGATCCAACACAAAGACACCAATCCAATTGAGAAACCCTCACCACTAGATTTGTTCTCCCTCTTTTTCTTTTTTCTTTTTCCCTTGTTTGGTTACATACTGGGAAAGTCTTGCTTTCTGGAAAAATTTGCTAGAATTTTTTTTTCTTCTAGAATTTCAATTTCTTTTTTGCTATTTCTGATCTAGATGTTTATTTATTATACAGAAGTGAGACGTTGTAGAATGTATTTATGAATTCAAAGATAGAAAAATCAAGAAAGTGGTTTTTTGTTGTGTTTGGTTGCCAAGAAAGTGCAAGAAAATTAAAAAAATATTTCTACATTTTTTTCTTTTAAATTGAAAAAACAATTATTATTATTATTATTATTCAATTTAAATGCTGATATGACTTTTTTATTATTATTTTATTAGTCACATCAACTTCAAATATGCCAGGCGTGCACACCATGTGCCACATAAACATTTTTTGTAAACATTTTTCGTTAGAGGCATTGAACCAAATTTTACAAGAAGATCAACAATCTCAAAACAACCAGCAACGTTATTAACAAAAGAGAGTAAGATAGAGATAAGCAATCAACAATCGAAGAGCCAGGTAAAGAAAAATCCAGTAGTGGGTTTGGATTGTGGCAGTGGCGACTCTAGTAATTGTTTTACGGTGGACACTAATAAAATTATACAAAATTTAATAAAGAGACAATTTGAACATATCAACGTCACAAAAAAAACACGCAAATACATAAATATTACAATTTTTTGTACTAACAAAGAAAATAAGAAAAAAAAAAGACTAAGAAAAGATAAGTGCAAATTAAAAATTTTGATATGAGAATAATAAAGTGACCACAACAGTTTCATAACAAATCTTATGCAACAAGTTATTAGCCAATTTTTGGTGGATAAAACCTGTCAATATTGAACCCTAATTAAAACTAATAATAGTTTACCACATAAGATTTATTATGAAAATATTGTGGATGTAGCATTTTTCTTATATTTACTGAACTCATATTCTTATGATTCTCAAGTAAAGGTATTCAACATTTTTATTAAGGCCGTCAAAATAAGTTAATTTAGTATATAATATATATTTTTAAAGTATATATATACATTTTTTTTCAAGTCCGGGTGGTCACAGAACATATTAGTTTTAAACAATTATTTATATAAATATTTTTGACAAGTGAGGGTGGTTCTAGGACCACCCTCACATACAAGTAGAGCCACTAGTGGATTGTAGTAGATCAGCCATGGGTTTGGTGGTGGGTGTTGCTTTTGCCTCTCCTAATTCTTGGTCCTTTTCTGCACAACCAAACACCAACAATCAAAGAAAGGAAGGAACCTTCCAACTTCAAACCCATAGATCAACGACCACAAAGATTGGCGAAGATTGAAGTCGGAGATCTGATTGGGAGATCGGAGTTGAAGATCGGCAAACTCAACTCTTGGTGTTGCTAGGTTTTCATCTTATGAGAAATAATGACACCGCGTGAAGACTAAGTTTGAATATTTTCCCAAATATTATAAGGGATGATTCCGCAAAATAGGATTGAAAGAACATAGGAAGGTATCTTTTTTCTCAGAATATTACCATGAGTATTAGACTTAAGTTTCGTAAATTCATCTTACTTATTAGTTTTGGGAAGTCTTGTAATTTTGTTTGGGCATGTAGTAAGTGTACTAGATCAATTGGATGCTCAAAGTTGTAATATGTAGCATTTGGAAGCTTAAAAACATGCTTTCCTAAATATGGACCTGTTAAAGCATTGAAATGGCTGCTTATAATACCTGTTATACGGAAGCCATCCTTTTGCATTATTGCCCTTCATCTTGAAAAGTAATCACAGTTATCCATATGCACTTCATTGTTTGACCTGCACAAGTGCTGACCATTTAAACTCCCAGCATAGGTGGCATCAAATATGAAATACAATTTCAAGCTACTGTGTACTCAACTAAGCAAAAAGATAGATGGTTATCGAAGCAGACTGAAGATATTTTATAGGCATAATCCATTGGAGATACATCTGCAGCTACTACTAAATTATGGGTTCCAATCTTCTTGTGTCATAAATATCACATAGTATATGAGAGACTCCAAGGTCTTTCAAATTTTTATGATTATATCATATACTCAAGTAACTCAACAATTAAATAAATCAAACCTATGAATATCCTAATAGTCAATTATTATTCATATGCTTATAGCATTCCTAACAGTCATCAACAATTGGCATAACGACTTGATTGGTGTAAGGAGGGTTACTAATAACATCAATAATTGCTTTTGCATCAAGCTGAATGTTGACAGCATTTAAATGAAGGTTATGGCAGAGGATTAGGCCGTCTCTAAGAGCCCAAAGCTCCACCACAAAGCTGTTGGTGACACCAATTCTTCTTGAGAAACCACCCAACCAGTCCGCATGTTCATTCTTGATCAACCCGCCACATCCAGCCCTCTCTGGATTTCCTAGTGCAGTCCCGTCTGTGTTAAGACTCACCCAACCAGGTTGGGGTTTCTCCCATCTAACTTGCACCATCCTCCTGCTACCTGCCACTTTAGGATTTATCACACAATGCTGAAATTCCAGAGCATTAAAGAGGGCATCACTATGGACCTTCAGTTGAGTGTGCCAATCCCTAAACACCACGCTATTCCTGAATTTTCACAAGTGCCAAACAGCGAAAGGAAACACAATTTTCCAAGGAGGTTGGTTGTTTAATTTGCAGGTAGTATCTTTGTAGTTTTTCTTTAGCCAACCGTGGAGATTTTCCTCATAAAAGTTACTATTTGGATGGATGCCCAACCTGCACCAAGTGGATTTAGCAACCTCACAATCCTTGAGCCTATGGAGAATGGTTTCAACTTCCCTTTGGCAAAGAGGGCATCAGTTAGAATCAACAAGGTGCCTTTTCACAAGGCACTCACCCACTCCAATACTTTTATGCAAGCATTGCCATAGGAAGGTCTTAATTCGGGGTAAGGTATCAACCTTCCAAACCCATGTTCCCATGAAGTCCCCTTCTTCCTTAATGCAACTTGTGGCTATGGCATAAGCTGATTTAAGGCTAAAATCCCCTTGGGCAACACCACTCCAAATCAATCTTCCTCATTTGAGGATCTCATAGAGAAAGGCATGGCATTTATTTCCATAAGAACAGATTGAGGAATTTGGATCGAAAGTATAGACCAATCCCACCCTTGTGGGCCAAAAACTTCTTTAATTTGAAGGTAGTTTTCTTCTTCAGATAATGGACGGTGAATGAGAGCTCTAAAAGGGCCATTAGAAGCCCAATTATCATGCCACACACTTAGCTAACTATTTCTTCTCGGCACCCATTTGATGCCTTTGTTGAACACCTCACCTCCCTTTTTCATAGCCTTCCACACCCTAGAACAAGGAAGCTTGTCCTTATTTCTGGCATTTATTCTTCGGTTAGAGCAATACTTACTCCTTAGAACCTTGGCCCACAAAGCATCCTTCTCAGTATGGAATCTCCAATTAAGCTTAGCAAGAAGGGCTTGATTCCTTCCCCTCGCAAACTGAATACCAAGACCCTTCTTTAGGTTTGGTCACTTTGTGCCAACTCACCCAATGGGTTCTTTTTGAGGATTCCGACGAACCCCAAAGGAAATTGTGATTAACCTGATCAATGTTGTCAAGCAATTTATTTGGCAACACCGTGCATTGCATAATGTAGGCGGGAATAGTAGATGTGGAGGCTTAGATGAAGACTGATCTTCCTGCTAAAGATAATAGGTTGGCTTTCCACCCCGCTAACTTTTGCTTGACCCTATCCAAAATGAAATTCAAATCTTGGTTATTGGCTCCACAATGCTTTATAGGGAATCCAAGATATTTTCCAAGGTTTGGGGTTGAGTGGAATCCCAAAATGTCACATAAGGATTCTCTTGTATCCACATCCGTAATATATAGCATTTGGAAGCTTAGAAACATGCTTTCCTAAATATGGGCTTGTTAAAGCATCGAAATGGCTGCTTATAACACCTATTATACGGAAGCCATCCTTTTGCATTACTGCCCTTCGTCTTGAAAAGTAATCACAGTTATCCATATGCACTTCATCATCTAACCTGCACAAGTGCTGACCATTTAAACTCCCAGCTTAGGTGGCATCAAATATGAAATACAATTTCAAGCTACTATACACTCAACTAAGCAGAAAGATAGATGGTTATCGAAGCAGAATGAATATATTTTATAGGCATAATCCATTAGAGATGCATCTGCAACTACTACTAAATTATGGGTTCAAATCTTCTCGTGTCATAAATATCACATAGCATATGAAAGACTCCAAGGTCTTTCAAATTTTTATGATCATATCATATACTCAAGTAACGCAACAATTAAATAAATCAAACCTATGAATATCCTCTGAAAACACATTGGAATTAGACTATAAGAGTCTTGCAAGCACCAAATCCATTTGAATGGTCCAAAGATGTCTATCAGGAACAAGGCTTCCAAAAGAAACCAAAAGGGTGCAACTCTAACGCTTAGATCTTGCTCAAAACAGCCAGTTTACTTTAAAATTAAGTATTGACTCCTCAAAACTACACATAATGCAGCACATCATCACATGGAAATTCATAGCGATGTAGAAAGAAGACTATATGACAACAATTACCATATGACAATAAAAAAATTCTAATAACATCAGATCCCACAAATTCCAAACCCACAATATTCCTTGAGTTTCTTCTTCTTTATTTCATCCTATTTCCAATCAACGTTATCTTTTTCCACGCTCACTGTTTCATATATTGAATTTTTCTTAATGGAAAGACTTTTTTTTTTTTTTTTATCAAAATTGATAAGTCTTTGAACCAAATTTATATACAATGTTCTCAATTGAATTATATTGTGTATCGTACTTTCTCAACAATATATATATTGTGACTTGATAACTCTATGACATTTTGTGATACGTGAATTATATGAAATGTGTCATAGAAAATTTGGTTATAAATATATAAAAATGACACAAACTCAAAAAGAAAAAGTTTCATTACAAGTGTGAAATGTATGTAATGAGGCTAGTTATTAACTTATTATTTTTCTTAAAAAAATTTGTTATTATTATTATTTATTCTTCCCGTATTGCGATTCTTTTAAAATGACCTAAATGTACCTTGAGTTAGGACTTTCTAATATATATATATATATTTTTTGGTGAAAGACTTTTTATTAATTGTTGGAAATGTACAAAATGCGGATGGTTTTGTTTTTACCCATCAAACTGTGTCAAACTATCAATTTATTAAGAGCTCTTTTTGGTGACTTCTCGTGAATATAATAACGTGCTGGAAAAAAAAGAAGAAGAAGCATGCTAGGCCATACAATGAGTTGGACTTAAAGGTCTTAAGCCCATTTAATTTTGAAGAAAAGCCTTGTAAATTAATGGTCCATTTGTTCAGACCCAATACTGCGCCTATAGTCCACTTAATTTCAATTATAGAAGAACAACACTGCGCTCAGCTAGGCAGTTTGGTTTGAAATGGCAAGTCAGATGGCCCATAAAGAGCATCCACCACGAAGTCATAAATTCAGCAATGTGTCTATTTTACAAAACACCCAATCAGTAATTTTATTTTACCTTTCAACACTCACGGTGGCACCACCACCACCAGTGTGAAACTCTTATGGGAAGAAAAACCAAAATCAGCCGCAACCCAAACACAAACCCCAAATCAGCCGCAAGACAAACACAAACCTAGCAACCCCTAAATCAATAATTTTATAATACTTTGGCTAATCAAGCACCACCCAACCATTAGCGTTATCATGAAGGCATAATCTCAATATGTAGTAAGTTCTCCCATCAAAATATACAATGAGATTTTGGACACCATAAGAGATGTCAATATCACTCAAGTATCACTAGTCATCAGGGCTCCAAGTCATATCTATCAATGGCAACATAATGACAAAAATTAAAAAAAATCAAGTGCTACTGAAAGAAAAAGAAGGGGTGGGGTAAAAGAAGAATGAAGAAAAAGAGAAACAATGAAATAATGTCTTGAAATGAAACCAAAATAACAAAAAAGATATGTCTACGTCATTACAATTAATTTTGGAAGGGACTTCCAATTACACAATCACTACAGAAGTTGAAATATGTAAAAGCAAGTCAATGTTTTCCCAACTACATATAACAGAGATAGAGAAATGAGTATTGACTATTGAGTTTGAGAGAAATGAGGCAAAACAGATCTCTCTAAACCTCTCTAACAAACTTAAGCAGCAGACTTCATCTTCATCTTCCTCAATAGCTAGCAGGTAATCAATGATTCGATTATGGCCTGAAAGAAAAATTAATTAATTGATTAAAATTAGTTTGTCACGACAAATTTGTTAAAAACAGAGACAAAGAATCAGAGTGTTAAAACAAATGCGTTAATAGAATTATAACTCATGTACAAACTTCTAACAAAAAAATTAATTAATTAATTAATTGATTAAAAGTAAGTTTGTCACAATAAATGTATTAAAAACAGAGATAAACAATCGGAATGTTAAAACAAATGCGTTTGAAGAATTATACCTCATGTACAAACTCTAACAAAAAAAAAAACAAACAAACAAAACAAAATAATTGATTAAAACTAGTTTGTTAAATGTGTTAAAAACAGAGATAAAGAATCGGAGTGTTGAAACAAATGTGTTTACCTATAATTGTCGAAATTCATATCTTCTTCTCCAACAATGCGGCGGATTTCATACCTCGTGAATCGAGTGGCTCTAGGATCCACGGATACACTTCCCTCCCAACCACCAAAATCACGTCGGAACTCTACCAGAGTTCTCATCTCGGCCACGGTGGAAACCATAACATACCGAAGCTTCTTCACTGATTCGACTTCTTGCTGGAGCGCAACATATGCTCGGCGAACTCGATTACGCAGATTTCCGATCGGGCGGCCGAGGATCTTTCTCATTCGTATTTTGTTGCGAATTTCGGTATATTTGTTATTCGCGAACAGAAATCCGCGAAGCCGGCGCTGTGAGTCAAGTCGACTCCTTAAAATTCTTTCAGCCCTTCTCCTCTCAGCCAAAGCTTGTACTCCTCTCGGTCCCCTCACCATGTTTGCTTGATGTTAAAAACAAGAAAAGTATCTGAAACAAGAAAAGAAAATCTCTAGGAGTGAAGAGAGAATTCTAGAATTGCAAATTTCGAAAATGAGAGAATGAGATATCTGATCTACATCATTACAGTGCTCTGTATTTATACTACCAGAACAGAGGAAGAAAGAAAGAAAAGGAGCGGGAATGAAATAACAGACTATCCGTAAAACACTCTGCCAATCAAATTACACCAGGTGTCATTCAACCAGCGGCTATGATTGCTGATCTTATTTCTCTTCAGCAGAATGGACTAGTTTCTAAGTTGCTTTTTCTTTCCAAAATTGTTCTAGGCTCTGTTTGTTATTTAGCTGATGATATGGCAACTAGAATGCCAACCCACCAGTCTAACCAAGTTTTTTTCGTCCTTAACTCTCACATGTACTCTATTTAGAACGACACCGTATCGTCCACATATTTCTTTAAGTTTTGTATCTTTGGTTTACGACGAATCGTATAGTATTAATAGTCTTAATACTATACGACGTGTCGTTTCCCGCCAAAACCACCTACAGTCCACCAGAGGGTCCCAAATCCCTTCAAAGCCCTAATCGACTCTCTTCTCCCACACAAAACCTCACCTCACCGCCAAACCCTAACGTCCACGCTTCCATCAAAGATTTTGCCCTAGCTTGCGCGTTGCTATCCTCCTCTCACTCCTCGACTCACGACCTTCTCTCATGGATCCCCGAAAACCTTTCTGCATCAGCGAACTCGGCCTTTCGCGAGCTTTAAAAAGCTTATTGCGTCGCTTTCGGAGAGCGAAACGCGAAGAGGATTGGTGAGTTGGGATTGGATTGTGGTTCGGTGCCTGACGAGAAGAGATTGGTGGTGGATTTGATGCCTGAGGTTATGCCATTGTTGAAGGAGAGGATTAAGGAGAGCTCGATCGATGAGTCGGACGAAGGCGGCGACGAGGTCTCAGCTGCTTCGGCTAGAGTTCCGGTTGGATTTGCCATTGTGGCTGCGTATCAGTTTAGGTGGTTTGTCACTCAGGTTTGTGCTTTGGATATTCCTTTGAATTTCAGAGTTTTGGTTTTTCTAAATTCGTTTAGACAAAATTTAAGTAAAATTTCTTAGTCAGATAGCTTAAACCATGTAATTTCATTAATCAATGAATTACATTGTTGAATTTAATTATCCTCGGAAAAGACAACTGCATCAGTCAATACAACCACGTGGTTTTTCCTTATGCTTTTGTAGCCATGTGGACTTGTTTAAAATCGTCTTTTGCTTTTGATAGGTTGATTATCCTCATTTGGGAAAATTGTGCACTTTGGTGCGTTGACTGCTCTTGATCATTGGTCGCCGGATGTGAAAGTAGGAGATTGAATTTGGGTTTGGTCCCCCTTTTATATTAATTTAATTGCAAATTGCTAGTTTTCGAAAATTGTTTTTGTGCTTTTGTAGGTTTTTTTGCTATGTTTCTGATAAAGGATTTGGAAATGGATTATTGATTAATTAGAGTGTGCTTATTATCATATATTGGATGTTTATGGAAATTTGTGTTCGGTCATTGTCATGTATTTGCTGTATAGGTTTGAAAGGATGTTAAATGAGATGTTAAGTCACTCGGAGCGGCGACCAAGGGACAAGGAGTGCCGTGTTGCATGGGTCAAATATATCAAGCCACTTTTGAGTGATGATGATGAGTATAACACAAGACCAACAGCACTCAAAAGTGGCTTGATATATTTGAGCCATGCAACATGGCACTCCTTGTCCCTTGGTCGCCGCTCCGAGTGACTTAACATCTCATTTAACATCCTTTCAAACCTATACAGCAAATATATGACAATGAGCAAACACAAATTTCTATAAACATCCAATATATGATAATAAGCACACTCTAATTAATCAATAATCCATATCCAAATTCTTTATCAGAAACAATAGCAATGATTTTAGTTGCATAAATAATGTTCTTTCCATTTCAAAAGAAACCTACAAAAGCACAAAAACAAATGACGATAACTAAAATTGGACAAAGGGGCAGCATGACAAAAAAGTATCAGAAAGATTGGAAGGAAATGGAACTCAATGAGCTTGCTACATCCTCACACACACAAAGTTGCATAGGTGCAACTTGTACAGCTTGTTTTCCAAATTTCACTGACAGCCAGACTTTTGGGCCAAGTAACTCACAAAATGGAATGGCAAGCTCAGTAAGTTTTCAATGGCTGTGAACCCTGTGATGACAACTGCACTGCAATTGTCAAGTATGTGCAGTAATAAAGAGCATGGTTTTTACCGTTGCTACTCCTCTTCCACTTAAAGATGACTCAAGCTTTGCCAAGTTTGGATCATCCTTGTGCTTGCCCCAGGCTGCTTAATATTGCATACCTTTGCATCTAAGGATAGGAAGAATGATAAAAGAACAAATCAAAGATCAAGGAAGAAATTATGTAAAACTCCTCTATTATCATGGAAATCATAACAGAACCCTTACTGCTCTGGAGTAAGGTCAGTATCTGAAGAATATGCGTGCTAACTTCTTCACGAGCCCTTTTCATTGCAGCCTCTTTATACAAAATTGTGAGTTCATCAACCAACCTGACACCAAATTTGCAGAATTGTGAACATGTCAAAATATCCATAAACCAATCTCTCTCAAGATTCAATTCCCTTTGCCAATAAACCCTAATTACACCATAATCTACACTTATTTGGGGAAAAATATATATCAAACTAAAACCCACATACATATCCTTAAACACTTCCACAACCCCAAGCTGGTAAACCACAACTTTTCAGACACCAAAATGCCCTACATAAGCAAGCATAGGCCTGTTATTTGTACAAGGAAAGAATGTAGTGTTTAATGACTGATTCTCCCCCCCCCCCCTTTCTTACTTAAGGATGTTTACTGTTTAGGAAGGTAATACAGTCAAAGGCTTGAAAACCTTCCTGGCATTCAACAAATCTGGAAACCAGCCTATGCTTCCTTATGTAGTGCATTTTGGTGTCTGAAAAATTGTGGTTTAAAGGCTTGGGATTATAGAAGTGTTTAAGGATATGTAGGTGTGTTTTAGTTAGATTAGTTAGAGTTTCGTAACATACCTCTGTTAAAAACATGACTAAATATGGAATTTTGCTCCACTTTTATCTCTCTTTCAAAAACAAAAAAAAAAACATAAAATACAAGATCAAATAGGATCCAGCAGAACACTTTTATCATGGGATTTCAAACCACATGTAGGCAATTTAAATTTCGGTCAAACTTTAGGTGGGTAAAGTGTCAAATTTCAAACCACAGGTGAGTTAGTTTTAATTTTCCCTAGTTTGATATATTATGGGGTAATTAGGGTTTATTGGCAAAGGGAATTGAATCTTGAGAGAGATTGGTTTTTGTATATTTTGATATGTTCACAATTCTGCAAATTTGGTGGCAGGTTGGTTGGTGAACTCATGATTTTGTATAAAGAGGCAGCAATGAAAAGGCCTCTCGAAGAAGTTAGAACGCATATTCTTCAACTACTAACCTTACTCCAACAGTAAGGGTTCTGTTATGATTTCCATGATAATAGATGATTTCTACATAATTACTTCCCTAACCTTTGATTTGTTCTTTTATGATTCTTCCTGAATCCCTAGATGCAAAGGTTTGCAATTTGAAGCAGCTTGGGGCAAGCACAAGGATGATTAAAACTCGGCAAATCCAAGTCATCTTTAAGTGGAAGAGGCGCAGCAACGGTAAAAACCATGCCCTTTGTTGCGGCACATTTGTGACAATTGCAGTGCGGTTGTCATCACAGGGTTCAAAGCCATTGAGAGCTTTCTAAGCTTGCCATTCCATTTCATGAGTTACTTGCCCCAATGTCTGGCTGCCAGTGATATTTGGAAGACAAGCTGTACAAGTTGCACCTATGCAGCTTTGTGTGGGTGGGTAGGTGGGGTTGTAGCCAGCTCATTAATTTGTGACAATGAGCTTATGTCCAGTTTTGTTATACTGCCCTTATGTCCAGTATTAATACCTAATATACTCTTTTCTGCCTAATTAATTTGTGACAATGTGATGCAGGTCGTTCAATGATCAGCTGGAAATGAATCTTGAGTCCTACGTAATGAATTATCGTCAATGTTCAGCGGTATATTTATGTGCAATTGATGTAAATAGATCATTTTGGGAACCATGTACATGTAATTGTAAGAATTAACACAACTTCCGATATTTTTAGTGGTCTTAGACATATGACGTATCTCAAGCATTAGCCCTTCTACATATTTTATAAACTACTAAAGCAGAAACAAAACAAGTAGAAACACATAACATGTGTACGGCCCATAAAAGAAATACAAGAAGATACTCAAACAGACTGGGCAAACTGCAAGGCAATACAAACCCACAAATTTGATCGTAAAAACTACAACTCCACTTCCCAAGACCCAAGTAATGAGTTGCAAGGCGATACTGTTGACATGTATCATGCATAGCATTTCTATCTGGTGGTGACTAGTGTTTCACCTCCACTGCAGCATAGGACACCAAGTACATGGAAAAATACAAGTACACCATTTCATCAAACGCTTCGCAACTGGACTCTTTAAGGATTGGGAGACTTTGTAAGGGAAAAGAGGAAAGAGAAGGAAGCAATTTTTTTGATTTTAAAAGGTGCATGCTTGTTGCAGTCGCTGGGCTGTAAGACTTCTCTTTACCGGCAGATGATATAGAACCCTTACGTCACATTGATGACAACAATAATCCGGTTTCTTTGTCATCAATTAGACAATTAGATGGGAAAAGAAAGGCATGTAAGAAGTTTGGTGACCCTTAATTAATAAAAAGAAATGTGTCAGCTTATACTACATGCATGAAAAAAAAAAAAAATTACTTTTAAGTAAAATGTCTGGACAGCTAATATAGTAACCCATCTCTCTCTCTCTCTCTCTCTCTCTCTATATATATATAAAAAGTAAAGTAGAGAGAAAATTCAATTAAATTTTAAATTCAAATTTAATTAAAGTCTAATTTTGTGCCACGTGCCTAATCTAATCTAAAATTAGAATTTTGTGCTAAGTGAGTTAATTTAGTATAATAATTTAATTTCAATTAGAATTTAATTTTGTGCCACGTGTCTCATTTAATCTAAATTTTTAAATTTTTGTACTAAATTAGTTAATTTAGTATAGAAAACGAGGAATCCAATATAATAAACCATAAAAAACATAATCATATAACTAAAAAAATATTCAAATTTATAAGTCATCTATATATATTAATAGGTAAAACTTAGAGAAAGGTGAATTAGAATTTGAAATTACAATCCAATTTTGCACGTGTCTAAAGTTATGTGAGGACTACACAATAATTATCCACTTAAGCATGTGTCATGTGTCTACTTAAGTTTTTTAATTGTTGTGTCAAGTGAGTTAATGAATGCAAAATACTAAAAATCTAATATTAAAGATCTATAAAATTAAAAATATAATAATGACATATACTCAATTAAAATCACCACATGTTTCTCAAAAATAAAAATAAAAATAAAAATCATCACACGTTCTATCTTATTAAAAATTAGAAAAAAAAATGATTATAAGTAGTATTAAATTTAGGTAAGAATTTTAATATGTATTTAATTAGATTTACTTAAAAATAATAATTTGACTAATAATCTATATTTTATGATAAAAATTGTGTATAATTTTAAATGTATTTATATGTATACATGAATATGTGTTACATGTTTACAAAAAATAATAATAATTTGACTAATTATTTATATTTTTATAATAAAAATTTTGTCTAATTTTAAATGCATCCATGCGTTTATGTGAAGTTACATGCTAGTGTGTATATATATATATATATATATATATATATATATATATATATATAGCCAAAGTTAAGAGAAAATATAATTAAATTTTAATTTTACTCCACTTGTTTCATTTAATTTTTAATTTTGTGCCAAGTAAATTATTAAATATAAAAATCAAAACGTCCGAATCCAATTATATCCTAAATTGGATTTTCATTGGAGTCTAATTTTTCACCATGTGTCCATTTATGTTTTTAATTTTTGTGGCAAGTGAATTATTAGGTGAGACAACCAAAGAGTCTAAATTCAATTAAATGTCTGGACACCCATTAAGGTTGCATTAAATATTCCAAAATATATTTACATTTTTTTGGGATTGAGATAAAAAGAACTATCACCACGCACTCTTGGTGCGATGGTCACTTTACAAGTATAAATGCTTGTGGAGTGTGGGGGGTAAAGGTCGGGATTCAAGTATCCAGAATAGAGCTTCACACACATATACACTTTGATTAGACTAGAGTAGAAATTCTATCTTGTATAAAAATAAAAATAAAAATAAAATGAAGATAAAAGAACTATGAGATCGGGATGAAAGAATGGCAAACGTGCGTGTATCATAATAGCATAGAAAAATTACTACAATAAATTACATTAAATGTTTTCTTATCGAATACTATAAAACACCTATTAGAGCATTCACAGTGATGATCTTATATTGCTAAAATCTATTTTTAACCACCCACACCACAAAAATTACCCTTTATTAGTGGTGCTAAATCCAAAATTTTTTAGCAACTTGCTACAATGAACCGCCATCTCTTGCAGTTCATTGTAGATACAAGTGATAAAAAGAAATATTACTTTATTCCATTTCTCTCTCCTCTTCTCATTATAAAATAAACTCTCTTTTTTTTTTCTCTCCTCTCTCTTTTTACTCTAGACTGTCGTGTCTCTTCACCTTTTTCTATCTTC
Source organism: Castanea sativa (assembly GCF_040712315.1). Classification (NCBI taxonomy): domain Eukaryota; kingdom Viridiplantae; phylum Streptophyta; class Magnoliopsida; order Fagales; family Fagaceae; genus Castanea; species Castanea sativa. Next base: position 21,614,380 of record NC_134017.1, read on the forward strand.
TTCTCCAACCCCAACGCCTCCCTCTTCTCCCTCTCAACTAAAACTAACCCTCTCCCACTATCTTTCTTTTGATCTTCTAAAGGTACAAGGATGCACTAATCTAAAAATTAAAATTTTGGGTTTGTGATTTGGTTGCGATTTTGATGTTTGGTGGTTGTGGTCGTGGGTGGTGGTGACCATGGCAGTGATTGTGGTTGTTTAGTTTTTTTTTTTTTTTTTTAATTAGAGTTGCAGTAGGCTGGTTGTGGTTGTGGCGGTGGGTGTTCGTGGCTAGGTTGGATTGAGGTTCCAATTTGTGGGTGGCAGTGGTGATGGTTTTAGTTTTGTTGGTGGTGGTGGCTGTGAGTTTGTTGGTGGAGGTGGCTGTGGTTCGGGATTGTTGGGTTGTTATTGCTTTAGATGAGAAAGAGAAACAAATAGAAAGAGATGTAGAAGAGAAATAAAGAAAGAATAAAAAAATTAATAAAGAAAGAATATTTAAATGAACTGGTAAAATATATATATATATATATATATATATATATATATATATATTTATATATATAACCTTTGATGTTTTGTGTATTGTAATGTAGGGCATTAAAATAGATAGATTAGTTTTTAAAGTTGCTAAAAGCTAAATTTTTTAGTACCATCAATGTGAATGTTCTAACCAACTTCTTTTATTTCTATCTTTTATTATGATTCACAAATACCTATGTCCTACATTATTATTTTTTCATTAATTTTGATCAACCAGCTTGTCATTGTGCTTTTCTCTTTCGCTATGTAGCAAATGCAATTCTCTTTGTAGATGAATGCAATGGACAATTTTCATTCCTTATAATAAATATAGCTTGAGTATCTTGTGAACTACTATCATAAAAAAATATTTCAAATTCTAAAATGTCGACGTGGCAGCTAGTATCCACCTGAACACTTAACCGCATAGGATCCAATTCTCTCATCATTACAAGAGTCGCAACAGAATGTCAGAAACCGACCAACCAAACCAACCTGTAGTGGTAGTGCACAATACACACCCCCCCCCCAACTGCCAAAATGACCGTAATTCCCTCCAAATTTCAAATCACATTTCCCACATAACACGTCTCTCTCACTCTCAAGAAATCAAATCAACATGCCTTCTCTCTCTTTTCTTCTTCACTCTCACTCTCGCTCTCTCCCCTCCTCCCTCCTCCAACTTGACCTCACTCCCCACCCCACTCCACGACACATACATACATACTCCATTGGACCAAATCTCCATTCCTTTTCCTCTTTTTTATTATTTTATTTAAAGAATAATATTAGCTATATTGTAAACTTTTTTTTTTGTGTGACTAAAATCCAAATTGTACCGTCTAAGTTTGAATAAAATTTGTTTCAGTCGTTTACCTTTAATTTTGTTCAATTGAGCAATCTAATTTTCAAATTTATTCAATTCACACATTTCATCTAATTCCATTAAAAAATTGTTGTTAAGCAATTAACTAAAAAAAAAAGATTTTTTGAAAAAAAAATTATCACATAAAAAATCTATAAAATATTATTATTAATTTTATAGAAATTTTCATGTGAGATTTTTTTTTTGTTAATGTAATTTTTTTTAACAAAATTAGACGAAATGCTTGAATTGAATAAATTTGAACCTTAAAGGACTAAATTGGATGAAAGTAAAGTTAGAGGGTTGAATGAATTTTAGTTAAATTTAAAGGGTGCAATTTACATTTTAGCATCTTTTTTCTAGAAAAAAATTATTTTTTTCTTCACATGACAATACATTTGTCATTTGATGTGGCATACAAATAATTTTTTTTTGTTTTTTACCGTTAGGCATTTCAACATTTTCCATCAATTACTTAAGGGCATTGACTATTATGACTAAATACTTAAAGATTATAGACTAAACTGACACATTTGAAACCTTAAGGAACAAAGTGTAAAAGGTAAGAACCAAATAGGTAATTTACCCTAAATTAAAAGAAAAAGCTTGTGACAAATAGACTCGGGAGGACTCTTGTTAGGTTCTTGAAGTGAGGTAGTTTGAGGATACCACTACTTGGTAAATGGTAACAAACCCTACCCCAAAGGAAACATAATGATTAATGTTGGGAGGGTTAGAGCATCTCCAATAGGCTCTTTAAACCTATTTTTGTAATAATAAAAAAAAAAAAAACATCTCCAACAACCTTTTCAAAATGCAAATTTTGTTTTAGAGTTTATATCGTTGTTGTCTTGGTGTGGAGAGCACTGTCGCTCCTCACACACGGACCCAGCTTTGTCTCTTATCTTCTTCTTCTTCACTGTCTCTCACATTTTCAACTCTTAACATCTCTCTCCTCTTCTCGTCCAGTCACTGTCAATCAAATCAACACCATCCACCACTTGATCAAAGCCACCACAAAAGCCAATACCATGATATTGAATCTAACAGCACAACGCTCAACCACCAACGATTCTAAAGGCGGGTAATAACTGGGTCTAACTATGTGTATACGAGCAAAGTTGAGATTGGTGAGGAAAAGAATGAGCAGTGTTGGGTGTTTGATTTGGGTAGTGTTGGATGATAAAATCTAGGTGAAGATTTGAGTTTTAAGAATTGAGTGTTGTTGGATGATAAAATATGAGTTTTAAGATTTGGGTGTTGTTGAAATCAAGAATTTTTGGTGTTGTTGATTTGGATGTAGTCTAATGGCAGCGCCACATGGTGTTCAAGGGGTTCAAATGAACCCCCTGACTTGTGATTTTTTTTTTTTTACATATAACATTTTAAAATATTTTTGTTTTGAATACCTTAAAATAAAATTTTGAACCCCCTAAAATAAGTCCAAAGAACAAATCAATTTAATACTAAAATTTATGTTGGCCTTCTTAAACAAAAAGAAAAAACTCAACATCAAAGCAATTTGATCTAAAATTTGAGGAAAAAAAATAGCAAGTCCAACAACAAAAATTAGTAATTTGTTGATGTTAAATCTTAGAAAAAGACAATTAAATGAGTTGTAAAGTGTAAACACTAAAAGAAAATTAAGTGTGAGGCAGTGGAAGTAGGACGTGAAACAGTGGAGAATGAAAATATTGTTTTTAATGGTTGTATCATTGCATTGAATTCTTAATAGAGTAGTATAAAAAACATAGCAAAATTCTTCTTAATGAATTACAAAGACCTGTAAGTTGTCACAATTGAATTGAATTGTTAAATAAAAGAATTGAAAATAGTAAAAGCAAAAACTAATAAATAATGAATTAGAGTATTCTAAGTAATAATATTTAAAATTCACTTAACAACAATAATTAATAACTTTATTATAGCAATAGTGGATAGATAATTTACAAGATTTAATCTTAGCAATAATAATTAATATCGTCATTATACTAAGAAAACATATGTCCAATGAACTTATAATTTATCTTTAATTCTCTTGCTCTTTTTTTTTTTTTGAGAATGAACTTATAATTTATCTTTAATTCTCTTGCTAATACTATGAATAAATTTTTTGATAATGAAGTCAATATATCGCAAGATTATCTTTTACCTAAGATTTATTATCTAAAAGAACTCGTGTTGACTTAAAAAAAAACTTCCTTTGAATCATAGGTTATGAAAGATCTCATCAATATTATCATAATGATCAAGATGAAAAAAAATTATTTACATAGAGGTCTTTGTTAACCTCTTCAACATGAATTTGAATGACCCCCCTAAACAATATTCTGGAGCCGCCACTAATGTAGTCATGTAGTTATATCAGAATTTTGGAAAAATAATAATAAAAGAGGTGAAGAAATAATATTTAAATAATATAAAGGAAAGATAGAAAGTCTATTAAAAAGTAAACATGAAGAAAAAATAGATAAGCAACATTGTCTATTATTCAAATAGTGAAAACAATTGAAGAGTGCAGGAGATTCTCTAAAGTAAACAATGTCCTAGTATTTACCAGTGGACTTTCAAAAGTCATTCAAGTGTATAAGAGCACCCACATTGGTGGAGCTATAAATTTAGCAATATAGCTCCACAAAAAGCTACTTTATCTATTTTACATTCTCACTTACAATACATCCAACATCAATGGATCTATATTTTTAGCTATTTGATTAAAATAATATAAAAAAATCATTAAAATAAAATAAAATAAAAATAGTCACCACAAAAACTTTTCAACCAACCACAACCACCTCCACCACCACTCCACCAGCAAAAACCTCAACCACAAACCAAGGCAAGGAAAAAATAAAAAAAATACAAACCACCACCCAACACAACCACAACCACCAAAACCATGGCAACCACAACCACAACTACCAAACCACCACCATTTCAACCACAACCCACAATCACAACCAAACCCACAAAAAAATCAAACCACTATTAGGATATGTACCATTAAATCCTATTGTATGATGCTATGTATGACATTATGTATAACTTAATGTTGTGTTTAATAAAGTTGTTTTATTATTATCTAAAAATAATGGTAACATGAATATTGAGACATTATCATATAGTCCATGAGATGCATAGTATGTGATTTGTGTGATTTAGTCACAGAAGATATAAATCACAAGTTCTTTGTAAACTCAGAATTTTAGTTCGTAGTCGGTAATGAAATTGGGCATTTCATCTGCGAAGACTATAACATATCAACTAAAATGATTTATCTTGATCATGGAAATGGAGATTTCTAGTTGGTATGTTGATATGTTTTAAGAGTTAAGACATATTAAACTGGACCGTTGTGAGATTTATTATTCTCCTAACGACTATCAAATTAATAATAAACTCACGACTTCTATTTGCATGAACTCTTAATCCTGAGAGAATAATGGACTTGATCATGAGGTATAGGTTGCTTTGATATATCAAGAGTGAAATCTAAATTAACGGTCGAAACCTTAGTATGTTGGGTAGCCACATTTAGTGTTGACGGAACATATATTCTCAAGATGGAATTCATAATCTCTTAACGGAGATACAAAATATTCCCTTGAGATAAGTTTAATAGGTTTGGTTATTCAGAGTGTTAGGCCTAACCACTTTAGTAAGGAGTTACTAAAGTATATATTTATGAAATTGGATTTCATAAATATATGATGAATATCTTATAGAATCAAACCGGGTACTCAAGGAATTAAAATGTAGTAATCTTCAAAGTGGCAATTTATATTCATGACTTTATATTATTACGAATATTTTATAAAGGGGTTGCATGTATAATAAAGTCTTGGGATATAATTTATTAATAAAGCCTAGAGTGCAATTATATTTATATAGTAGTATTAAATATAGCTAATGGTAACTTTGGACTTGTTAAAAGTTAACAGAAAAGCTCAAGGCCCATTGGAACTAGTGTCTTATTGGTCCATTTTGGTCTCATTCCAAGCCACACACTTAAGCCCAATTGAAAAGGCCCAAAAGACCATCCCAATTAGATAATCAGTTAGATACAAATGGAAAAACATACCGAATTTTTGAGAGAAAAAAAATAATAACACTATTATGAAATGGTGTGTAAGAAGTATTAGACACTTTGGCATTCTCCCTTTAAAAATTGATTGAAAGACCACACTTCTTAGGCGTTAGTGGAATTGGAGTGAAGATTAAAAGTGTTCCCAAATGCTTCTAATCTTCGGTTTTGAAATTCACTGCTTCAAGGTACACTATCTTATTCTTAAATTCTGAAACTTATATAGAATATGTTAACATTTATGAATGAAGTAAATCTATTATTTTTCCGCTGCGTATGTTTTGTATGAGATACAAACATGTATTTATCCATCAACCATCACCACAACCACCATCACCACCACCACAGCCACCAAACGCACAGAAAAAAAAAATTCAAACCACCCAACCACACAAACCTGACCTACACCAGCCCACCACCACAAACCCACCCAGCCGACCTACACCACGAACCCACACCAACCCACCACCACGAACCCATCACGAACCTACACCGGACCATCACCACGAACCTACACCAACGACAGTGATCTCAAAAAACCTAGGTGACACCACAAGAAAGGGCTTAGTTCAGTTGAGAGGGAGATAGGGGCAGTGTCAGAGGGAAAGAGAAGTTGAAAAGAATTGAGAGAAGTTGGAGAGAGAGAGAGAGAAAGAAAAAATAAATAAATAAAAAGAGAGAGACCGAATATAATATTGTTATTATTTTTACCTTTAAGCTACACCAATGTAGTCTTATTTTTGAATTTGGTGGTATTAAAAATAGCAATATAGCTTTCTTTTTAGCACCACCAATACTAATACTCTAAAAGAGCTTTGTAACCCAAGTACTTACCCAATAGTTTGATAATGACACCTAATGCCCAAGATATTGCAAGTTTAGCATAAAGTCCAGGTGAGTGGGGGCTTTCGATGGCTAATATTAAAAGTTGAAAAGGTTACTTTTGGGAAAATGTCCACACATTCCCTAAACTTTTAGATAGTGACCTTAACACCCATTGAACTTTTATTTTAACCAATTTAACGCATGAACTTTACACATGAACTTTACACATCTGCCAATTTGGTACTCTTGTTAGTTAGCCAATTGTTAAGCTAATGTTATAGTCACCTGACAAGCACGTGGACAAAAAAATTCTTTCGCCAATTGCAAATGATTGAGAGGAGAGAGAAACTAGGTTGGGTTTAGAGAGAGACCAAGGAGAGAGAATAACGGAATAGATGGCACTATTCGTAGTCTCACTAGAGCTGGAGTTCATGGTTTATTCACTTATCACGCCATTCGTGAAGTTGTCGGAAGGCTGGAGCCGGAGTCAGTTTTCTTTCTTTTGTGCAAGAGAGACAATAGGTTGATTTCTACACAAACAATGCTAAGGGATTTTCTGTATCCTAATTTTAATTTTAAGCTAATTTCTAACAATGATAAAAACACAGATTTTCAATGGCTTGATCCAATCAGAGATTAGTGAGCAACTTGATTTTTGTCCTCCATTGAGCAATACAAGGTTAAATTAAATTTTTTAATGTTTAATGCTCCATTTTTCAAAATTACTAGTATTGGCATGTCCTGAAACTTAAGATGTTAGAAATTTAATTTCTTTATGGTTCATTCTAGGATAAACCTGTTATTTATAATTTATATGTTTGACAAAAGAGCAATATATGATTGACCTGATCTGGAGAAATTGATCTTCATGGATACCAAGAAATTAAGGATGTGATTAGATCACCCAAAAGCTTCGCATAGATGTTTGGCCAGCTCTTTCAATTCATGAAGATAGAATCCAAGCAGAAAGAGCTATCCGCAACTCAAGTTCTAAAACACAATCTACGGTACCACAGACCCATGCCCTTTCTCCCTAAACTCCCTCTATTTCTTTGATCCTCCTTCAAGTTAGGGAACGTCAGGGAGTTACTGTTGGTAACGTAGCTAATTGTTTTCATTATCTCATATGCAAATGCTTTTAAGCTCTTGGTTAATTGGTTTTTTATCCAAAAAATACAAAATAAAATATAAAACAAAAACTCACCCAGATCCCAATACTCATTAACTAGATCAACATTCAAAATACATGGATTCTGCAAATTTTTGGGTCCATATACCCATGGGCCATGCCCCAAAAAAGAGAACGAAGAACTAAATAAATAAGTACATTTTTTTCATCCAAAATAAAAGCTCACGCAAGCCTAAGATTACAATATTACCAATTGGATGGATGGGGGTACCTTACCTTCAAGCGGGCTCTTGGCAACAGTTGCCACCTCTAGGAATATTTTTTAGGGAAGTCATTATTGACCAAAATTTAATAAAAATGTAACTTCATATATATTGACCAAAACACACACACACACAGACACACACACAAATACATAAACTCTTACTCTTTTCTTCTACAAGTTTTCTTATTTTAAAATCTTTGCATGATAGTCTTATTATCAATGTTACAAACTACATCTCTTTCAAAATTTTAGTTAGATAACAAATTTATTGGGATTTTTCTTTTTGTTTGTAATGACTTAATATATTGTTAAAGGGCCAAAATTTAGCTACAAACTTAGTTGTAGCCTAAGACTACAACTCTCTCTAAACAAATTAACATAACTACATATTTTGAAAATTTAACTATCAAATTGCATATTCTTTATATTCTTAAAACACATGTCAAAATTCATGTTAATCGGATGTTATTTATTATTTGATTCATAAACTTAATTTTTTTTTTTGTAATTTTGGACTACAAAAACTCAAAATTTAAAGATTTGATTGATGGCATATCTATTGCTCTTTGATATTTTTGAAATTTTACAAATAAGAAGGATATAAAAAGAAAATTTAATCCAATGGTGAATTTGTCACAATTCACATCCAATAAAATAATATTGAGTGGAATTGTAGTCTTAGATCTACAATCAATTTTTTTGCGAAATTTTGTTCAAAAATTAATTATATTGAGCCTAAAAAATTTTAAGGTGGTCATAAACATTTTTCAAGGATTTCACCCGTGCTTGGCAAGATGTCTTGCAGTTCGTTCGATCTTCAAATCAGCACTCGCCAAGGGAGTTCACTTGGCGAGTGCTAATTGAAGCCTTAAAAGATACAAACTTTGCCCGGAAATAACAAAATTACAGTGAAACAACGTATTTTTTAGAAACCAACGCCTTCTAAACCACAATTGAATAATAATAACAATAATACGTGCATGAAGATAGAATTTTTATAGAAGGTAAAAGAAAAGGCCTAAGATCTTTGTCCAAAAATTTTCAAGATAGAAAGTTTTCCCAGAATTATGTATATTCTATGGAAACAAACGTAATTTTTTAGAACCACATGCATCCTCATCAACCCTTATTGAATATATATAAACAAAGCAAAGGACAACGGAGCAAATGACAACATAAATAGATCAATTAATACCTGTGGAAGTTTTGTCAAAAAATTGCCTTCGAGATTGCAATGGAGCTCCATCAGGAGTGTGTTTTAGGAAGGATATGATTGTAAGACTGTCCCTCTCTTCTCTAGCTCTCAAAAAAATATAAAAAAAATAATAAAAATCTCTACGACCAAAGCTCTAACAAACCTTTTAAAGTCCTTAGAAAGTGCTACAGGAACTAGGGTTTCTGATACACAATTTTTGGAAGTTTCCACCAACCATTGGATTCTAGGTGTGATTAGTCATTTATTGTCTAACTCATTTTAATTACTTTATTAAATAAAAGCTTTCCTAAGAACTCCCAAACTAATAAGGTAAGGAAAAGTCTCCAACCAAATACTTGGATTCAGAAGTTCAGTTATTTGTGGAGAAGTGTTAGGCATCCTCCAATGTCTATCTTAAGGATAGTACTGTAAGTGCACAATTGTACCTGGCCCCAAGGACAGTTACGGGCTCAGGCCCAATGAGCCTTAAACAATATGAATTTGTAGAGTGTGACCTTAAAACCCAGGTTAGAAGTGTTTGAGGATTAAATGACAAGCCAAAGACTGCAAACACTTGGAAACAACAAGAAATATTGTAAATCAACCTCCTCGGACGTAAGCCGAGAGTTGTTCTTATATTATCTCTTTTTTTTTTTTTCTTTTTTTCTTTTTTAGATTACAAAAAAGTGAGTCCCCCATTTCTGTTCTAGGTTGCTCCTTAAATACTCTTCTTTTTTATACTTTGTACACGTGTTGCCCCAACTCCCCCTTAGCTTAGATATTTCCTTTCTCAGTGCCTTTGAATAGTAACCAGAAGTTTCCCTTCCACTGTTCAAGTGTCACTTCCCCATTAATGCGGCCAGGGTGGTAGGTGCAGGGTCTTTAATGTGGAGATGGCAGCCTTTATCTTTGGTATTTCTCTAACATCGGTGCTTCTAGGACATTCAAGGGTTCACTCCCTTTGACCATTGGTCTTGATCATGTCATTCCCTAACCTTTACCATGAAGTCCCGGGTTCTCCGGTGTTCATCCGAAGGGAAATTCACCCTCGGCTGGATCCTCGGGTCCTCGGCGTATGAGCTGACCTATAGCACTGACAAGCTCTTAAACCAAGAGCAGGTCGGCCTTCCTTAGCATGACCCAACGGCCCATATTCCCATCAGGGTCTTTTTGCTCCCCACAATAGCTCCTCAAAACTCTAATTTTCAACGTCCGAGGAGAAAAATAGGGTTTTGATCTGATGAGAACCTACTCCACACACTTTATGAATGATTACGCGTGTAGAAATCGTTTCACGTCCCAAAAGATGCCACTTGGCGGTTTCATTTTCAAAAACGCGCGCATTTATTACCGTAAGTTATACCTTGTCCCCCACGTTCAATGGTGAGATGAGCATCCAACGGTCCTTATCATTCCACGAAAATTTGGGCGGGAAGAATATAATTTCGAGGCCGCTTTTCCGCACATCGTGACGATTCGGGAACCTGGGCCTTCATTTAATTCCCCAGGGGCTAATCCCATCAAAACATCAGCAATCATACTTTACCTGCAAAAAAACCGTGGAAATTTGCACACCTTCAACTTTGTAAGTTCTTGTTCTCTCTATTCTTAACCTATTCTCCTCAGATATAGTCCTCGGCTGTCTTCGTAGATATTCTCCCCTTTAGAGTTTAGCCTTTCGTTCTTTTCTAATGGGTAGGTTTAAGTGTCTAGTTGATACCGCCGCTGGAATGGAAGGCTTCAGAGCCAAGTATCACATTCCCGGCGATGTAGGGTTAAAATATTGCCCGGCAGAAGCCGTGGCCGGTTCTAGAAAAGAGGGAGAGATTATCATCCCAATGATAGCCTTTATAGAGGGTGGGATGACCCTCCCAATGAAACCTGTAACCAGGGAGTACCTTCGCAACCACCGGTTGTGTCCCGATCAATGCCTCCCAAACGTTTTTAGAGTGTTGGGTAGCGTCGATGCTCTAAACGAGCAAATGGGTCTAAACCTCACCTGGCACGACGTCGTCTTTCTGTACGAGTCCCACAAACTCTCCAAAGTAGGTTACTATATCAAATCCCGTTCCAGCGTCGTTAGGCTAATCTCCTGTCTGCCCAAATCCAACAAAGGCATAAAGGATGACTACCTGATCGTTTCTGGGAACTGGCACGACGGCCTCCACTGCCCAGTTGAGTGGGGAGATCCAGGTGCGACACCTTAGGATTAATCCCCCCCCCCCCGCACGAACTCCTCTAACACTCACACAAATGCGTATTCACATTTATTTAGGTTTACTATATGTTGTGTGAATCTGATCATATTCGTTTGATTTGGTGTCTTCTTTTGCAGATAAGCAACACGTGCACCCACGCTTAAGCCACTGCAACGTTGCAGATTTTAACCGAGTACTGCGCTCCGAGGTGTTTGTCAGCGAGGACCTACAACTCAGAGCTGTTCATCTGATTCTAGGGTACGATCCTATCTCCTCGGACTTCCAAGAGATAGAAAACACCATAGTAGCGGGTGACCGAAGGCGAAAGAAGATCAACGTAGCCCGGCCCAACTTTTTGGACGACCACGATCTCCCTGACGCCCCTCACACCGTACTGCATCTACAACCGATTGCTGCGGTCCCTCTAACTACACACTCCCAGGCGATTGTTGTCCCAGAGGAGCAAGTGTCTTCTTCAAACACGCTAGACGAGGAGATAGAACAGTTCCGATTTGAAGATACCGAAAGACCTCGAGGGAACCAGTTCGTTGTACTCTCTGATGAGGAAGAAGAAGCCACCGAGGCCTCTGGAATTGCAGGGTTTGTAGTTGCCCAACCAGAAGACGAAGCCGAGGAAGACATGGATAGGATGCAAGATCTCCTAATCAAGAGAGGTGCGAAGGTCGCCGAGAAAAAGACGGGGGCGTCCCAAGCTCTTCAAACTTTGCCACCTCCCCCTCCTCCAGCCGAGCCAAAACTTCCAGCCGAAGATCCCAAAAAGAAGAGAAAGGGGGAGGCCGAGGGGACGATCAGCAAGGATCCCAAGAAACCACGACAACAACCTCCAGCGGCTCAGCAGCAGAAGCTGGATAAAGGCAAGGGTAGGGCCCGTTCAGTTGAAAGCGGGGAAATCAGGAACGTGGCCGAAGTGCGCCGAGCACCGACCACGTGGTCCCCTAACCTAAGATTAGACGGTGCACCCATCTCCTGCCAATCCAGTATAAGGGCGGTTCAGCAAGGCCATGCCCACCACTTGGCCGAAGTGTTGGAGCGCCCTCTTGCCGCCCAAGGACATGGAAACCTTGGAAAAAATGAGCGGCCACCGCTATTCCTCTCTTTAAAAAGAGACTTAGCGCCGGTAAGTTTACCCTTTTTAGGAAGATTCCACTTTTAACAATATTCATAAGTTTTTTACTATTCCCGATTCCCTTATACTTTGTTACAGGCCATTCAGAAGTCTTTGTAGCCGGAAGTTCATAGAAGACACTCGGAAGAAGGCCGAACCGAGCAGAGATTAGGATGGAGATCGAGAAGTCCTTGGGCACGCTTGCCGAAAAATGAGAAGCTTACTTCGGAGGTGGCTGAGCTGAGGAGAGAGAAAAATGGGGTCGAGTCAAACTTGAAGACTATGAAGACCCAGATAGAAGGGCAGCGCAAGCTCCTTCGCGAAAAAGATGATGAGCTCGCCCGAGTCCAAAGGGAACGCTCGGATTTGGAAAAAGAACTTGCGCTGATGAAGGAAGAAGCCAGCTCATTCCAACGCTCTTTACAGGCTGCCAAGCAAACGAGCTACGAGGAAGGGGTAGCAACCACCGAGGAGTAGCTGACAGAGGCCTTCGCGGCTTTGTGCCGGGAGTACTGTCAGAAAGTCTGGGGGGAAGCCCTAAACGTAGCTGGAGTTCCTCTATCCTCGGATTTGAGGAAGTCCGAGAACGTTTGGCTTCCCCTGGAGATATAGGAGATTGAAGAGGCTCCTGCTGCTACTCCTACCCCTGACTCAACTCTCCCTGCTCTGCCTCCGATGGTCCAAAAGCTAATTCCAGATCCTACAGAACCTTCGGGTTCCAATAAAGAAAAGGAAGGAGACGGGGATGCCGAGAAGGACTTGAGCCAGAATGTGGAGCCCAACGTCCCTCCAGCAAAGGCAGCAGACAAAGGAAAGCAAGTGCTGTCCCCCTTTGAGCTGGAGTTGAGAGAAACCGAGGCCACCAGCACTTCTCAGCAAGACCCCCCTCCAAAAGCTTAGGACCTAGCTTAGGACTTCTCTTTTTCCATATTTGAATTAAATATGTAATATATATTTGAATGATTAATGAAGAACAATTCAATTTGATTCTCACCTATGTTGCATCCGTTTTACTTTACTCGTTTTGTATTTGTTATAAAGATTGCTATTAGTACATAGTCAAAAAGGGCAGAGCCAACAAATCTAATTTCAAGTGTTGCACAATCATAACCTCTATGCAGTCATTCGCGTGTTATTAAAAACTTAATAAAAAGTGACATAGCTAATATGTTTAAACAATGCCTTGTAACGATTTAAACCTTATAATGTGTAGCTTTGTTTTTAGCAGGACGTAAGATCCAAGGACCAATCTTTACATAAATTTGCTTAAAATTTAAAGATATAGAACCTTAAGATCCAATCTAACAAACAGTAAGGCACTAATTTTCACACGCAATAAGAAATTAACTTTAATCAAGTTTGCGATCCGAGAACAAGACTTAAACAAATTGCCGTTTATTTAGATTAGTAACTTCAAATGTTAATTTTCCCAAAGTAGGAGGTCCGAGGACCTGACATAACTAAGGTTCTGTTTAACAAATGATAAGATATCAATTTCCACAAGGTTGGTGGTCCGAGGACGACACTTAACCAAGTTTCTGTTTGATTCTTTAGATCAGTAACTTCAAATGTTAATTTTCCCAAAGTAGGAGGTCCGAAGACCCGACATAACTAAGGTTCTGTTTAACAAATGATAAGATATCAATTTCCACAAGGTTGGTGGTCCGAGGACGACACTTAACCAAGTTTCTATTTGATTCTTTAGATCAGTAACTTCAAATGTTAATTTTCCCAAAGTAGGAGGTCCGAAGACCCGACATAACTAAGGTTCTGTTTAACAAATGATAAGATATCAATTTCCACAAGGTTGGTGGTCCGAGGACGACACTTAACCAAGTTTCTGTTTGATTCTTTAGATCAGTAACTTCAAATGTTAATTTTCCCAAAGTAGGAGGTCCGAAGACCCGACATAACTAAGGTTCTGTTTAACAAATGATAAGATATCAATTTCCACAAGGTTGGTGGTCCGAGGACGACACTTAACTAAGTTTCTGTTTGATTCTTTAGATCAGTAACTTCAAATGTTAATTTTCCCAAAGTAGGAAGTTCGAAGACCCGACATAACTAAGGTTCTGTTTAACAAATGATAAGATATCAATTTCCACAAGGTTCGTGGTCCGAGGACGACACTTAACCAAGTTTCTGTTTGATTCTTTAGATCAGTAACTTCAAATGTTAATTTTCCCAAAGTAGGAGATCCGAAGACCCGACATAACTAAGGTTCTGTTTAACAAATGATAAGATATCAATTTTCACAAGGTTCGTGGTCCGAGGACGACACTTAACCAAGTTTCTGTTTGATTCTTAAAGATAGTAGCTGCAAGCATCAGAGCTACTCATAACTTTGAAATATTAAGTTACAAAAGCACATTTCATTAATAATAATACCTTCTAAGATTATTTACATTCCATGGACGTGGTACAATTCGTTCATCTAGGTCAGCTAGCCTATACGACCCTATGCCTGCTACTGAAACAATGCGATAGGGGCCTTCCCGGGTCCCGCCTACTCCTGCCGGGTTCTTAGAAGTGCCTACAACTTTCCTTAGCACAAGATCACCAAGCGCAAGTGGTCTTAGCTTCACGTGGGCATCATATCCTCGTTTTAGCTTCTGTTGATAATAAGCCATTTGGACCATAGCTGCCTCACGCCGTTCCACAAGTAAATCAAGATCTTTCTCTATGAGTCCCTTGTTATTCTCTAGGCTAAAAGAACTCGTCTTTAGAGTAGGAAAACCAGATTCTAGTGGTATCACCGCCTCGGCTCCATAAGTCATAGAGAATGGCGTTTCTCCAGTGGACCTACACGGTGTGGTCCGATACGTCCACAGAACATGAGGGAGCTCTTCTACCCATCTGCCTTTCGCATCGTCCAACCTCTTCTTGAGCCCGTTGACTATGACCTTGTTAACGGTCTCGGCTTGTCCATTTCCCTGAGGATAAGCTGGGGTAGAGTATCTATTTATGATACCCATATCACCACAATATTGCCTAAAGGCCTTGCTGTCAAATTGAACGCCATTGTCTGAGACAAGTGTATGTGGTATACCGAATCTAGTGACAATATTTTTCCAGATAAATTTCTTGGAATCAACATCTCGGATATTAGCTAAGGGCTCAGCTTCAACCCACTTAGTGAAGTAGTCTGTCCCTACAAGTGTACCATCTCTTGTTTTCTCGCAGCCCCTCGGAAATGGCCCTACTATGTCCAATCCCCATCGTGCGAAAGTCCAAGGACCGAAGAGAGGGTTGAGAACCCTCCGTGGTTGATAAATATTAGGGGCGAACCTCCGGCATTGATCACATTTTTTGGCATAGTCCCCGAGCCTCCCTCTCGCATATTGGGCCACCAATAACCCCGAGTCGTGGCTCATGGGCTAAGGACCTTCCCCAAAGGTGGCTCCCACAAATTCCTTCATGCAATTCCTCCGCAATGCTTCGTTGATTTGGGATGCACGCACAACAAGTACGGTCCCCGAAAAGGATCGTTTATACAGCTTTTGTCCTCGGACAACCGAGTAAACGTGGCGCCTTTTGACGTATCTTTCTCGCTTTAGATTTGTCCTCGGTGAAGAATATCATTTTTAAGAAAAGTCAGAATCGGGTCAATCCAACTAGGCCCAGCCTTATCGATGGATGCGAGGCGCGTTGGTATTGACAAGAGAGGGTTCTAGTAAATCCTCAACGAGGATAACCCGAGGTAAACCTTGAGCCGAGGACGTTGCCAAGCATAGCTAAGGAGTCCGTACATGGGTGTTTCCGCTCCGAGAGATATGAGTTAATGCGAAGGAGTCACCCGCCTTGGGCGCTTGATCTGGGCCAAATATTCCTGCATCCTTGGATCTCTAGCCTCCATGGTCCCCGTGACCTGGCCGACCACCAGTTGAGAGTCTGAGAAGACATGGATTTCCTTCCCACCCATTCTATGTACCATTTTCATGCCTACCAAGACCGCTTCGTATTCGGCCTCGTTGTTAGTGGCCGAGAATGCCAATCTCAAAGACTTTTCGAAAACAATTCCCTCGGGGGACGTCAGGACAAGACCAACACCTGACCCTTTCTGATTGGCTACCCCATCCACGTACACTTCCCAAATCGGAGATACCGCAGCCGTGATCATACCAACTGAATTTTCACCCATGTGGGCCTCTTTTAAAGTTTCTTCCAACAATGGCTCGGCGAATTCCGCCACCAAGTCAGTGAGGATCTGGCCCTTCACCGAGGTGCGAGGCTTGTATTTAATATCAAAAGCCCCTAGGATGGTCCCCCACTTTGCTATCCTTCCTGAGTAGTCGGCGCTACGCAGCACTGTCTTGGGGCAATTGGGTCAGAACAACCACCGTGTGGGACTGAAAATAATGGGGAAGCTTTCGTGTGGCATGAACCACGGCCAGGAGCGCTTTCTCTAGGGGTTGATAACGCACCTCGGCTTCACCTAAAGACTTACTAACATAATACACCGGTCTTTGCACCCCGTTATCATCTCTTATTAGGACCGTGCTGACCGCGTGGACGGCCACTGCCAGATAAGCAAACAAAATCTCATGTGCCTCTGGACGAGACAGAATGGGTGGCCGAGAAAGATATTACTTGAGCTGTTGAAAAGCTAACTCGCATTCCTCGGTCCATTGAAACCCTTTCCACTTATTCAACAGTTGGAAGAAAGGACGACATCGGTCGGCTGACCGAGATATGAACCTATTCAAGGTGGCGATCATTCCCGTTAATTTTTGAATTTCTTTCGGGTTCCGAGGAGACTGCAAGTCCTGAATAGCCTTGACCTGCAACGGATTTACCTCTATACCTCTATGAGTAATCATGTATCCCAAGAACTTTCCAGACCCCACGCCGAAAGAGCACTTTGAGGCGTTGAGGCGCAACCTGTACTTTCTCAGTATCTGAAAAGTGTCGGCCAAATCTTTCACGTGTGAAGGTATTGTTTTGCTTTTCACCACCATATCGTCCACATATACGTCAATAGTTTTCCCCATTTGCTGTTCGAACATTCTGGTCATCATCCTTTGATAGGTAGCCCTAGCATTTTTCAAGCCGAATGGCATGACCTTATAATGATAATTCCCCGTCGGTGTAATGAAGGCAGTCTTCTCCCCGATCCTCTAATGCCAAGGGAATCCGGTGGTAACCCCGGAAGGCGTCTAAAAAACTCATCCGAGGATGTCCGATGCTGGCATCCACCCGCCTGGTCAATACGTGGCATTGGGAACGAATCTTTAGGACAGCCTTGTTCGGGGACAAAAGTCCATGCATACTCTCCATTTGCCGTTCTTCTTTTTAACAACAACAGTATGAGCCAACCATTCGGGGTAGAAAACTTCTTTGATAGCCCCCGCGCTTTTGAGTTTAAGAACATCTTCCTTCACAGCCTCAGAATGTTCCCTGGAAGATCGCCGAGGTGGCTGTATCCTCGGAACAATAGCTGGGTTGACATTTAAGTGATGAAAAATGAAGCCCGGATCCATGCCTGGAGCTTCATAAGGATCCCACGCAAAAATATCAACATTGTCCCTCAAGAATTCTAACAATTCCATCTTCTCTTGGTGTGACAAAAGTACACCTACTTGGAAGAATCTCTCTGGGTCATCGGCTACTGGGAACTTCTCTAACTCCTCGCAATGTGTCTCATCTCCTGTCACCATTCCAGATGAATCAGGAGCCGTTAACTGCTATAAATCTTTGGTGATTAAAGCCGAAGACTTGGCTTCTGTCTGATGTAGTACCGCAGCCGATATGCACTACCTGGCTACCGATTGGCTGCCGAGGATTTCCTCAACACAGTCCCCCGAGGGGAATTTGACTTTAACGTGCAAGGTAGGAAACAGCCCCCCAAGCGCGTGCAACTGTGGCCCGGCAAGGATGGGTCCGTATATGGAGAATACGCGTCAACCACAATGAAATCCACCTCAACCGTTTCGAGCCGGATTGAACGGGCAAACGGACTGTCCCTTCGGCACAACGGCTCTCCCTTCAAAGCTTATAAGCGGCGAGTCGTAAGGAGTTAGATCTTCCAACTCCAACCTTAGCCCCTTAAATAGATCAGGGTACATGATATCTGCATCGTTGCCCTGATCTATTAGCACCCTCCTCACATCATAATTCCCTATCCTGAGGGTGACCACGCGCAGCATCGTCACATGGGGCCGGATAGTCCCTACCTTATCCTCCTCGGAGAAACCTAAGACGGGCAAAGTGCCCTTCAACCTCTTCGGCTCGTTGCTACCCACATCCTCGGCCCGAGGATGGAAACCGCCATCACCCTAGTGGGACCCGAGCCGGGTCCTACTGGGTGCAGCGAAGATAACATTAATTGTTCCCAATGCCGGCCGAGATGAATTGTTCCTCCGATTGCTCGAGCCAACTTGACCGACCGCCCAACGGGCCGACACAAGTGCCGCTTTAACTTCCTCACCGACGAGCCGCTCCGCATGGTTCCACAGGTCCGACGCTCTCGCAGTGTGGCCCACATCCTAATGGTACTGACAGAAGAGGTTTTGATTTCTTTTCGTAGGGTCCCCTGCCATCTTGCTGGGCCATCTAAAGAAGGGCTCCTTACGAACTTTCTCCAGCAACTGATGTACCGGTTCTCGGAACACCGTGCTTACGGCCTGAGGTGCTGCCGAGCCGGACTGCCCGACGTAATCTCTCTTTGGCTTATTATTGTGGTACCTGTCCGACCTGAAATCCCTTCTCTCCTGCGGGATAACCTTCTCCTTACCCTTTCCTTGCTGCTGGTCTTCCTCCACCCTCTTGTACTCGTCAATACGATCCATGAGACGACATACGCTGCGAACGGGCTTTTTGGTCAAAGACTTTCTCAAGTCATGATCAGTAGGAAGACCCACTTTAAAGGTATTAAGTGCCACCTCGTCAAAGTCGCCATCTATTTCATTAAACATCTCCCAATAACGGTCGGAGTATGCTTTCAGCGTCTCCCCTTCCCTCATAGTCATGGATAACAACGAATCCAATGGCCGAGGTACTCTGCTACACGTAATGAACCGCGAAGCGAATGCTCTAGCAAGCTCTCCAAATGAACCTATAGACCCTGATTTAAGGCCGTTGAACCACCTCATAGCAACAGGTCCCAGGCTAGAGGGGAAAACTTTACACATCAGGGTCTCGTTGTGAGAGTGCACTGCCATCCTCTGGTTGAAGTGACTCACGTGCTCCACCGGATCAGTCTGGCCGTTATAAATGGTAAAAGTGGGCTGGGTAAACCTTCTGGGAAGCCTTCCTTTCTCAATCCTCCGTGTAAATGGAGATTTGGAGAGTTGGTGCAACGCCCTACTCATAGTATCGTTACCTAAGCCCCTAGAACGAAGCTTCTTACGTCGGCGGGTTGGCTGGTCGTCCTCCTCACCGGAGGATGTTGCACTGGTGGGAAAACATGAGCCTAAGCTGTAGCCACCTCCCCTATCTTCCTCCGAGGAAGAATTAGATGAGGACGGTGAAAACCTACGCTTAGCACGGCGTAACTTTCTCTTCAAACGATTAATTTCCTTCTGCATGGATTTAGAACCCTCATCGTGGGTGGGGCTACCCCCTCATGAATATGGCTAGCGCCTGGGTATTCTGTATGGACACTTCCCTCACGATCCCTTTGACGTTCAAGACGCTCGAAATGATCTTCCGGTTGTGATCCTTGTGATTCTGCATGGTGAGAGCCTAGGCCTGTCATAATATCCCTACCTCTTCTAGACTAGATTTCCCACAGACGGCGCCAATTGTAAGTGCACAATTGTACCTGGCCCCAAGGACAGTTACGGGCTCAGGCCCAATGAGCCTTAAACAATATGAATTTGTAGAGTGTGGGCTTGAAACCCAGGTTAGAAGTGTTTGAGGATTAAATGACAAGCCAAAGATTGCAAACACTTGGAAACAACAAGGAATATTGTAATTCAACCTGCTCGGACGTAAGCCGAGAGTTGTTCTTATATTATTTCTTTCTTTTTTTTTCTTTTTTTCTTTTTTAGATTACAAAAAAGTGAGTCCCCCATTTCTGTTCTAGGTTGCTCCTTAAATACTCTTCTTTTTGATACTTTGTACACGTGTTGCCCCAACTCCCCCTTAGCCTAGATATTTCATTTCTCAGTGCCTTTGAATAGTAACCAGAAGTTTCCCTTCCACTGGTCAGGTGTCACTTCCCCATTAATGTGGCCAGGGTGGTAGGTGCAGGGTCTTTAATGTGGAGATGGCAGCCTTTATCTTTGGTATTTCTCTAACATCGGTGCTTCTAGGACATTCAAGGGTTCACTCCCTTTAACCATTGGTCTTGACCATGTCATTCCCTAACCTTTACCATGAAGTCTCGGGTTCTCCGGTGTTCATCCGAAGGGAAATTCACCCTCGGCTGGATCCTCGGATCCTCGGCGTATGGGCCGACCCGTAGCACTGACAAGCTCTAAACCCAAGAGCAGGTCGGCCTTCTTTAGCATGACCCAACGACCCATATTCCCATCAGGGTCTTTTTACTCCCCACAAGTACCTCATTTTGATATAATCCCCAACGATCCACGACCCGGGAAAATAGCTAGAATACTAGAACTTTTCTTTTTTATGTGTGGAAAAAAAATAGTTTATTTGTATTTAGAAGCAATATGTATAATAACATGTGAATATTTATAAGTAACATTTGAATATAATATATACAAGAAACTGATAGCATATGAATATTACATTACTACATAACATATATAAATATATACCTAATAATATGTGAACAATATTATTACTACGTAACATGCTCATGATTCTTTTCTTTCAGGCTAATAGGGAAAAATAAATGGGTTTTTCCTTTGCAAAAGAAGTCCCAGACTAACTCAACTACCTTTTGCAGATGACAACCTTCTTTTTTGTATGGCAAACAAGAATAACTGTAAAAAATAAAAAATAATAAAAAAGTCTTGGATATCCTAGCTACCTATGAGAAAGTTTCAGGCTAACAAGTTAATAGAGATAAAACCTCCTTATTTTTTTAGCAAGTCCACGTCTAGGGAGATGAAGTTGGAAATTAAAGAATCACTGGGGGTTGCAGAAATCAAGCAATATGAGAAATATTTGAGTTTCCCACCTTTGGTGGGTAGAAGAAAAAAGATGAGCTTTGATCACATAAAGGAGGGGGTGTGAAAAAAGCTACAAGCATGGGAAGAGAAACTACAATGACAAACTGGTATAGAAGTTATTATTAAATCAGTGGTCCAAGTTATTCCAAAAAATACTATGAGTTGCTTCAAACTCCCATTCGAATTATAGATGACATTCAAAGTCTCACTCAAAAGTTTCGGTGGGGTAACAAGTTGATCGTAGAAAAATCCACTAGTTCAAATGGGAGGATATGTGTTGCTCTAAACTTGAAGGTGGAATGGACTTTAAGGACTTGTTACTTTTTAATGATCTCTTGTTGGAAAAGCAGACTTGGAGGTTTCTGCACAATAAAAAGTCCTTATTGTACAGAGTGTTCAAGACTAAGTTCTTTCCTAATTTTTGTGATGGAAGCCGAGGCATCTCCATCGTGGTCATATGCATGGATTGGCATTTTAAAGGGAAGATATGTTATTAAAAAAAAAAAGCTTGATGGCGAATTGGCAATGAAATCTATGCTAACATATGGATTGAGAATCAGCTTCCCTCCTTAAGCCACCCTATGGTTCGATCTTCAGTAATAGAAAATCATCATGATGCTACGTTAAGCTCTTTGATAAATCCTTTTACTAGGCAATGGGAGTTGGATCTTTTTCCTACTGTTCTCAATCTGGAGGATGTTGAAATGGTCAGAGAAATACATACCTATTAGTTGTCTATTTTCAAAGGCCCCTAGTATTAATATTGGATATCAGTTTCTCAAGAGTGGTGATGACCATCCCCAACCCAATTCGAGAAGCTCAAGCCAACCAATAATTTCTTAAGAGAACATATGGGGTTTATCTATTCCAAGTAAAGTCAAAATTTTCATCTTGAGGGCATGCAAAAATTCCATTCCCACAAAAGCTAGTCTTTTTCAACGGACTGTGCCAGACAACTCTCGCTGTAATCTGTGTAACCAAGCTTTAGACAATGTTTTACACGATTTGTGGTCCTATCTGAAACTTTTAGGAAATTGGGGAAGTGATCAACAATGGGACTTTCAGTCTTTTAACAGGTTTAAGATTTTTCCAAACTTGTGCAGCATGTTATGGATTCAGACAAAAGCTTCGATCTATTTGCTATGATTTCATGGACTGTATTAGATCTCTTTCTCAAGTCATCTCTAGCAATCTGCTAATGCAACGAGTCAAAGACTCTATACTGGAATATTTATATGCTTAACCACAAATCCAACCCCCACCTTGGAGACCTCAAACTCTCAGGAAATTACCTCCTACTGATACTCTCAAAGACATTGATGGAGTCAAGAATGAAGATAAGGCAGGAGTCGGGGAAGTTATTAGAGATGACCAGGGAATGGCTGTTGCTTATATTTCCCATAATATAGCTCTTCCACACTCAGTTGCAGAAGTTGAGGCTTTGGTAGTAGCAAGGGCTTTAGAGTTTGCTCTAGAATTGGGTATATACTTTGTCGTTTTGAAGGTGATTTGGAGTTGGTGATAAATTCTCTCAAGGATTATTGGTTCAAACACAATAATAATGGAAATAACACAACGAGAAATTGAATAATACTTCTGAATATTATTAATTTAAAGAGAAAAATTACACAACACTATTTGGACTGAGGCGTGGCACTCGCTCTCTTTAAGAAGATTCAAGTCCTTGGTTGGATAAACTTTGGAACTAGTGCAGACCTTCTCTAACTTATCTCTCCTAGGATACAACAACCTAACAAGTTTTGCGCACATATCTAACCCAATATCTGAGTCAATTTATATTAGTCCATTAATCACCATAATTAAACAGAACAAAATAATTCATCTCCTTTTCAATGTGGGATTAAACATTCTCATTAACTCCTCATCGTGGGTTCCAGCTAGCTTAACTGGTAAAGTTTCTGATGATTGAATAAAAGATTTGGAGTTCAATCCCCGCCCACACTAAAAACTAATGGGTGTTGGTCTGATTATAAAGAGCTATCATCAAGAGCGAACGCCATAGGTTAAAACTCTCTCTAAAAAAAAAAAACTCTTCATTTTCCATATTCACTCCCACATCTTTACATTTACGTTGTAATATTTATTCATTTAAATTAATTAATATTAAAATGCTTCAACAATTCCCCACTCATTTTAATATTAAATTTTTTAGTTAAAGGGTGATTACCAAGCAAAGACGGGTCACTATGCATCATGAAGGTGTGCTCTGCATTGAACCTTCACTTAGTAAAACAACGATCTCAACCCAAAGTGGTAGTGGTCTTCAACTTGAACTAAGACCGCTTTGGGGAAATTAAGCATCAATATTAACACATAACAACCCAGGTGTTGACATGAGCTTTTATAGCTAGCACTTTACAATCGTGTGCTGATCCCAGTTTCATGAGTGTATTTGAGATTAAGTCCAAATCTCATAGGGAGTGGCCCTATCCCTTCACTCACATAGGTGAAATTTTGTCAAGAGTGCTCCTATAATTCTGACACCCAACTCATACGAGGTACAAATAAGTTTTTTACTCAACCTTTCCACATTACAAGATAAATGCACTTACATCATAGAGATGAACAATTTAAAAAATTATTTACAAAATAAATAAATAGTTCATTTCTTATGACCATCGTATGATTCGTTTTTCCCTTTGAACCCAATTCTCAGGATCTCTGGTCTTTGGGTTAGGTATCTTCATACATGACTCATGATTCTATGGACTTTAGTCCCATCCCCCTTGATGTATTCCAGACCTTATCTTTTGCCAAAGTTTTGGTAAATGGATATGCAAGATTATCATTAGATTTAATATAATCTATAGTTATGATGTCACTACTCAAATAAGATCGCATGATACTATGCTTTCTTCTTATAGGTCTAGATTTACCGTTGTAGTAATAGTTTTTCACTCTACCAATTGTGGCAGTGTTAACACAATGATTTAATATAGGTGGAATTTCATATAACATGCATATTTGAGCCATGTATAAGGATACCTAACCCATCAAGAAATATTCCATCACATGTTTTTGTAATTTTCATACCCAAAATAAAACTAGCCTTACCAAGATCTTTCATATCAAAATGGTTTTTAAGCATATTTTTTGTCTCATTTATAACATGCATATTTGAGCCAAAAATCAACATGTCATCCACATAGAGGCTAATAATAACATGTAAATTATTCCATGATTTAGAATAAATACATTTATCACATTCATTTGATTTATAATCATTCTCAATCATGTAGGAATCAAACTTTTCATGACATTGCTTAGGTGCTTGTTTTAAGCCATATAGAGATTTAGTTAGCTTACATACCTTGCTTTCTTCTCTAAGCTCTACAGAGCCTTCGGGATAATCCATATAAATCTCTTCCTCTAGGTCCCCATTTAAAAAAAGCCGTTTTTACATCCATTTGATGAATTTTCAAATAAAAAATTTCCGCAATACCAATTAATAATCTAATAGATGTAATTCTTTTTATCGGAGAAAAAGTATCAAAGAAATCAAGATCAGCTTTTTGTTTAAAGCCTTTTGCAACAAGTCTAGATTTAAACTTATCTATTGATCCATCTGGTTTCAACTTTTTTCTAAGGATCCATTTACAACCTATAGTCTTACAACTCGATGGAAGATCTATTAATTTCCAAGTTCTATTAGAAATTAGAGATTCCATCTCATCATTTAAAGCCTCTTTCTAAAATATAGCATCAGGTGATGTTAAAGCCTCTTTTAAATTTTGGGGCTTTTCCTCAATGTTAAAAACATAATAATCAGGACCAAAATCCTTTTCAACTCTACCTCTTTTACTCTTTCTAGGTTCCATTTCAAAATTTTCATGATTTTGTAAATGAGAAGTAGAAGAACTAGGTTGTGACAAAATATTTTTGTCACCCCACTATTTTTCAATTTAAAAGGAAATTTTTCTTCATGAAAAATTACATCACCAGATTCAAAAATTATTTTGTTTTTAAGATCAAAAAATCTATAGGCTGCCCTATTAATCACATAACCAAGAAAAGCACCGGTAGTAACTCTTATACCTAATTTAGGTATTTTAGAGTCAGTAAGCCTTACATAAGCAAGACAACGCCATACTCTCAAATATCCCAAATTTGGCTTATGTCCTTTCCACATCTCAAAAGTTGTGGTCTGTGACTTTTTATGTGGCACCCTGTTCAAAACATAACATGCTATTAAAATAGCTTTACCCCAAAAATGTAAAGGTGCACTAGATTCAATTAACATGGCATTTGTTAACTCAATTAAAGTTCTATTTTTTCTTTCAACCACACCATTAGAAGCAGGTGAATATGGTGCAATAGTTTCATGGATAATTCTCAAAGACTGAACAAATGAGTTGAATGCACTTGATTCGTACTTATGGCCTCTATCACTTTTTATTCTTTATATTTTCTACCGAATTAATTTTCAACTTCTTTTAAAAAATCTTGAAATTTTTCAAAAGCATCACTTTTATTTTTCAACAAATAAATAGTTGTATATTTTGAGAAATCATCAATAAAAGTGATAATATATCTATTTCCCCACTAGTTAAAATTCCCTCAAATTCACATAAATCAGAGTGAATTAACTCAAGCAATTTAGTATTTCTTACAACACTTTTATAAGGCCTTTTTGTAATCTTAGCTTGACTACAAGTTTCACATTTTTCAAAATCTTTTGACAGTCTTGGAATTGATCCTAAACTACTCATGATTCCTACATATCTATTGATGAAGCTAAAGTCGTCAGTCATTGAGGTTGTCCAGATAGCCTCGATGCAACTTGCAAGAACACAAGAAAAGATAGCAAAAAATGGGTCACCGGTGTGGTGCCTGCCGACGAGCCTCCGATGATAAAGTCAGAATGAGAGAGTTGGAATGTTTTTTAACTAGTAGGAATAATTCAATTTTTGTTGTTGTACCCTTTACCTTTGGTTGGAGTGTGGTATTTATAGGTCTTTCTTCTTCTAGCCGTTAGGACCACCACCATTAATGGTGGTTTAATCTTTTCCCTAGTAACGCTCCTAGCATTCAATGTGGGGGAGATGGAATCTCTTCACACTTAATGCTTAAATATAGAAAGCCTCTGAGTTGTTGTCTCGCTTCTTCCTAACCATAACAGTTTTGGTAATAATGACAACATTTATGGCTCAATCCTCATCCTTAGCTGTGTCTGGATGAGGGATAACATCAGGCTTATCAGTTGCCCCCCATTCCTTGGTCGTCAAGCTTTTTAACGAAACTAGGAATCTCGAGAGTCGCCCAACGTTTCGCGTGCTCTCATTGATTCTGTTTCCATCACATTTATGGTGACGTGACGACGTGGCATGCTTAGTGGCCACGTGTCGTGCTTTGGTTGGCTGGACGTGGGCATGTTCCTTGACGAGACCTTTGGTTTTCCTGCGTCTTAGTTTTTTTAGGGGCTTTTTAAAGGCTTTTTTTCTATCTTCTTTCCCTTCTTCACTTTGATTTCCTCTCACCTCTGTGTTATCTCTATTTTCTACATTTTTGTGACTCCTCCTTTCTCTGAGCACCGACCACCACTTCATTTCTCGTTCTTTCTTTCTTAGGTACAGTACTTTTCCCTTTTTACTTTCACTTCTTTTTGCCTCAAATAGAAACTTTTACCTCTGCATTCCCTTTCATTTCTCTTTAATGTATGATTATTCTAAGGTTAGGTGCCACTGCCCTCTGTTTCTTTTCTTTTTGCTCATTTAGGGGCGCTTCTTGAGTCCAGTGGTGGCTGTCCAAAGGTTGGGTCTTTTACTCCAGAGGGTAATGCTTTAGGTTTGGTCTTGGTTGACCTTACTCCTTTGCTACGTCAATCCTTAGACTGGTTTAGGTCTGTGAGGGCAATGTCAATGGAAGTGAGATCAAGTGAGTTGGATACAGGCTTGTCGTCTAGCGACAAAGTCGTAGAAGTTAATACCGCCGTCTTGGCGCCCCCGTCTTTAAACCCTTCATCTTCCTTACCCACTGTGTTAAGGGCTTTCCATGCCCTTAAGGAGGTGTGTTCTCTGGACGAAGATACATTCTTCAGATTTAGGGATAGGTTCCAAATTCCTGACGAGACCAAGATCCGTCTCCCTCGTTCAGGTGAGAAGGCTTGCACTTTCAATCCTAGGGAGGAGTGTTTCTATGAGGCTACCCTCCTGAGTGGCCTTAGATTCCCTGTCCATCCTTTCATCATGGAGCTCCTCCACCACCTAGGTATAGCACTAGGGCAACTTATGCAGAATTCTTGGAGGATCGTCATTAGTTGCATGGAGATATGGATGATCATAATGGAGGAGATATGATTAAGATGGATGAGCTCCTAATCTGTACCATCTGAAAAAGTCAAAGGAGTTCAAGTACTATGACTTAGTGCCCTAGGATAGGAAGGCTCATCTCATTGCGAGTTTACCCTCATCATTCCGCTATTGGAAGTCTAAGTACTTCTTCGTCTCTAGAGATGGCTAGGAAACTCTCTTAGACAACCTTTGGGGAGACGTACCTAGGTTGCTACGTAGGAAGGGGACACCTAAGCTTGGTGCGTCTTCCTTTATTTCTGTTGTTTTTTTTAAGGTATTTACCTTTGGTTCGTTTGACTCTAACGCCTCAAGTCTGTTTGTTTGCTACAGCCAAGGCTCGTCCAAAGTTGAAGAGCAGGTACAAGGGCCGCGTCAAGAAGGCTACGGAGTATGTGAGTACTATTGACGATTTTGACGAACTGATTGACCCCAGGACGTTGGCTCATCATTTCTTGGGTCCTCAACCTTCCCTTTACATCTTGCATGCCATAGCTAGAGAAGAGAAAAGTAAGTGCTTGTCGTTTAGCACCTTCGTCCTTCTCCTTCCAATTTTATTGCTAACATCCTGTCTGTGGTGGTCTCTTGCAGAAATGGCGACCAAATTCAACTAGGAATTATATGCTAAGTGCAGGCCTTTCAACAGACCGACGAGTACAACGGCGTCCTCCTTGGCTGGTTCTTCAAGGGTTTTGAGTTGCTGAGGAGGTACTTAGCCAAGCACAACCCTAGGATGACCTGGACAACCTAGACTTCGAGGTCGTGGAAAAAGAGATGGAAGCCGAGGAAGCTGCTGCTTGAAATACTGCTAACGAGGGGCTGGTGATGGTGGCGACGACCAAGCTGCATGAGCTTTTCTAGAAGAAGTTTATTATGTTTTTTTTGTTTTTTGGTTGGTTGCCTCGTCTGTTTTGGGGCCTTTTGCCTTTATTTTTGAACACTTTAAGATTTTGGGAGTCCTATTGTTTTTGGGCTTTTACTTCTGCATATTTTGCCTTTGAACACTGCATTCTATCTAGTTCAAATAACTTCGTCTTTATTTAGTCTTGCAACTATTATTCTGCCTTGTGGGATTAAACATTTTCACTAACTCCTCATCTTCCTTATTCACTCCCACATCTTTACATTTCCCACATCTTTACATTTATGTTGTAATATTTATTCATTTTAATTAATTAATATTAAAATGCTCCAACAAGGATGAATCTTCCTCAACGGCCTCATTTGGTCTCTTGGTTTAAGATGCTGTTAGGACATATGTGATTTGATATTGGGAATATATGTCAACATTTTATGTAATTGGCTAATCCTTTAACAAGTTTTTGGCCTATCAGATGCAAAATTACTCAATAGAGTCTTTCCATGGTATTAGATTTTCTCATGTTTGTCATGAGGGAAACTCTGTAGCTCACAATGTTGCTAGACATGCAATTCATGTCACAAGTTTTTTTGTGTGACTGGAAGATGTCTCACCACATATTTCTGCTGTAATCTAAGCCAATTTGATTGTTGTTACTTGATAAAATTTATAGCTTCCTTCTATAAAAGAAAAGACTTACAAGTTTGATAGGTTCTAAATTAGAATAATATCCATATTTCCACCTAATCATTTGTTTCCTTACCAAATAATATTCGGCTTGGAAATCATATTATTCCATTTTTAAAATGAGATGTAATCTTAAAAAGTCAAATTTTCAAGAATTTGAGTGATATGAATTTTCAATTAAAAATGAGAGTAAATAGAATAAAATGGAGAGAGAGAGAGAGAGAGAGGGATATATGTGCAAAGAAGTGTTTGGATAGTCACCAATTTACTGGTAGATAAATACCACTTAGATATGAAAAAGAAATCACAAGAGTAGTGGGACTTTTAAATGGTATTAATTGTTAAAAGATGGAGTAAATTGGATAATTTTTTGTAAAAGTTTAGTAGTATTTTGCATTAACTCAAACTCCTAATTTAATTAACTTATCTTTATTTCTAAAATTTAAGAATTGATTTTATAACTCTGTAAATAAACTAAAATTAGAAATGTTCCTATAAAAAAAACCAAAAAAAAAAACTACCCCATATTAAAAAAAGTTCCTTATTACTTCACACTTCCCATTACTCCTACATTCTTATAAATTAAACTAGCCTCATTAGTGTATCTAAGAGTTAGACCCCTTTTATGGTTTTCTTTTCAAGAGGGAAAAGGAAGATAGACATTGATCGCTTAAAGTGCTGATACAGTGAAAGTCTTAGGAAAAAAAGAAAAAAGAAAAAAAAAAAGAGAAACTAGTATAGTGGGAATAGAGGCTTTGCGTGTCTACACTATCAAGTTCAATCACACTACAACATGTGATGTTTTTCTCTCCAGCAGAGAGCTCTTTCCCCTTGGGTAACCGCCGATTTTACTCTGACTTTTCTTCTTTCTTGAACGCCGGTTTGATTTGAATTAAATCTATTTTTGTCTCTCTTTTTTTCCATCCTTTCCTTTAGTTGACTGTGTTAGTAGGTGAAACATCTTATCTCTTTATTTTCTTTTATTGCACTGCGCTTATCATCATTTTACCCCGCAGCCCATTGTCCTTGTATGTTTGCTTCGTGTCCTACCTTGTTCAGAGTCCGCTACTTGATTTCTTTCCTTTTTTGAACCACACACAACAAATACTTACTTCCTAACTCAGTTTGTCCCAATTGTCTTCTGGTCCTGACTCTTTCTATTCTGTCTTTATCGTCCAAATCTTCTATACCTTTTATCTCTTTTTTGTGTGTGGTCCCTATATCCTTCAGTTTGAGATGCTGCATTATTCCTCAGTGCATGTACCAGACATGCCTTCACATATGGAGGACAATATTCTACCTAGGGAATATGGGTGGACTGATAGTAGTGACTCAAATTTTAGTGACGATCTGTTTGAGGAAGAGTTAGAGTCTGATCTTTTGTCCAGTGAAGAGGATGAAGTGCCATTTGCAAGGCACAGACCGATTGTTGAACATGACTTCATCTTGGATTACCATAAGTTCTCTGTGCATCACATGCAACATGTA
Organism: Castanea sativa; assembly: GCF_040712315.1. NCBI lineage: Eukaryota > Viridiplantae > Streptophyta > Magnoliopsida > Fagales > Fagaceae > Castanea > Castanea sativa. Next base: position 21,644,990 of record NC_134017.1, read on the forward strand.
GTTAACAATGCATGGCGGATCAGAGGAGAGGTGTCTGTGGTAGGCAGAGATTCATATTTTTATATATTTCACTTTGAGCTCCTAGAGGATCTTCATTATATCTGTAATGAGGGGCCTTGGGGCAGTGGATGGTGCACTTCTGACATTGGAGAGATGGAGACCAAACTTAGTGTTACGAAATCTACAGGTTAACTATGTCTCCATTTGGGTGCAACTTCATGGTCTGCCATTGGGGTACCAGCACAAAATGGGCCAAATGATAGGAATAGTTGATCGAGTTGATAGGGAAGACAGAATTCCAAGAAATATTTGGTTTATTCGTATTAAGGTGCGTATAGATCCTTGGCTTCCTGTAATAGCAGGATTTATGCTACGCCTTGACGATGGAACTAGAATATGGGTACAGTGTAGGTACGAAAGAGTGCATAAATTATGTACTAAGTGTGGCTTAATTAGGCATATGAGAGGTCAGTGTACTTATGTTATGTGTTAGGTTCTAAAACCTTAAGGGTTAATGTATTAGAACTTCAATGTGTATTATATTGGCAAACCATGATCAAAACATTTAGTCTAGGTTTAGACTTACTCAAAGTTTGGTTTAATGTAAGTTTGGAATCGAGTAATTGCAGGAAATTACTGTTCTATTTCTGCAAGGCTCGATCGATTGAAGAATAGACTCGATCGATTGAGAATCGTGGATCAAGAATTTTTTGTAGAATTTTAAGTCGGCTCAAATAGCAGTTCAAGCCCATTAAGGATTAGGGTTTCAGATTTACTTCTTCTAGTATATAAAGGAAACCCTAAGCACATTTTTATAAGGTTTTTAAGAGAGAGAAGAGGATGCCTCTTTTGTAGATCTAGGGTTTTGTACCCAAAGCTCTCTAGAGTATTGTTGTTGTTTATGCTGTGTGTGTGAATATCTTGTGAGATCTAGAGGTGTTTGTCTTCACATATACTTAGGGTTATCAAGAATCAAGATTATGTCAAGAACTTGATGATCATTCAGTTGCTGCATTGAGAGCTTAAAGATACACAAGCGAGAGTGCTTGTACTTGCTGTGAATCTGAGAAAAAAGTAGTCCGTAGATTCGGAGCTATCACATGGTCGTGGTAGTAAGTTTCCTACTCGAGGTAGCAATAGGATGTTAGTGGTCTAAGTCACTATTGTGTAAATTTCAATTCTTTCATAGTGGATTCGTTTTACCTTGAGGATAGTTAGGTTAAATCCTCCCCAGGTTTTTTACCGGTTTGATTTTTCGCACTGTTTCAATGATATGATTTATATGTGTTAACCTAGATCTACATAATTTACGTAAGTTAATCACTTGGCTAAATAACTAGGTTAAGCAACTTGTGTTTTAAGGGGTCTAAAAACAGTACAAGTGGTATCAGAGCGAGTTAGCTCTAGTGTTTAGATCTTTTGATCTAAGAGTTGATCCTTGATCCCTGTTATCATGGATAATTTTAAGTGTCTTACTGTTTTTTATTGTGATGATTTGAATAAAAAAGACACTATTGTTTCTATTGATCTTATTGATGCCTATGAAACTCTCCGTAAGGAATTATTGAAATCTATGAAAATTGCTAAGAAATTCAAATTGCTAAGAAATTCAAGGAAGAGTTAAAATTGGTTAATCTTGAAAAAGAAGAATTGGTTGTTAGATTAGATAAATCTAATAAAAGAATGAATTTTTGAGAAATCAAATTTCCTTTCAAGATGAGAAGATGAAAAGCTTGGAATAAGAGTTAGTTGAATCTAAAACTAAAATTGAAAATTTGACTAGTACCAAGCCTACTGTTGATAACAGAAGTGTTTTTGATTCTCTTAAGCCTAAAGCTGAAAAAGTTTATATCCCTCATTTCAAGAGGAATAATAAAGAAAATGTTTATTTTGCTAGGTTAGACAAAGGTAAAAGTTCTGATGTAGACACTGAAGTTTTTAAACTTATGTCTAAACCTATTGTTTGAGAGCATAATAAATCTGTTTTTGTGCCTACTTGTCACATTTGTGGTGTTGTTCGTCATAATAGACCAATTGTTCTTTGTTGAGGCAAAAACTAAAATCTAAGACTAGATTTGCTGTTAGGAATACTGATGTTCCTAAATTTGTTCCTGTTTGTCACTTTTGTAGTGTCTCTGATCACATTCGACCTAATTGTCATAAATTGAAATTTAAACATTCTGTATTTCAATCTAGGATGTGTGATGATGTTTCTCCTGCCATAAGTCCAAATAAATTGTTTCATATGTTTTTGAAAAGTTTGAACTTGTTGGCTTGTGAAAGGAAATTGCAGGATTTTAGTCTTTTTCAGAAGATTGGTGTAATCTCTCAAATACACTCTGCTTCTCATGAATTTTCACCTACAAAGCCGAAGACTCGTGCTATATGGGTGAGAAAAGATTCTCTAAGGTGAGTGTTGTTGACTTGTCCTTAATTTAATTCTTTCAATTAATTGTGGACACGCTTTCTTTTAGTTTTTAGTTGTTTATTTTCTTAGATTGTTTTGATTATTCAAAAATCCAAAAAACATTGAAAATTTTCAAAAAGACAAAAATATTTTATGTTGTGTCATGTTTTATTTTTTTTTGAGGATTACATGAATTAGAATATCTCTCTCTTGATTTAGAACATGCTTGACATTGTGGAGAAACTTGAATAGTATGTGTTATATATGTGCTAAGCTATTTCTAATCTCATATAAGTATTTACTAGTTTGTACATGTACTCATGGGTTAATTAAGAAATTGATATTTCTTGTTTGTGTACCCTTTATAGTTTAGTTTTGCATTGCCATGCATTGCCATGCATTGCATTTGCATTTTATACATTAAGCATAATGTTTGCTTTTAGTTTTGGTCGTAAAATTTGTTTTAAACCAAAAATTTTTTTATTTTTTTTGTATTACACATCATGGACAAATAATTAAGGCTGACCATAGTATTTTTACATAACTTGTTTATGTACTTTGTTTAACTTGGATGAGCTTATTTTATTGCACTTTACTAGTTTGAGCTTTATAGTGCATGTTGTGTGAGAGATGTTTATAGTTTTTGATCACTTGATGTTAATCTTGAAGTCACATGTTTTGATTGTTGGACTTGAACTTAATGAGAAAAACATAAATAACCATCTCACCACTATTTACTAGTCAATCATGAACACCTTAGTGCATATCATAAGATTTTATGCTCGAGAAAGTGTAGCATATGCACAAAAAGAACATAAGGTGTAACATCGGTTTATAATAAAATTCAAATTGAAATAAAATTGGTGTGTACATTATTGGACTATAATAAATTCAAATATAATAAAAGTTGTGTGTATATTATAAGGCATTATAAGAAACTTCCATGATTGCAAGCTTGTTTTCTAGGAGATGTAGGAGTTATATAATGTAACTCTTAAGGTGATAGTCACTTTCAAATTCATGTGATGAATAATATAGAAAACTATCTACTTATCACCTCACATATATCTCATGTTTTTTCTAGTTGCACACACTATATAAGTTATTATTTGCTAAACTTAGTACATGAAATTGTGTGTGAATTTGGTTTGGCCATCCAAGATTATGTTTTCCATGGTGTTTGATGCAAAATATGTTCAAGGTTTGGCAAAAATTATGTTTTTGATGATTAAAAAATTTGTTTTGAAGTTCTAGGTTGAAAACTTATTTTTTTTGAAAAACTTTTAAACTCATTCTCATGCATTTCATCCATGAAAAAACTTGGTTTGAGTGGTTTCTGCAAAATCTTTTGCTGTTTTTTTCAAAAATTTTGTTTTTCTAGAATTTCGATCAATCGAATGTGTTTTTTGACCTATCAAAAATCCCGTGATTTTTAATCATTACTTTTTACCTGACTCGATTGGTATTCGATCACAACTGAAAATTTTTCAGTTTTTAAATTTTTGACCAAATTGTTTTTTTTTTTCATGCATCATTTGTGTTTAAGATTCACATGCATTGCATTGTTTTTTGTATCCATCTTGCAGTTTTGCGGTTATATCTCTCATTGTTTTCATACATTACATGCATACACTTTGATAAATTTTTATATGTGAACTACAGAAAATCTTTTTCTTAAGAGATATGATGGATAATCAATGTACAAATGTTTTCTCTATTCATGCAACTGTTTATGGGTCACATAGTGTTAAATTTGCATTTATTGAAAAAGAGAATATTTTTCTTCGAGTAAATCCTCAATTTTTTTTGGTTTGTGTTTTTACTTTTCCCCACATCCTATACTTTTTCCCAAAACTTGTTTTGTTTTTCCTATTTCTATAGGGGGAGAAAAGTTTTTTAACCTTTGTTGTTCATAGGGGGAATTGTTGCTCTTCATAGGGGGAGTTGCCTCTATTTTCTATAGAGCTTGAATTTTGTAGTTCCTTAGTTCTCTTTTTTCTCTCATGTTTACTGTTAATCTACTCTTTGATTGAGTTGTCTTTGTCAATACGTGACAAAAAGGGAGAAAAATAGATGAAATTTGGAAATTTTTTTTAAATTGTTTTGTTTAGGGGGAGATGAAATTGTTTTTGAAAGGGGAAGACTATAAAAGTTTTTTATGTATCTAACTTAGGGGGAGATTTAGTTTACTTTTGTTTTTATATTGTGTTTCATATTGGTTTACTTGTATTTTCCACACATACGTTTATGTGTTTGTTGAAGTGTTTCAGGAATATACAAGTTAATTTAATTGTGGCTGCTGTCTACACTGGCAACTGATAAATAGTAGTTAGGTTGAATTGTGTTTAGGACTTTTTAATTTTAAATGGGTTGTTTTGTAATTTTGAGCATTTCATGTTTGTGATGTATTTTGTCACGGATTGCCAAAGGAGGAGATTGTTAGGTTCTAAGACCTTAAGGACTAACGTATTAGAACTTCAATGTGTATTGTGTTGGCAAACCATGATCAAAACATTTAGTCTAAGTTTAGACTTGCTCAAAGTTTGGTTTAATGTAAGTTTGGAATCGAGTAATTGCAGGAAATTACTGTTCTATTTCTGCAATGCTCGATCGATCGAAGAATAAACTCAATCGATCAAGAATCGTGGATTAGGAATTTTCTGCAGAATTTCAAGCCGGCCCAAATAGCAGTTCAAGCCCATTAAGGATTAGGGTTTCAGATTTACTTCTTCTAGTATATAAAGGAAACCCTAAGCACGTTTAGAAAAGGGTGCCCCTTTTGTAGATCTAGTGTTTTGTACCCAAAGCTCTCTAGAGTATTGTTGTTGTTTATGCTGTGTGTGTAAATCTCTTGTGAGATCTAAAGGTTTTTGCCTTCAAATATACTTAGAGTTATCAAGAATCAAAATTATGTCAAGAAATTGATGATCATTCAATTGCTGCATTAAGAGCTTAAAGATACACAAGCGGGAATGCTTGTATTTGCTGTGAATCTGAGAAAGAAGTAGTCTGTGAACTCGGAACTGTCACGTGGTCATGGTAGTAAGTTTCCTACTCGAGGTATCAATAGGATGTTAGTGGTCTAAGTCATTATTGTTTAAACTTCAATTCTTTCACAGTGGATTCATTTTACCTTGAGGATAGCTAGGTTAAATCATCCCTAGGTTTTTTACCGGTTTGGTTTTCCTAAGTTATCATATCGTTGTGTTATTTATTTTTCCACACTGTTTCAATGATATGATTTATATGTGTTAACCTAAATCTGCATAATTTACCTAAGTTAATCACTTGGCTAAATAACTAGATTAAACAACTTGTATCTTAAGGGGTCTAAAAACAGTACACTATGGATGATATAGAGCTTATGTTGTACAAACAACGATTAAGGATTCAGGAATTACATAACACTCAATATATATTTGACGGACTGCAACCTCAATTCACTAATGAGCTTAGAGCTTATCATAATCGTAGAAGGAGATGGACAACCCAGGTCAGATTTGGTCTAATGCACCCTGCATCTTCCGAGACACAACATCATCATAACCACATCTTCCCTGATCCTAGTACTCCTAGCTCTCCTCTGTCCTTGCATGCAAACCTTAATCCACCTAACCAAAATGTAGCATCCAACCCTTCTATAATCCAAACTACCATCAACCAGCTGAACCTTAATGTTTCCAACCAATCACCTCAAAATACAGCTTATGGTTCCTTTATACCCATAAGATTAGATGAACTACCAAATGCGCCCTAAACCCCTGCCAACTCTTCAGGAGACATGGATCAAGGAATGCCTACAGCCAATGTTGTTACTCTTGACACACAAGGAGAGTTTGTGACAGGTACTAATCCTGTGTTAGGTGCTAATTCTACTTCATTTATTGAAAGACCACCATGGTAACCTCTACCAAATTCCAACTTACAGTGGACTTGGATAGAAGATAGTGGACCTTTCATTACCAATGGTCAAAGCTCCCATCCACAGTTTACAGACTCGGATAATGAGAGTGACACAACAGCCATTATGTTTAATTTAGACAGTCTAAATGAAACTGGACCTGAAGCCATGCAAAATCAGAGTTGGGAAAAAAGGTGTATCCCAAAGTCCCCTAACTCTTTTATAGTCTCTAGTTCAAAGGGTTGATAGAGGGAGGTTTCGATTTGAATTGGGTGATTCAAGTATAGGGGCTAGACTAGTAAATTCACAAAGTTGTAATACAATTAGCTCCTCCAACCATTTGGATCATGGTACTGCAAGCAGGAATGGTAAGCAAACCACGGATTTGGGGCCCAATGCAAGGGAATTAGGCCCATTTGAGATGCTTACACTTAAGTCAGGACTTTCACTACCCGTGGCCTCCCAATCAGATCCAACTCTGATAATGCCTTAAAATGTATACTTGTTATATATTTTTGTGGGCGTTATCTCCTTATTACTATGCTTAATTTGTATAATTAAACCATAATTTACATGTCCCTATTATTTATCTTTATATAATTTCTTGATTAAGATGCCATTCATTGTGTGTAATTTTCTACTTTCAGGAAATCGTGTGAGAAAGATAAGTTTACAGAAATTTGTGAGAGAATGGAAGCCAAACTAGAATTAAAGTAGAGCTAAAGGACCATGCTTAAATGTCTAAGAAGGTGCAGCTGGAGTGCTTGGATCGTCTACTATGATTGGAAGCTTCAAATAAGGAAAGAAATCAAAGAGGCAGAATCTTAAAAGGAAAAATCTGATCTGAGTACTGATCAGTATTTTGGGCGTATCTCTCTCCTAAAAAATCCAATTGACACAAAACTAGATGGGTTGGAACCGTGACTTAAATATCTACAACTTTCTAGTTTTGAGTTTTTCAAAATTTTTAATTTTTGAAGACCGAAATTAACTCACAAGTTACTGCTGTAAACTTTGATGGCAATTAAAAATAGTAAAAGTTTAATTTTCTTTGGAAACTTTTATGTTAGGGTTTTGAAAGGAGGCTATGAGAAAGAATTTTAGGCAGAGAAAACCTTGTATTTTTCTTTCTCTAATGGCAGCCTAAACTCTTTGCTAGGGCTAGGGGTTATGTTTCTTCTATACGGTATGAATATTCAATGTGATTCTTTCTAAGATTTTATCAACAACATATTTTATTGTTCAATTAGATTTCTTTTGATGTATTAGTTCTTCCATACTTTCAATAAGTTCAATCATGTTTTTCTTATTATTTAGATGAATTTTTAATAATTTCAATTAGAAATCAGGTTTTAAAGTGAATGGGTTTTTCTGAAAACTTTTCTAACCGCATTATTAATCGAGGTTATCATGCGTTCCTGAATTGTCTCAGTTCAATTGAATCATAAGTTTTTAATTGTATAAGAACAATCAATTATGAAATATATATTTTCTTAGATCACAAAAAATTTCATATCGATATAAGGAAACACCCTGATGCCCTAGTATTTATATTATTGATTTAAATTAGTTTTTATTATTATTCTTGTTAACAGTCACCAAACAAAATTATTTTTCTTCTTTACCAAATTGTTATTTAATTATATTGTTTTTAAATTTACCATGCTCCTTGTGGTTCGACCTCGGTACTCCGAGAATTATATTGCTACAATCTCCTGCACTTGGGAGTGAGCAAGCAATTTTGCCGCCGTTGTGCAGAAGATTGTAGCAATATAACTCTCGAAGTACCAAGGTCAAACCACAAGGAGCAGGGTAAATTCAAAGACGATATAATTAAATAACAATTTGGGTGAAGAAGAAAAATAATTTTGCTTGGTGACTATTAACAAAAATAATAATAATAACTTATTTAAATTAATAATGTAAATACTAGGGCATCGAGGTGTTTCCCTATACCGATATGAAATTCTTTGTGATCTAAGAAAATATATATTTCATAATTGATTGTTCTTATACAATTAAAAACTTATGATTCGGTTGAACTGAGACAATTCAAAAACGCATGATAACCTCAATTAATAATGCGGTTAGAAAAGTTTTCAGAAAAACCCGTTCACTTTAGAATCTGATTTCTATTTGAAACTATTAGAAATTCATCTAAACAATAAGAAAAACATGATTGAACTTATTGAAAGCATGGAAGAACTAATACATCAAAAGAAATCTAATTGAACAATCAAATATGTCGTTGATAAAATCCTAGAAAGAATCACATTGAATATTTATACCGTATAGAAGAAACATAACCCCTAGCCCTTAGGAAAGAGTTTAGGCTACCATTAGAGTAAGGAAAATACAAGGTTTTCTTTGCCAAAATTTGTTCTCACAGCCTCCCTTCAAAACCCTAACATAAAAGTATCCAAAAAAAATAAACTTTTACTATTTTAATTTCCGTCCAAGTTTACAGCAATAACTTGTGAGTTAATTTCAGCCTTCAAAACTTGAGGATTTCGAAAAACTCAAAACTGGAAAGTTATAGATATTTAAGTCACAATTCCAACCCATCTAGTCTTGTTTCGATTGGATTTTTTAGGAGAGAGATACGCCCAAAATACTGATCGGTGCTCAGATTAGATTTTTCCTTTTCAAATTCTACCTCTTTGATTTCTTTCCTTATTTGAAGCTTCCAATTATGGTAGACGATCCAAGCACTCCAACTGCGCCTCCTTATACATTTAAGCATGGTCCTTTAGCTCCACTTAATTCTAGTTTGGCCTCCATTCTCTCACAAATTCCTGTAAACTTATCTTTTTCACATGATTTCCTGAAAGTAGAAAATTACACACAATGAATGGCATCTTATTCAAGAAATTATGTAAAGATAAATTATAGAGACTAATCCAAATCATTGCTTAATTATACAAATTAAGTATAGTAATAAGGAGATAATGCCCACAAAAATATATAACAAGTATACATTTTAAGACGTTATCAAACTCAGCAAACTGACCTATGGTGCAATGAAGCAAGTGTAGAGGTTATAGGTTTGGAAAGTCCAAAATCAAGCTCTAAGAAAAGGCTTAGGAAAGAAATAGGAAAGATAAGCAGGAATATCAGACAAAGGCTCTTATATGCTGTCTTTGATAAAGAAGTTGATCCAGAGCAGAATGGTGATGACCAAGAAGTGTACATGGATACAGATATGCAGTCAGGGCTTAGGGAAGCTGGCCTTCAACAGCTTCCCCAGCAGTCATGAGGGTCTTAAGCTGGAATTGTGGAGGGCTGGGCAGCCCTTTGCAATTCTGCAGTGTCAAAAAAAGGCCCAAGAGTTTCAACCAGAGATTATGTTTTTGATGGAAACCAGATTAAGCAGAGGCAAAGGGAAAGAAATTTTGGAAAAGTGTGATTTTTTTTATGGGTGGGAGGTGCCAAGGGAAGGATTCAGTGGTGGTTTGCTTCTAGGATGGATGCAAAACCAGAAAATCAACATTATTCACAGCTCCAAAAACCTTATTCACGCAGAACTTGTTAATCTTAGAGGTAACCCTTTATCCATCTCTTTTATTTATGGTCATCCAAAAGTGGCTAAAAAGGGAGAGGTGTGGGTAGAATTAAAGTCAGTAAAATGTTTAAGTCATAAGAACTGGCTGTGTATAGATGATTTTAACCAGATTTTGTCAAATGAAGATAAGTTTGGATTTAAACATAACAAGGTTGAAGGGGCTGAATCTCTTAGACAAACATTGTTTGAGTTAGAGCTTTGTGAGCTTGAAGCAAAAGGTCAAAAATTTACTTGGATGAATGAGCATGAGGATAATTCATTCATTATGGAAAGATTGGACAGGGCTTTTGCATCAAGCGAGTGGATAAAAGCTTACCCCCATTATGCCCTTAGAAATCAACCAATTTTGAGATCAGATCATGGATTGCACAAATAAAAATGCCGGAACAGGGTCTGAAAAGCGCCGGGACCTATCCCAGCACTTTTGAAAAACGTTGGTACAAGTCCCATGACCTTATACCGACTATCACTACCCAACAGTTTGAAGCGCCAGGAAAAAAAAACGCCGAGATAGGCATTTTGACCCTATTCTAGTGCTTTCTAGGGCTATCCCAGTGGTTTTGCAAATGTTGGGATAACCCCATTTTTTTGTAGTGTAATTACTTACACCAAACAACTATAGGATGTTAGGATGTAGTAATACTCTTTAACAATATAATCAGTTAATCACTAATCTTCAAATGAGTTAGGTGCGAAAAGGGGGTTTGGGGTGTTATCATTTGAAATAACGGTCACATACATCCCACATGAATATGGATCTCATACATGTGACTCATATATGTGTGTGTGTGTGTGTGAAAAACGAACATTGAATGTAATTGTTACATGAGACAATACCATAGAGGGAGGGGGGGTGGCTATAAAATTTGCCCTCCTTCATTATTTTTATAAAAACAGAAAATGAAATTATATATTAAATTTAACTTGTGCCCTCTAAGTTTTAAACAATCTCATTACATAGATGCAAATGCACAATTTGGGGGTGTCACACCAACTTTAGCTAGCCAACATTATATTTTAAATAGGGAAAATTATTTAATATCCAGGAAGCAGTACTTCATCCTCTCATATGAATAATGACTCTTACTATAAATTTACTTAACAAAAATTACTATTATGTGAAAGGATGGAACATGATTCTTAGAATAAATAATAATTACTTTGTGTTGTGTATGAGCAAGCATAAATGCATGCCTATGTGCATGCAAAACTTGGTCTTGAGGTGTCCAAGCATGCACTTATATAATAGTCTTATATAACCAAAAATTACTATTTGGGGATGAATGTCATTTCGTTGAATTTTCTTGATATAATCTGATGCTAACTCTGTTATATATATATATATATATATATATATATATATATATTGTTAGATATTGAAGATTGCGTAGACTCAGATGCCATTCTGTGTTCGAAGAAGAATAACACTTCTAACAATAGTGATAATAATTCAATGATTTATGGGACCACGACACTCTTAACAGGTATGCCTTTCTCCCATCTAAATGATATTAAATACAAGAAATTTATGGTCCGTTTGGATTAGGGAGGAGAGAGTAGAGTAGATTTAATCTAAAATTAGTTTATTTTTAGCCAACTTTATTTTACTCCCCTCCACTCCTCCTCCTTCCCATTTCCATCCAAACAGGCCATTATTCATGTTAATATAGAAGTATGTCACTCAATTGAATTGGTCATCCAATTCCATAGTTCGGCGAGGCAAATAAGATTTTTTTTAAAAAAAAAAAAAAAAAGATAAGTTGCATATGTATCAATATCTTGGACTAAATTATGGTTTACATGTGGATTTAATTTTTTTTTAAATCAAGAAAAAAAAAATCACATATACAACTAGTCAATCACTAAAAAAATATTCACACAAAAACATATCAAATTTGTATGCAAAACCATCTAGTGTAAAAGTAAAAACAACATGACAAATCCAATGATCCATTATAAATATTATTATTAATTCTCCTTGATCACAATACTGATAAGAAAATTCCAATTATTCTTCATAAATCCTTACTAAAACTATCTTTTTTCTTCTTTTTCTCCCACATGCTAAATTAAATGCATACTTTCTCACTCATATATTGATGTATAGAAATGTAACATGTCCCTCAAATTGAAGTTCTCAATCAAAATTATTAGAACCTTTAGTGCAACGGATAATTTTTTCCAATTTCATTGAATTAAGCAGGAAGTAGTGCGGAACTTGGGCTATTTTTTCTAATTATTGGTGGATGGTGTTCCTACAAAATACTAAAGGAAAGGAGGAACATTAAACGCAAGAAGAAGTTCTTCAAACGAAATGGTGGTTTATTATTACAACAATATTTATCTTCAAGTGAAGTTAATGTTGAAAAAATCAAATTGTTTGATACAAAAGATCTAGACAAGGCCACTTACCATTTTAATGTGAAAAGAATACTTGGACAAGGAGGACAAGGCACTGTTCACAAAGGCATGTTGCCAGATGTTAAAATTGTTGCAGTAAAAAAGTCCAAGGTAATTGATGAAGGAAAACTCGAACAATTCATAAACAAAGTCATCATTCTTTCACAAATTAACCATAGGAATGTGATTAAGTTAATTGGCTGTTGTTTGGAGACAAAATTTCCTTTGTTAGTTTATGAATTTATTCCTAATGGAACTCTATCCCAATAGCTTAGAGATCAAAATGATGAGTTTCCACCAACATGAGATATGCGTTTAAGATTTGCCACAGAAGTTGCGGGAGCTCTTTTCTACTTACACTCATCAGCTTCCTTACCTATTTACCACTGAGACATTAAGTCGACAAATATACTCCTAGATGATAAGTATAGAGCAAAAGTGGCAAACTTTGGGACTTCAAGATATGTTGCTATTGATCAAACTCACCTAACTGCCGCAGTAGTACAAGGCACTTTCAAATACTTGGACCTTGAATATTTTCAAACAAGTCAATTTACATAAAAGAGTGATGTTTGTAGTTTTGGTGTTGTCCTTGTTGAGCTCTTAACTGGAGAAAAAGCAATCTCTTCAATAACGACACAAGAATTTCGAAGTTTAGCTACATATTTCATTCATTCAATGGATAGAAATAGTTTTTTGGATATCCTTGATGCTCAAATCATGAATGAGGATAAAAGGGAACAGATGATTGCAATGGCAAAGCTTGCAAAAAGGTGCTTGAACTTGAAGGGGAAGAAAAGACCTACAATGAAAGAAGTTGCAATGGAGTTAGAGGCAATTCAAATGTTCAAAAAAGTTCAACAAAACTATGAAGAGGTTGATTGTGCTAGAAATGATATGTACGAGCCATTGGGTGTTGTTTCTGCATCAACTATATGTTAGATATAGAATGTGGCTTGGCCTCATCTTCAAATGTCCAACAATTTATCTTCTTCTGAATTAAATTGAACAAAAAACACTTTTGTTATAATATTTTTAAGTATCCTCTTGTAGCCAATATAATTAGCTCTTTTGTGTCTATCATCGTATCATTTTTTTTACTTACATTAACCTTATCTAGTGTCTTATACTTATAGTAGTCCAATAAAGAAGAAGTCTCCAATTTTATTTTTTATGAATCCATACTTATTGTATGAATCAAATGATTTTCTTTAAAATCATTGTTGTAACAAGTTTCCCAAGGTGCCCCAAGCTAAGAGAGTTAACAACAATAACAATGCGGTCAATGCGTCCACCATATTCATTACCTCTCCCTGCAACACCAATATTTTAGTGCCCAAAAATGCATTTTTGCTGTTGAAAGTTGATCCACCGCAGCTGTTTCCACTGGGTATCTGAATGTTCTCAATGCTTTGCTTAAGGGAGAAAGGGATTCTATTTTTAACGATTGATTTTGGGTAATTTAAAAAGAATCATTCAGACTCATTACGAATTGAAAATTTTTTTCATCTTGTATCAATTAGAGCAAACTTTTTCATATCACCACAGGTACTAGGGGGAAGGGGAAATAAATATTTAACCTTATCTCAATAATTCTTTTTAGGGTAGTGAAATAGGCCGAGAATGAAGATGAATCTTGAATATGAATAGAGATATCACCAGATTTGATGGGATAAATTTTAGCTGGTTACTGTGAGAGAAACATTTTTGGAGAGCATCCCATGCATTCTTCTTAGTTGATTCAAAGTACACAATACTATTTCCAAGTTCCTTCAATCAAAGCTTATACTATTCCATTTAAATTCAGATTTAGGCTCGATTATAAAAGGCTTAAACTCAAACATAGTAATTGAATCAAATTAACCTTATACCATGAGTTTGTTCACATTATGTTACTATGTTTGAGCTTAAACATCTTATAATTGAGCCTAAATCCAAATTTAAATTTAGCTTCATGTATTAAAGTAGGACGCACAGATACTCTATTTAGAGTATCGTACTTGTGTCATATCAATATTGTATTCATGTTATAACGGTGTTTAATCTAAAGTATCATATTATAATTTTCCAAAAATTGCTCATGTATTAAACTAGGATGCACGACCTTTTATTTGGAGTGTCATACTCGTGTCATATTCATGTTGTACTCATATTATAATAGTGTTCAGTCTACTGTATTATATTATAATTTTTAAAAAAATTACTCATATCGTCGTACGGTACATATGCCTATGCATCTAGATACTAAGAGCATTTGCAGCAGTGAAGCTAAATAGCTATATAGCTATTTTAGCTTCACTTAAACACAAAAATACATGTTGCAGCAATAAAGCCATACCTAAATTTTTTTTAGCTTCTTGCTACTGCACTGTAGCAAGAAGCTAAAAAATATATATATTTTTTATTAAATTTCTCTCTCTTCTCTCGTTAAAAAAATATTTTCTCTTTTTCTTTCTTTCTCTCTCTCCGGCATCCATCATCTCCTCTTTGCTTCATCAGCCAGCTCGCCGATGGTGGTGCTCATAACATATAAAAACCCACGAATTAGACACCCAGCCACCAAAGCAACGCCGATCCACCAAACTCGTGGATCATTAAACCCATCCCAATGACCCACCACTGTCACCAACAACAGAATGCCCACTACCACTGCCTGCAATAAGCGACCCACCACAAACCTGCGCATCCACAACCACCACAAAACAAACCCACATCACAAATCACAAACCCATGGCGGATCGGTTAGAGTAGAGAGAAAGATCACAAACTCATGGCACAACCCACAAACACGTGCTGGCAAGGAAGGCGAGAGCTTCGACCAATTCGTCTCTGGCCACGACACAACCCACAAACCCATGTCAGCACAACCCATAACCCACAAGATCCTTGAGAGCTTCAATGATTTCGTCTCTGGCGCCGACGAGGAAGGTTTCGGGATGGTGATGGGTGGGAAGGAGAGAGTGGCGATAAGATAGAGAGAAGTGAGAGTGGAGAGTGCAGAGGAGAGAAATGAGAAAGTGAGAAGTGAGAGACAGAAAGAAAGATTTTTTTTTTTTTTTTGAGAGAGAGAGAGAAAGAAAGAAATTAATAAAATAATGTAGTAAATATATTATTTTATTGTGATGTTTATATTATTTTATTGTGTTGAAAGCTAAAATAGATCCACTGCTGCAACATGTTTTGTAAAGTAAGTAGATAAAAATAAATAAAATAACTTTTTGTGAAACTAAAAACCTAAATTTTTAGCTCTACTGCTATGAATGCTCTAAATAAGCAATAAATAATGTTTTACTTTTGTAGAGTGGAGCTGAATTCATATTTTCACGGGACAATACTAAAATACTGATCAGCTAGATTTTTTTTTTTTTTTGAGAAAGTGATCAGCTAGATTCAATTATTCATCATAGCCAAAATTTATGTTATTTTATTATTATAATTTTTTTACAATGGCCCCAAAATTGGCCCACTCTATGCCAGCATGGCAGACCCATCACTGCCCGTCCAACACGTTGTTCATAACCAAAGCGACAACAACTGCTCCTCCAATCTTTACCATCCATCATATATTAGTGTACATTTGGATCCGGCGTTTTGCTTGTCTGAGTTTCACGTTTCAGCTTTTTTTTTTTTTTTTTTTTCAGTTTGTTGACTTTTCTCTCAGGACTTACAAACTTTATTTTTTAGCAAATTTTTTATTAAAAATTGGTCTAACGGTACTATTTATACATTTAAAATTTATTTTGCTACACTATTTTTAATTTTCAACAATAAATTCTATCCAAACAGACCCTATAGTCGTTATATACAATACCTAAGGTATACAAAAACTAGCAGAAAATGTTCCTCTCATATAGAATAGTCACATGCATCTTTAGAAGATGTTAATCTCTAGTTGTATATTGGAGTTGATTTAGGATATATTTAGATACCATTTATTTTGCTGAAACTGAAAACTTATTGCTGAAAGTACCATAGATAAAGGTAAAAGTTAGTTGAAACAGTATAGTGAGACTATGAATAGTACAAAAAAGTGTAATAGGGCCAAGGGCGGTGGCACTTGAAGGCTAGGGTGGTCCTATATAATAATAAAATTTATATACAATAATTTAAAATTTTATATTTGTCTACCCTTCAAAAAAAATTTGGGAACATCCTCAGTTTTTTTTATACCAATAAAATTAAACTTTGTTCCATAATTTGTTCTACTTAACAATATATTGGGGCTTTTAAGCAAAAAAAAAGGCCCACAAATTTTTTGAACTAAAATCTAAAAAAAAAAAAAAATTATAACATAGCAAGCCCAAATGCGCAATAGACCCCAGGAAAAAAAGTTCAAAATCAATCTCTTTTATTAGATTGTGTAATTTATGCTTCTTAAGGAACATCCTGAAAAAATTTCTGGAGCTGCCACTGAGTTGGCCCATGAATAGTAGCAAAAAGAAGTTGAATAGTAAAATAATTTTAATTTTCTATCCCAATCCAAACACGCACTTGATATACTTTATTTGGCTTTAAAAATAATTGAGATTTGTTTAAAAAATAATATGTGAGATAAAATATAGTATAGAGTTCCTTTTGGTGTAGTAAATTAAGTATCTCAACTAAATTCACATGCATATTTGCGTTAAATTTAATTTTGCTCATAAAAATTAATACGATTGTGTTTCATTGATAAATGTAACCGTGCATTTTAATTTAATTCGAGGATCTAATATATAATACTTAAAGAAGCAATTTATGTTTTGCTAAATCTTTAATAAATTATTATAAATATAGTAATACTATATACATAATATTTTCACAACAAATATTAAGAAACAAGTTATTATTAGTGAGTAAAAAAAAATGATATTAGTGATCGGCTCTCATTAGAACCAATAACCAGTGGCGGAGCCAGGAATTTAGATCAGGAGGGGCAAGATTAAAAGATAAAATTGAAAGTAAAAAACTAATCTTAAAAAATTTAAATATGAATATTAAGAGCATGCAATATACCTGTGAATATTTAAATGTGACTCAATGACTTGAATGCTTTTAAAAACTCAACAGAAACTCTAATAGCTTGTTTAGATGGAAGGTGAGTACAAGGAAGTAGAGTAGAGAGAGGGAGAGTAAGTTAAATTACCTTATTTGGATATTTTTTAAGAAAGAAGGGGGAAGGATTTGGGAGGGTTTGGATGAGTTCTAACCCCTCATTTTTAATTCCCCAAAATTTGAGAGATTTTCAGGGAGGGCGAAGTTTAGAAGTGCTTAACCAAATGAATTATTAAATTTACCCTTATTATATTAACAAAATTACAAATTATGAAAAAATTAATTATTCTCCCCTTACTTAATTTTAAAAAAAATCTAAAGAACTTTTATTTTTATTTTTATGGGAGGCGTGCTTTATACTGTATTAGATATACACTTTTTTTTTTTTTTCCGAATTCTATTAGTATTAGTATTAGTACTCCAATAAAAAACAAAAAAGTTCTATTAGTATTAGGCTGGTGTGATTCCTATTCCGTATTGGCATATAGCATTAGCAGTAGGTTTTTTTTTTCTTTTTCTTTTCTTTTAATCATTACTAAGTGGGACCAATAGTTTTATATTAAAGTTATAATAGTTTTAGAGTTCTATTAGTTAAGGTTGTTGAATTTTGAACCATGTAGTTGTTTATTCCCAATAAATAGAAAAGTTTTTTTGTCTTTTGTGTAGGGGTAAATACATTATCATATCAGTAAAAAAAAAAAAAAAATTGAAAGTTAATCATATCAGTAAAAAAAAAAAAAAAAAATTGAAAGTTCAGGGGGGGCACCTGCCCCCCCTCGCCCCCCCTTCCCTCCGCCCCTGCCAATAACTACTTGCCAGCTAGAATTATTGTGAAATCGTTGTGAAAAACATTATTTTTATAAATAACCCAAACTTGTTAGATAAACTGGAGAAATTAAGAAAAAAAAAAAGACTCTTGAACTTTTCTTTATTTAATTTTTGATAAAAACCGTAGCAAAACTTAATTTAGACCAAATGAGAGTCACCTCATTCTTCACGGGACGTAGCCAAAACTTGGGCAACGTGATTTTTTTTTTTTTTTGGGTTACAGAAAAACGCTTAACCTGCCACTATTGCTTAAAACTAAATACTCGTTTCTCAAAAAAAAAAAAAAAAAAAGAAGTTAAATACTTTAGAGCATTCTTATCAAAAAGTTATAAAAGTTTTAGCATTTAGCATTTAAAAACCTAACTTTACAGTATTTAGCACGTCACTTTACAATACCTCTAGCATTAAAACATCTATCTTTTTACCATATCATTTAAATATTCTTTCTTTATTATTTTTATTCTTCCTCTCTCTCTCCTTTTGTCTCTCTGTCCCACAGCAGAAAAAAAAAATTAAAAAAATTATAACATCTTATTACAGTGCGCTCTAAAAAATGAGAGCTCACTGTAGTAAAATGTCAAATTTTTTAGCATATGTCATCTTTAATGGAGTAGGTTTTTGTGGTTATAAAAGCTAAAAATAGCATTTTAGCATTTATAACACTTTTGATGAGAATGCTCTTATACTTTATTTTTTATATGAGTAAGTGATGCGCGACTATTCTTCATTCATTTTGAAATCAAGATGGTGCATTTTATTGTGAATATTTTATTTTTGATATACACTTTTTGTAGATAATATAATTTTAGTGGATAAAATTAAAAGTTGGTGAGACACTCAAGAATCTAAAGATTTTTTATTAAGTAAGACTAAAACAAAGTATATGAAATGTAAGTTTAGTAAAAGAAGAAAAAGAGATGAAGGAGCGATAAGACCAAATGGTCAAGAGATACTAAAGGGTGAGTTTTCAATTTTGTGGATCAATAATACATAAAGATGGAGAGATTAAAAAAGTTGTAAATCATAGGATAAGAGCAGCATGCATGAAGTGGAGAAGCACATCAAGAGTTTTGTATAAACATAAAATACAAATTAAGTTAAAGAAAAAATTTTATAAGACATATGACGAATTATGCTTTATTGTACCAAATGTTGGACTATTAATAAGTAACATACTCATAAAATAACTGTAGTTAAAATAAGAATATTAAGATGAATAAATAAAAATAAATAAAAAGACATAATTCAAAATAAAGAAATCTACTTAAAAATAAGGGTAGCCCTACCCCCTATTGATAATAAGCTGAGGAAATTTTTCTTAGGATGATTTGGCATATTTAAAGAGAGAGCTAATGCACCACTAAAAAATATTTTAAACATTAGAATTAATTAAAGTTTCAAATTAAACTCTACAATTTCATAAGTTATAAATAAAAGAAAGTTTATAATATGGTGATCTATCTTTAATGCCTATGGGGGGGAGGGGTTAAAAAATTCTATCGTAAAGTAGTAGTATGAGTTTAGAGTGATTGTAATTTGTAACTATAATTTGAAATATTTTACATTTCACTCTTTTATGTCGTTAAAAGAAGGAAAATACATTTTAAAAACTATAATTAATGGAGAGTTTCAAATTAATCCAATAATTTTAGGAGTAACAAAATTGGACACGACCCGTGAACCCAGCACGGCACGACACGAAATTAGCAGGTTATGGGTTGAGGCTTAATGAGTTCATGTCATATTTGGATTGACATAACTAACTCATTTACTAAACGGGTTAGGTTAGTGTTTAACATATAGAACCTGTTTAACCTGTTTAATTAAATGATATTTTACCAATATACCCTTCAAATTTTAGGTATATAAACTCAAGGAAAAGCCAACGAATGCCCTTAGGGCATTGGTTAATAATCTATTTAAAGAAAGTTTTTATTGGAAAAGAAAAAAAACAATTAATATTTTGACAGCTTTTTTTATTTTCCATAAAAGTGATGTCAAAACTTTCCTAAAATAGATTCTTGACCAATGCCCTACGAGCATTCATTAGCATGACCCATAAACTTATTAATTGTTGTAATTTATTTTATTTAACATATTGTGATCGATTATTTGTGATATTAGGATATGTTTTAGTTTTGAATGATTATTTGTGATGCAGTTACTCATTAGTTCTGATTTTTATATTAAAAATATTTAATTGTTTGTTTTTTCATTTTGATAAACAGGCCGATACGATTGACTCATTTAATAAATGGGTCGTGTTAGGGTTGAGGAATCTTGACCCGTTTAATAAACATGTCGGGTTAGTGTTGACCTATATAGTCGGATACTCATGAGTTGACACGACACGAACCCGACACGTGAACACGAATTGTCACCCCTAAATAATTTAATACAAATAAGATGAATTTATCAATATTGTTATCCAAACACCATATTTTAATTTATCTTGTAGGCCTTTTGTTAGTTATTAAAAAAAAAAAAAAAAAAAAAAAAAAAGAAAGCTAAATTACAAATTACATCCTTAAAGTTTGGAGGTGTAAGTGCACAATTGCACCTGGCCCCAAGAACAGTTACGGGCTCAGACCCAATGAGCCTTAAACAATATGAATTTGTAGAGTGTGGGCTTGAAACCCAGGTTAGAAGTGTTTTAGGATTAAATGACAAGCCAAAGATTGCGAACACTTAAAAACAACAAGGAATATTGTAAATCCACCTCCTCGGACGTAAGCCAAGAGCTGTTCTTATATTATCTCTTTCTCTTTTTTCTTTTTCTTTTTGATTACAAAAAAGGGAATCTCTATTCCTGTTCTAGATTGCTCCTTAAATACTCCTCTTTTTGATATTTTGTACAAGTGTTGCCCCAACTTCCCCTTAGCCTAGATATTTCTTTTCTCAATGCCTTTGAATAGTAACCAGAAGTTTCCCGTCTACTGTTCAGGTGTCACTTCCCCATTAATGTGGTCAGGGTGGTAGGTGCAAGGTCTTTAATGTGGAGGTGGCAGCCTTTATCTTTGGTATTTCTCTGACATCGGTGCTTCTATGACATTCAAGGGTTCCCCCTCTTTAACCATTGGTCTTGACCGTGTCATTCCCTAACCTTTACCATGAAGTCCCGGGTTCTCCGGTGTCCATCCGAAGGGAAATTCACCCTCGGCTAGATCCTCGGATCCTCGGCGTATGGGCCGACCCGTAGTACTAACAAATTCTAAACCCAAGAGCAGGTTGGCCTTCCTTAGCATGGCCCAAAGGCCCACATTCCCATCAGGGTCTTTTTACTCCCCACAATAGCCCTTCAAAACTCTGATTTTCAACGTCCGAGGAGAAAAATAGGGTTTTGATCCGACAAGAACTTACTCCACACACTTTGTGAATAATTGCACGTGTGGAAATCGTTTCGCGTCCCAGAAGATGCCACTTGGCGGTTTTATTTTCAAAACGCACGCATTTATTACCATAAGTTATACCTTGTCCCCCACGTTCAACGGTGAGATGAGCATCCAACGGTCCTTATCATTCCACGAAAATTTGGGCGGGACGAACATAATTTCGAGGCCGCTTTTCCGCACATCGTGACGCTTCGGGAACCTGCGCCTTCATTTAATTCCCCAGGGGCTAATCCCATCAAAACATCAGCAATCATACTTTACCTGCAGAAAATCGTGGAAATTTGCATACCTTCAACTTTGTAAGTTCTTGCTCTCTCTCTATTCTTAACCTTTTCTCCTCTGACATAGTCCTCGGCTGTCCTCGTAGATATTCTCCCCTATAGAGTTTAGCCTTTCGCTCCTTTCTGATGGGTAGGTTTAAGTGTCTAGTTGATACCGCCGCGGGAATGGAAGGCTTCAGAGCCAAGTATCACATTCCCGGCGATGTAGGTTTAGAATATTGCCCGGCAGAAGCCGTGGACGGTTCTAGAAAAGAGGGAGAGGTTATCATCCCAATGATAGCCTTTATAGAGGGTGGGATGACCCTCCCAATGAAACCTGTAACTAGGGAGTACCTTCGCAACCACCGGTTGTGTCCCGATCAGTGCCTCACAAACGATATTAGAGTTTTGCGTAGTGTCGATGCGTTCCGAACGAGCAAATGGGTTTGAACCTCACACAGCGGCACGATGTCGTCTTTCTGTACGAGTCCCACAAACTTTTCAGTGTAGGTTACTACATTAAATCTCGCTCCAACGTCGTTAGGCTAATCTCCTGTCTGCCCAAATCCAACAAAGGCATGAAGGACGACTACCTGATCGTCTCTGGAAACTGGCACGACGGCCTCCACTGCCCAGTTGAGTGGGGAGATCCAGGTGCGACACCTTAGGATTAATCTCCCCCTCTCACAACTTCCTTTAATATTCATGGACATGCACACTAACATGTATTTATATTTATTTAACTTTATCACTTGCTGTTGGAATCTGACCATGTTGTTCACTTTCACATCTTTCGTTGCAGATAAGCAACACGTGCGTCCACACTTGAGCCATTGCAGCGTTGCCGACCTAAACCGAGTGCTTCGCTCTGAGGTGTTCGTCAGCAAGGACTTACAACTTAGAGCTGCTCATCTGATTTTGGGGTACACTCCCATCTCCTCGGACTTCCAGGAGATAGAATACGCCATCGTCGCGGGTGACCGAAGGCGAAGGAGAATAAACGTAGCCCGGCCCAACTTTTTGGACGACCGCGATCTCCCGGATGCCCCTCACACCGTTTTGTACAATCAGCCCCATAGCGCAAGAATTCCCTCGCGTGCACTCACAAAGTAACCGTCGTTCCGAGGAAGAGCAGTGTCTTCTTCACATACACTGTAGACGAAGAAATAGATCAATTCCAATTTGAAGACACCGAAAGACCTCGAGGGAACCGGTTCGTCGTACTCTCGACGAGGAAGAAGAAGCCACTCGAAGTTTCGGAATTGCAGGGTTAGTTGTCGCCCATCCGAAGACGACTCCGAGGAAGATATGGACGGATGAAGGGTCTCCTAACGGACCGAAATTTGCGAAGGTTGGCCGGGAAAAAGACGGGGGTCCCAAGCTCTTCAAACTTTGCCACCTCCCTCCTCCATACCTGAGCCAAAACTTCCAAATGCCCGAGGACCCCAAAAAAGAAGAGAAAGGAGGCCGAAGAGACAATCGCAAGGACCCCAAGAAACCACGACGACAACCTCCACCTCGGCGGCGAGAGGCGGACAAAGGCGAGGTAGGGCTCGCTCGCCTGAGCGGGAAATCGGGGACGAGGCCGAAGTGCGCCGAGCACCGACCACCTGGTCCCCCGACTTAAGACCGGACGGCGCACCCATCTCCCCGCCAATCCAAGATAAGGGCGGTTCAACAAGGCCATGCTCACCACTTGGCGAAGTGTTGGAGCGCCCTTTCTTTGCCCAAGGACATGGAAACCTTGGAAAAAATGAGCCGGCCACAACTATTCCTCTCTTTAAAAAGAGACTTAGCGGCCGGTAAGTTTACCCCTTTTTAGGAAGATTCCACCTTTAACAATATTCATAAGTCTTTTACTATTCCCGATTCCATCATACTTTGTTACGTGCCATTCAGAAGTCTTTGTAGCCGAAAAGTTCATAGAAGACACTCGGAAGAAGGCTAGAAACCGAGCCGGAGATCGAATGGAGATCGAGAAGTCCTGGGCACGACCACTTACCGAGAATGAGAAGCTTACCTCGGAGGTGGCTGATCTAAAGAGAGAAAAGAATGGGGCCGAGGCCAATCCGAAGACCATGAAGACCCGGATAGAAGTGGCGCAAGCTGCCTCCTTCGCGAAAAGATGACGAGCTCTCCCCAGCGCAAAGGGAGCGCTCGGATTTGGAACGAGGAACTTGCGCGAATGAAGGAAGAAGCCAGGCTCATTCCAACGCTCTCTACGGTGGCCAAGCGCGTACGAGCTACGAGGAAGGGGTAGCGACCACCGAGGAGTACCGACAGAGGCTTTCGCGGCTTTGTGCCGCAGTGCGTCGTAAAGTACGGGGGAAGCCCTAAACGTGGCCGGGTTCCTCATCCTCGGATGCGAGGAAGTCCGAGAACGTTTGGCTTCCCCCGGAGATACGGGAGATTGAAGAGGCTCTGCGCTCGCTACTCCTACCCCCGAATCAACTCTCCTCACCGCCTCCGCTCCGGTGGTCCGACAAAGAAATTCCTCGATCTACGAACCTTCAGGTTCTAACAAAGAGAAGGAAGGAGGAGGGGATGCAGAGAAGGACTTGAGCCAGATAGTGGAACCCAACGTCCTTCCAACGAAGACAGCAGATAAAGGAAAGCAAGTCTTGAATCCCTTTGAGCTAGAGTTGAGAAAGACCGAGGCCACCAGTACCTCTCAGCAAGACCCTCCTCCAAAGGCTTAGGACCTAGCTTAGGACTTCTCTTTTTCCATGTTTGAATTAAACATGTAATATATCTTTGAATGATTAATGAAAAACAATTTCATTTGATTCTCACCTATGTTACATCCGTTTTACTTTACTCTTTTTGGTATTTGTTATAAAGATTGCCATTAGTACATAGTCAAAAGGGATAGAACAAACAAATCTAACTCCAAATATCACACAATCATAACTTCCACGTAGTTATTCGCATGTTTTAGCATTAAAAATTTAACAGCAGATGACATGGTTGAGATATTTTAAACAATGCCTTGATAAAAAGAAACCTCATATAACGGTTCAATCCTTATAGTGTGTAGCATTGTTTTTAGTAGGATGTAAGATCCGAAGACCATTCCTTACATAAATTTACTTAACGCTTAAAGATATAAAACTTAAGACCTGAGTTAATGACCAGTAAGGCACTAATTTCCAGACGCAATAAGAAATTAACTCTAATAAAGCTTGGGGTCCGAGGACCGGACTTAATCAATTTCCTATTTGATTCTTAAAGATTGTAACTTCAAACGTTAATTTTTCCAAAGTAGGAGGTCCGAGGACCCGACATAACTAAGGTTCTGTTTAACAAATGATAAGACATCAATTTCCACAAGGTTTGTGGTCCAAGGACTACACTTAACCAAGTTTCTGTTTGATTCTTAAAGATTGTAACTTCAAATGTTAATTTTCCCAAAGTAGAAGGTCCGAGGACCCGACATAACTAAGGTTCTGTTTAACAAATGATAAGACACAATTTCCACAAGGTTTGTGGTCCGAGGACTACACTTAACCAAATTTCTGTTTGATTCTTAAAGATTGTAACTTCAAATGTTAATTTTCCCAAAGTAGGAGGTCCGAGGACCCGACATAACTAAGGTTCTGTTTAACAAATGATAAGACATCAATTTCCACAAGGCTCAGGTCCGTGGACTACACTTAACCAAGTTTCGTTTTGATTCTTAAAGATTGTAACTTCAAATGTTAATTTTTCCAAAGTAGGAGGTCCGAGGACCCGACATAACTAAGGTTCTCTTAACAAATGATAAGACATCAATTTCCACAAGGTTTGTGGTCCGAGGGACTACACTTAACCAAGTTTCGTTTGATTCTTAAAGATTGTAACTTCAAATGTTAATTTTTCCCAAAGTAGGAGGTCCGAGGACCCGACATAACTAAGGTTCTGTTTAACAAATGATAAGACATCAATTTTCACAAGGTTTGTGGTCCGAGGACTACACTTAACCAAGTTTTTGTTTGATTCTTAAGAACAATAGCTTCAAGTGTCAGAGATACTCATAACTTTAAAATGTTTACTGAAAAAAGCACATTTTATTAATAATAATACCTTCTAAGATTGTTTACATTCCATGGGCATGGTACAATTTTTTTCATCTAGGTCAGCTAGCCGATATGACCCTATACCGGCTACTGAAACAATGCGATAGGGGCCTTCCCAGTTGGGTCCTAGCTTACCCCAAGCTGGGTTTTTAGAGGTGCCAACAACTTTTCTTAGCACAAGATCACCAGGTGCAAGTGGCCTTAGCCTCACGTGGGCATCATAGCCTCGTTTTAGCTTCTGTTGATAGTAAGCCATTTGAACCATAGCTGCCTCGCGTCGTTCCTCAAGTAAATCAAGACCTTTCTCCAGGAGTCCATCATTGTTCTCCGGGCTAAAAGAACTTGTCTTTAAGGTAGGAAAACCGTATTCCAATGGTATCACCGCCTCGGCCCCATAAGTCATAGAGAATGGCGTTTCTCCAGTGGACCTGCGCGGTGTGGTCCGATACGTCCACGTAGACATGAGGTAGCTCTTCTACCCATACGCTCTTTCGCATCGTCCAACCTTTTCTTCAGCCCACCGACAATGACCTTGTTAACGGCCTCGGTTTGCCCATTTCCCGAGGATAAAGCTGAGTGGAATATCTATTTATGATACCCATGTCACCACAATACTTCCTAAAAGCCCCTTACTATCGAACCGAACACCATTGTCCGAGATGAGTGTGTGTGGTATACCGAATCTAGTGACGATGTTTTTCCGTACAAACTTCTTGCAGTCAACATCTCTAATGTTTGCTAAGGGCTCGGCCTCAACCCATTTAGTGAAATAGTCTGTTCCCACGAGAAGCCATCTTTTGTTACCTGTTGCCCTTGGAAATGGCCCAACTATGTCTAGTCCCCACTGTGCGAAGGGCCAAGGACTGGAAAGGGGGTTAAGAACTCCTCCAGGTTGATGAATATTAGGGGCGAACCTCTGACACTGATCACATTTCCTGGCATAGTCTTGAGCCTCTCTTTGCATATTGGGCCACCAATAACCCTGAGTCGAGCTCGTAGGCTAAGGATCTTCCCCCAGTGTGGCTGCCACAAATCCCTTCATGCAGTTCTTCTAGAAGCCCTTCCGTTGAGTCAGGGTGTACACACAACAAGTACGGTCCTGAAAAGGATCGTTTGTACAGTTTCTAGTCCTCGGACAACCAGAAACGTGGCGCCTTTCGGCCTATCGTATCTGCTTCAGATTTGTCCTCAGGAAGGACATCATTCCTAAGAAAAGATATGACCGGGTCGATCCAACTAGGTCCAGGCCTTATTAGATGGATGCGAGGGGCGTTGGCAATGACAAGAGAGGGTTCTAGTAAATCCTCAACGAGGATAACCCTAGGTAAACCTTGAGCCGAGGACGTTGCCAGCGTGGCTAAGGAGTCTGCATGGGTGTTTCCGCTCCGAGAGATATAAGTTAAGGCGAAGGAGTCAAATTCAGTTTGCTGACGCTTGATCTGGGCCAAATATTCCTGCATCCTTGGATCTCTAGCCTCCATGGTCCCCGTGACCTGGCCGACCACCAGTTAAGAGTCCGAGAAGACATGGATTTCCTTTCCACCCATCTTACGTACCATCTGCATGCCTACCAAGACTACTTCATACTCGGCCTCATTGTTAGTAGCCGAGAAGGCCAATCTTAAAGATTTTTCAAAGACAATTCCTTCAGGGGACATTAGAACAAGTCCAATACCGGACCCTCTCTGATTAGCAGCCCCATCCACATACACTTTCCAAGCCGAGGGCACTGCGGCCGTGATCACTCCAACTAATTTTGCATCCATGTGTGCTTCCTTTAGAGCTTCTTCTAGCAATGGTTCGCAAACCCCGCCACTAAGTCGACAAGGACCCGGCCCCTTCACCGATGTGAGAGGCTTGTATTTAACGTCAAAAGCCCCCGGGATGGTCCCCCACTTTGCTATCCTCGCTTCGAGTAGTCGGCACTTTACGTAGTACCGCCTCTTGAGGGGCACCGTTGGGTCGTAACAACCCTTTGTGTGACCGAAAATAATGGGGAAGCTTTCGCGTGGCATGAACCCACGGCCCGAAGCGCTTTCTCTAAGGGTTGATAACGCACCTCGGCATCACCTAAAGACTTACTAACATAATATACCGGTCTTTGCACCCCGTTATCATCTTTTATCGGGACCAGCCGACCGCGTGACCCGCCAATCGCTGATAAGAAAACAAAATCTCATGTGCCTCCGGACAAGACAGAATGGGTGGCCGAGAAAGATATTGCTTGAGCTGTTGAAAAGCTAACTCGCAGTCCTCGGTCCATCGAAACCCTTTCCACTTATTCAACAGTTGGAAGAAAGGACGACACCGGTCAGCTGACCGAGATATGAACCTATTCAAGGCGGCAATCATTCCCGTTAACTTTTGAATCTCTTTTGGGTTTCGAGGAGGCTGCAAGTCCTGAATAGCCTTGACCTACACCGGATTTACCTCTATGCCTCTATGAGTAATCATGTATCCCAAAAATTTTCCAGACCCCACGCCGAAAGAGCACTTTGAGGCGTTGAGGCGCAACTTGTACTTTCTCAGTATCTGGAAAGTGTCGGCCAAATCTTTCACGTGTGAGGGTATTGTTTTGCTTTTCATCATCCTTTGATAGGTAGCCCAGCATTCTTCAAGCCGAATGACATGACCTTATAATGATAATTCCCCGTCGGTGTAATGAAGGCAGTCTTCTCCTGATCCTCTAATGCCAAGGGAATCTGGTGGTAACCCTGGAAGGCGTCCAAAAAACTCATCCTAGGATGTTCGACAGTGGCATCCACCAATTGATCAATACGTGGCATTGGGAACGAATCTTTAGGACAGACCTTGTTCAGATCAGTGAAGTCCACACATACCCTCCACGTTCCATTCTTCTTTTTGACAACAACCGTATGGGCCAACCACTCGGGGTAGAAAACCTCTTTGATAGCACCAGCCCTTTTAAGTTTAAGAACCTCTTCCTTCACAGCCTCGGAATGTTCCCTGGAAGATCGCCGAGGTGGCTGCCTTCTCGGAACGATAGCTGGGTTGACATTTAAGTGATGACAAATGAAACTCGGATCAACGCCTGGAGCTTCATAAGGATCCCACGCAAAAACATCAACATTGTCCTTCAAGAATTCTAACAATTCCATCTTCTCTTGGTGTGGCAAAAGTACACCGACTTGGAAGAATCTCTCTGGGTCATCGGCTACTGGAAACTTCTCTAACTCCTCACAATATGTCTCCTCTCCTGTCGCCATCCCGGATGAATCGAGAGCAGTTAATTGCTATAAACTTTGGTGATCGGGCCGAAGATTCGGCTTCCGTCGATGCAGACGACGATATGCATTGCACAGCCTTTTACCGATCGTCGTCGAGGACCTCTTTCAACACATTCCCGAGGGGAATTTGACCTTAACATGCAAGGTAGAGGAGACGGCTCCAAGAGCGTGCAGCCATGGCCCGGCAAGTATGTTGTATACGGGGAGTACGCGTCAACCACAATAAAGTCCATCTCAACCGTTTCTGAGCCGGATTGAATGGGCAAACGAATCTGTCCCTTCGGCACAACGGCTCTCCCTTCAAAACTTATGAGCGGCGAATCATAAGGAGTAAGATCTTCCAACTTCAACCTTAACCCCCGAATAGATCGGGGTACATGATATCTCGCATCGGCCGCCCGGTCTATCATCACCCTTCTCACATCATAGTTCCCATCCCGACGGGGTGACCACAAGAGCATCGTCGTAGAGGCCGGATAGTCCCTACCTTATCCTCCTCGTAGGAAACCTAGGACGGGGCAAAGTGCCCTTCAACCTCTTCGGCCGCTACCCACATCCTCAACCCGAGGATGGGAACCGCCATCACCCTAGTGGGACTGGCGGTCCTACTGTGTGCAAAATAAGATAACATTAATTGTTCCTAACTTTGGCCGAGATGAATTGTTCCTCTCTGGTTATTCGAGCCAACTTGACCGACTCCGCTCAAACGGGCCGACACAAGTGTGCTTCAACTTTCCCTCACCGACGAGCTACTCCGGATGGTTCCACAAGGTCCGACGCTCTCGGTAGTGTGGCCCACATCCCGATGGTGCGGCAAAAGAGGTTTTGATTTCTTTTCGCAGGTCCCCCGCCATCTTCGGGCCATCCGAAGAAGGGCTCTTTACGAACTTTCTAGTAAGCGATGCACCGGTTCTCTAACACGCATTTACGAGGTGCCGCCGAGCCGGATTGCCCGAAATAATCCCTCCTCGGCTTGTTGTTGTGATATCTGTCCGACCTGAAATCCCTTCTCTCCTGCGGGATAACCTTTTCCTTTCCCTTCCCCTGCTGCTGGTCTTCCTCTACCCTTTTATACTCATCAATACGATCCATAAGGCGGCGTACGCTGCGAATGGGCTTTTTCGTCAAAGACTTTCTTAGGTCGTGGTCAGTAGGAAAACCTACCTTAAAGGTATTAAGCGCCACCTCATCAAAATCACCATCTATTTCATTAAACATTTCCCAATATCGGTCGGAGTATGCTTTCAGCGTCTCCCCTTCCTTCATGGCCATGGATAGCAGCGAGTCTAATGGCCGAGGGACTCTGCTACACGTAATGAACCGCGAAGCGAATGCCCTAGTTAGCTCCCCAAATGAGCCCATAGACCCCGATTTGAGACCGTTAAACCATCTCATAGCCACAGGTCCCAAGCTGGAGGGGAAAACTTTACACATCAGAGTCTCGTTGTGAGAGTGCACTGCCATCCTCTGGTTGAAGTGGCTCACATGCTCCACCGGATCAGTCTGGCCATTGTAGATGGTAAAGGTGGGCTGGGTAAACCTCCTAGGAAGCCTTCCTTTTTCAATCCTTCGTATGAATGGAGACTTAGAGAGTTGGTGCAACGCCCTACTCATAGCGTCGTTGCCTAAGCCCTTAGAATGAAGCTTCTTACGTCTGCGAGTTGGCTGATCGTCCTCCTCACCGGAGGACGTTGCACTGGTGGGGAAGCGCGACCTCGAGCTGTAGCCATCTCCCCTATCCTCCTCAGAGGAAGGATTAGACGAGGACGGTGAAAACCTGCGTTTAGCACGGCGTAACTTCCTCTTCAAACGATTAATTTCCTTCTGCATGGATTTAGAACCCTCCTCGTGAGTGGTGCTACCCCCACCATAAGTATGGGCCGGCGCCCGGGTACTACGTGGTGGACGCTTCCCTCACGATCCTTCGATGTTCAAGACGCTCGAAATGGTCCTCCGGTTGTGATCCCCGTGACTCGCATGGTAAGAGCCTAAGCCTCGCCATAATATCCCTACCTCTTCTAGACTAGATTTCCCACGCTTAGCGCCCAATTGTAAGTGCACAATTGCACCCGGCCCTAAGAACAAGCATTACGGGCTCGGTGCCCAATGAGCCTTAAACAATATGAATTTGTAGAAAGTGTGGGCTTGAAACCCGGGTTAGAAGTGTTTTAGGATTAAATGACAAGCCAAAGATTGCGAACACTTGAAAACAACAAGGAATATTGTAGATCCACCTCCCTGACGTAAGCCAGAAGAGTTTGTTCTTATATTATCTCTTTTTCTTTTTTCTTTTTCTTTTTGATTACAAAAAAGGGAATCTCTATTCCTGTTCTAGATTGCTCCTTAAATACTCCTCTTTTTGATATTTTGTACACGTGTTGCCCCAACTTCCCCTTAGCCTAGATATTTCTTTTCTCAATGCCTTTGAATAGTAACCAGAAGTTTCCCGTCCACTGTTCAGGTGTCACTTCCTCATTAATGTGGCCAGGGTGGTAGGTGCAGGGTCTTTAATGTGGAGGTGGCAGCCTTTATCTTTGGTATTTCTCTGACATCGGTGCTTGTATGACATTCAAGGGTTCCCCCTCTTTAACCATTGGTCTTGACCGTGTCATTCCCTAACCTTTACCATGAAGTCCCGGGTTCTCCGGTGTCCGTTCGAAGGGAAATTCACCCTCGGCTAGATCCTCGGATCCTCGGCGTATAGGCCGACCCGTAGTACTAACAAATTCTAAACCCAAGAGCAGGTCGGCCTTCCTTAGCATGGCCCAAAGGCCCACATTCTCATCAGGGTCTTTTTACT
This sequence comes from Castanea sativa, assembly GCF_040712315.1. Classification (NCBI taxonomy): domain Eukaryota; kingdom Viridiplantae; phylum Streptophyta; class Magnoliopsida; order Fagales; family Fagaceae; genus Castanea; species Castanea sativa. Next base: position 21,676,877 of record NC_134017.1, read on the forward strand.
CCCCACAGGAGGTATTTGAATTTTATAACATGAAGTTTCAAAATTTGGATTTTACCCTTTGAAATTTGGGAGTGTCTGGATTTTACACTTTGACTTTTCAGAATTTAGATTTTATCCCCTAAAGTTTAGGAGTATTTGGATTTTATATTCCCAAATTCTTAAACTTTATGATATAAAATCCAAATATCCCCAAATTTTGAAGGGTAAAATCCAAACACTCCTAAAATTTATGGGGTAAAATCTAAATTCTTAAATGTCAGGGTATAAAATTCAAATTACTCCAACCTTCAAGGGGTAGAATCTAAATTATGAAATTTTAGGATATAAAATTCAATACTCCCAAACATTAAGAGTGTTATTTGCAATTTACCAAAAAAAATGCTAAAAATTCTATGGTAAAATGTTTGTATAAGTTTAGAGTAAATGTAAAATTTTATGTCTTTTAAATCAATTAGTTTTTTTAGAGAGTTTCAACCTATGACGTCCGCTCCTATGATAATGATAGCTATTTATTATCAAACTAAGACACTAATCAATTTCTGATGTAGATAGGGATTGAACCCCAAATCTCTTATACAACCATCACACATTTACATGCTAAATGATAACTTTAATAATAAAGAAAAACGTTCATGAATCAATATTTGATTCTTGTTTGTCTCTTCAAAATGGTTGTCTTCAAAATCAACTTGATTTCGTGAAAAAAGTTAGATAATACATTTTTTTCATTAATTGATAAATTACAATGTAACAACAATTCAATAAAAAATTGATCAGGCCAAAAGAGATATACCAATTCCTTAAAAAAACTAATTTAATAAATAATTTGAATTTTTTTATAGAGTTTCAACTTATGGCGTCTACTTCTGTAATTTTCGCTCTATAATAAATTATGAGTGTAGTCACTTGTCACATAGAAAGGATAACCGTTTGACATCTAACATATAACTTTTAAATGACCAACCTTTTATCACATAGTATATGACAATATACAGTGTAATATGATGTTATATCCCAAATAAGTTTAAATAATAATAATATTTGATAATGCGAAGAAAATCAGTAGGCTGGATGCTCCGGACTTGAAAGGACTACTTGCTCTTTCGATGGCCTAGAAAAAAAAGAAAAGCGATCAAAGGTGACCGGGGTTGCCGGCTAAGAACCCTCTGATGACAAAGTTAGTTTTCTCTCTATATTTTCGGAGTTCTAACTTTTTGGGAAATATAAAAGCATGCATCTGTTTGGTCTGAATGGACGTTTATATAGTGTCTTAAAGACAGTTATCACACTTGTAACCTCCCTTAGATTCAAGGAGGTGTGAGGATTCAAAGATAACTTCCATAACCCGATTAGGAGTTATACTTCTCACACAACGGTCACTGGAAGTTATACGTGTAATAAGGAGTTGTAATATTACACTAAAAAATTTTCCTAAGTGTGACAGCCTCGTCCGAGGATCTTCTTGTCGAGCGTACCTAGCTTAGAAATAAGAGTCGTTTCTCCTATGGACGAATTTTGTTCAGGACGAGTTTGACGACTGTTTAGGACTAGGCGACTTGTTCCCTGATCATACGAACCTCGTCCAAGCTTCTTCCTTCATGGACGAGGTAGTTATTGGTGAGGTTTCCAGGGTCCTTGCTTCACTGGCTAAGTCTTAGACGACCTCTATGGATGACGTCGAGGTTGGTACTCTATCGTACCCTATCAATATTTATTTTGTTCCCTGATCATACGAACCTCGTCCAAGCTTCTTCCTTCATGGACGAGGTAGTTATTGGTGAGGTTTCCAGGGTCCTTGCTTCACTGGCTAAGTCTTAGACGACCTCTATGGATGACGTCGAGGTTGGTACTCTATCGTACCCTATCAATATTTATTTTGCCCCATTTTGTTTTGAGTACCTAGAAGACAGACTTGATTTCTTTTTTAGTTTTAACGAAAATTTTGTCTTAGCAAAAAAATTTAGAATAGTATCATTTCAAAATATAAAAAAATCTTATTTTGTAAATTTTGCCTTTCATTAAAGTACAAAAGTTTTATAATGACGTAACAACAAATTTCTAAACAGTATAAATTTAGTGAGCATTTGGGATAAACAGAATTTTTTAGCTTATTTTTACTTTCAGCTTATTTTTGCTACTATTTATGGGCATCACAATCATCGCACTTTCTAGTACTATTCATGAATCCCATTGTCTAAACGATTACTCTCTCTTTTTTATTTTATACAAGATAGAATTTCTACTCTAACCTAATCTAAGTGTATATATGTGTGAAGTTCCCTCTTGTAAATTTGAACCCTAGTTTTTACTCCCCACACCCTACAAGTACTTATACTTACGAAGTAACCACCGCACTAAGGGTGTGCGACGGTCCAAATGAATACTTTATTTTTATTTTTTATACAACATAAAATTTATACTCTAATCTAATTTAAATGTATATGTGTGTGAAACTTCATCCTGGAGACTTGAACCCCGGCTCTTACCCCCCATACTCTACAAGCATTTATACTTGTAGAGTGACCACCGCATCAAGGGGGAGTGGTGGTGGTCCAAACGAATACTTAGTGATACATAAAAGTTGATATCATTATGTTTCTTTAACGATTTTATTAGGGAAGTTTTTAATAATAGTCCAAATTTGGTAAGGATGAAGTATAACACCATTCAATAAGAGATTGCCACGCCAATATCTTACTTAAAATTCAATACATTCTATCACATTTAATAACATCGCATCAATATTTTATTTGAAACCTGAAATATGATATTTATTGAGATGTATCCTTTGTGATCTATTTATGTTTTAATAATATGATAATATGACATGTCCTTATTGGAGGATGTAAATCAAAGGGTTTGTACCAAGTTCTTGTAGAATTTAGTATCTTTTAATAATCGTTGTGTTTATATGTTTTATGGGTCGAATTTGATAAGGATGAGATGTAAAGTTTTTCATTATTCAATAAAGAATTGTCACATTAGTTTTTTATTATTTAAAACTCAATATATCATGTCAATTCTCAAATATATATATATATATATGTATGTATGTATATTTTCATACCTAATAACATTTCAATAATCTCTCAATTGAGTTGGATTTTTAGATAGATATGAGAATTGATAAGATATGCTTAAAAAAAAAACACTCATTTTCCTTATAGAATTTAATATTTTAGTAAATATACCAAAAAAAAATTCTAAAGTAAATATGTTTTTGTTAATCTCCCAAGGAAAAAAGAAAAAGAAAAAAAGTTAGTATTATCTAAATAAATGCAGCCAGGGTCCAACCTTTTCATAGGCCATCCCGCACCAGAACACCCAACCCAGTGGTAGTTTCGTAAATCCTCGTCCCTAACTGAAAGACGTAATATTTACACACACACACACAAAAAGCTCTTTCTCTCTCTCTCTCTCTCTGATACAAAAACCAAAACCCCCTTCTCTCTCTATCTCTCTCCTCGATCTATATAGGTCCTGGATTTCGATCTCTGATTTTCGTGATTCAAAATCCAAGCGACTGAATTTTCTCTGGCCTGCGAAAATGGTGAGCTTTTTTTCTCTTTTCGATTCTCATTTCTCTCTAAAAACGCTTTCGAATTTTTTTATTATTATCACAAAGCTTAGATCTGCCACAATTTCGCTTCGATTCGATGCTAATCTCTATTCAATTCAGTTAATTCCATGGAATTCAAACAAATTTTTCATTAATTAATCTTAATGCGAGCTTGTAATTACTTTGATCGGTTTCATTTTCCACGAGATCTGGTGTTTGCTCACTCACTGACTAGTTTTCATATTTGCTTTTGTTGTTCGCGTTCTCACAGCCTCTCAGGCTCGAAATCAAGGTACTGTGAAATCAGATCTCAGATTTCTTTCTTTTTTTTTTTTTGAATTTTGGTTTGTTCGCTGTTTGGCTGCCGAGAAATTATCTGAATGATTTCTTAGCATCCAAACAGTGTGTGGATGCGGTTATGTTTAAGCGCTTGTTGAATAACGGTGTTGTTTTGATGTTTGGATCAGAGAAAGCTTGCTCAAAGATCAGAGAGAGTGAAGTCCGTGGATCTGCATCCAACAGAGCCATGGTAAATCATGAGCTTTTTGTTACTTCAATTCTTGTTCTTCATATGGTTTTGATTTGAAAATATTGAGCAATGCTATACATGTGATTGCCACTGTGAAATTGTTTTTGAAAGTGCTTTTCGTTACGACTGTAATTAATGCAAAAATTGTAAGTATTGTTGTGTGCTGAAATCTGATGGACTTTCCATTGTTATTGCAGGCTTCTAGCGAGTTTGTATTCAGGAACTGTTTGTATCTGGAACTATCAATCTCAGGTATGGGATTGTATTTACCGCTGTTATGAATGTTTTTTTTGTTGTTGTTAATTGTAATAAGACAGTGAGATCTGTATCGAATTGTAAATGAGTTGCACTGTTTTTACTTTTCGTTTGTAGAAGTACTATATGATCTTAGTAGTCACGTATGATGTTTTCCCTTAACACGCACAAATGGGCACTCACAAAGATGGACACACAAATGGGCACCCACAACACGGGGCCATACAAGGATTGTACACCGCAAAATATAGTAATTAGGAAGAAGTATGATCTGTTCAGTTGACAAAATACTAAACCCATAAAAAAAAATTCTAAATCTTTTGTAACCAGACTCACCACATAGAAAGAAATCATGTGGGAAAGAACCTTATCCAAAATCTTGAAGCAGCACAACCCCAAAAAAAGATCTCATTTGTTTCCTGATTTCAAATATATTGAAACAGCGTGAAACTATTTAGGGAAAAATGGCAAGATTTCAATTAGTGATTTACTGTCCTAAGAATGTCACAGGCTCGCAGCACGTGATTTCTGTAGGGTGTACATTTTGTTTCTTAAGCTTTGAAAATTATGTTACGTAGTTCCAAAATAAGATCCACTGGTAGTGTTCTTCTGGTATCAATTTTGTTCTCTTTTACTTCCACACAATGCCTCCCAGGCTTCTCTTATAGTCTTTTTTATTATGAAAGCCCCAATGCTTGTGCTTAAACAGTGCCAATTAGTGTTGTGGTTCAGCTTTGGTCCTCTTTCACGGCTGATTTGTGCCAAATGGGTGTATACACACACACACACATGCACACACATCTGTGTGTGTCTTGAATATTTTTCTTCAACACATTTCTTGTCTTTAATAGAATAGTACTATGAAATAAGGCTATTCATTGAGGTCAAAGAGGCATATACCAAAAGATATATAATATGTTTTATCTACTTGATGATTTTGAACATTAGGAGTTAAACAAGGTGACAAAAACAAATACAACACGTGTGGCTCTGTACTTGCTAATAAAAAAGTTTTACGTATCTATATATAATGGAATCGTATGAAATGAAAGTACTTGATTTTTTCCCTTCTTTATGGAAGTTCTTAAGCCTATTTCAAGCCTTTGGATTTTGAGATTATTATTATTATTATTACTCCTTTTTTTTTTTTTGGTGTGTGTGTTCTTTGGAGGTCTTTATAACTATTTACATCTAACTTAAATGTCCCTGTCAATATACCAGACTATGGCAAAGTCTTTTGAGGTGACAGAGTTACCAGGTATTTGATATACAGTTTTGCTTTGTCTCTTTGCATATTCTCCTACTTGAGACATTGCGCAAAACATCTTTTCTCCTTCATCATTCTTGCTATTAACATGGCTTGGGTGCTAAAGCTATGTCATTATCTGCAGTTAGGTCAGCCAAGTTTATAGCACGCAAGCAATGGGTTGTTGCTGGAGCTGATGACATGTTCATTCGTGTATACAATTACAACACAATGGATAAGGTAAAAGTATTTGAGGCACACACGGACTACATTAGGTGTGTGGCTGTACATCCTACCCTTCCGTATGTGCTATCATCATCTGATGATATGCTCATAAAGCTTTGGGATTGGGAGAAAGGTTGGGTGTGTACTCAGATTTTTGAGGGGCATTCCCATTATGTGATGCAAGTGACCTTTAATCCAAAAGATACCAACACATTTGCCAGTGCATCTCTTGACCGCACCATAAAGGTATGATGGGATTTGTCAATGAAACTTGTTTCTTTTTATTTACCTCATTTTTTATAATTATGCTGATTATGCTCGAGTTTTGCATTCTTTATAGATTTGGAATCTTGGCTCCCCCGATCCAAATTTTACATTGGATGCCCATCAGAAAGGTGTTAACTGTGTCGATTACTTTACGGGTGGTGATAAGCCATATCTAATTACTGGTTCTGATGATCACACTGCTAAGGTCTTCCTCCTGCCCCCCCTTTTTTTCGTCCCTAGAGATTTCTATGTATGATGGTCTGGAGCCTTTATGGATAAATCCTATGAATACAGGTGTGGGACTATCAGACCAAAAGCTGTGTCCAGACTCTGGAAGGCCACACACACAATGTCTCTGCAGTATGTTTTCATCCAGAACTTCCAATAATAATTACTGGTTCTGAAGATGGGACTGTTCGTATATGGCATTCTACCACTTATAGGTATTTTTCTTTTCCAGTAAAAGTATGTCTAAAGTTTTATATGCCTCCGAGGTTGGCTTGGTGTGAGAGCCTCTTTCGTTGACTCTTTTCCTTTAGAGACTTTTTTCTTCGGTGGTAAATCAATAGGTTTTTTTTTTTGTTTTTTTGCATAATGGCTCCCTTTCTCATAATGATTTTGAATTGAAGTTTGAAACTAGAGTTGATAAAGGTGTTCTTAGATAAGGTATAGGAAACAACTGTTCAAGTATATTATTTTAGCATTTCATTCCTTTCGTGGCCTATATTTTCCTTACATATCCTTAGCAAATAGTATTCTGTCACAAGGAAGCCACAAGGTGCTGGGGCTTTTCAGATTGTTTATCCATTCTTGAGTTCCTTGTTTCTCTTAGACCAGTCATTAGATTTATTATTATTATTAATTTTTTTTATTCCTTCGGGTTCATCATCGTGAACTCAAAGTTTATCCTATGAAAGGAAAAAAAAAAAAAACAAAGAAGTCACAAGGAATTATGAATGCTTTAAGGCAGTATACAGCTTCCACACAACTTGATATCTTGTTCATGTAAACATAAAATCTATCATTTTAGTCCTGGTAACATAGGGTAATTACAATGAACATTGTTTTAATTTTTAAAGTGATGGAGGTTGAATTGTACTGAAAGAGATTCAAGTAATGGTCCAGTGGTAGTAACATCCCTTGTGGTGCCTCATGATTGACGCAATGTTGAAACTTATGAAGTAGAACCTTATTTGTGTTTTTTTAGCTTCTTCTTGCTCCCTTTTTATTTTTATTTTTTGTTTGTTTATAAAATGTGTTGCATAATTTATAAGTGTTGCTAACCCTTAACTTCCAGAATTTGAAATCTTTTCATTTATTTACAGGCTTGAGAACACATTGAATTATGGTCTTGAAAGAGTGTGGGCTATTGGATACATGAAAGGTTCACGCCGGTAAGTTTCTTGTTTAGTTTTTGTTTGTTTGTTTGTTTGTTTGTTGTTGGTATTTTTTTTTTTTTTTTTTTCGTTTTAGGAATATCATTGTTGTTTATCTTGAGAGTTTGAAGTATTTTGGGGGATTTATATCCACTCTTAAATATTAGAAATATATTTGAGGTACTATAAATTTGTGACTTTTGCTTATTTACTTAAGAGGATTGTTTTTATTTTCCTGGTACTTCTCTTCTTGAGTTTCTTTCTTAAATCAAAATTCTTTGTATGAGGTCAAATGTATGGATAACTTTTCCCTTAAAGTTGTTCTATATTTTCCAAAATTATTTCTGTCATGTGTTCATCTTGTTGTGATTTCTCTTTCAAAAATACTAAACTATACTCTCTGTCTAGGGTTGTGATTGGTTATGATGAAGGAACCATCATGGTGAAACTTGGTAGAGAAGAACCTGTAGCTAGTATGGACAACAGCGGAAAAATCATTTGGGCTAAGCATAATGAAATTCAAACTGTGAACATTAAGAGTGTGGGTGCAGATTTGGAGGTTTGAACTCAGACCCTAAGTTTGCTACATGACATGAACCTTATGTATGAAGTGTTGCCCCCCTATTTTCCTCTTTTGGTGATGTCATAACCTCTCTGTTTACTTTGCTTGTTAGGTTGTTGACGGAGAAAGATTGCCTTTGGCAGTTAAGGAGTTGGGAACATGTGATCTTTACCCACAGGTGATGTGGTGTCTTCTTTGTTACTTGTGTATTTTTCATTTCTTCTGCTTCTCACCATCTAATCCTTAAATGTTATCAAGAAATATGTCTTCTTGTGAGTTTACATGCACGGTAATTATAGTAATTTATCTGACTGAATAACCTTTATGACAAGCTATTTTGTGCTGGTATTTTAGTTGTTTCTGCAGAAGTGAGAGTCTAGTTATGATTTACCAATCAAGTATTATTTCTAATTTTTTAGGAACAAAAAGAATATGTGAAATTCACAAATTGTTTTGTTTACGAGAAATAATAGTATAAGCCGGGTTAAATTTATGTAGATTATTTTGCTTGTCTGCACTTTTTGGTCTCATACTCATGTTTTTTGTTCTTGCGCTACTTTAATTCATAGTTGTTTCTTCTGTAGTCTATAGGTTTTGATAAACCATATTTTATTGTTTATTTCTCTGCGTATCAGAAATATTTTTCTGTTATGCAGTTTTCCATATACAATGTAATTATCTACAGTCATAGTCATTTTTTTCATAGAAGTGAGTGTTAATTATTAAAGTAGTGATTGGTGTCGTGGAAGTTTACTGTATAAGCTGATTTTAGCTGTTCAATTTCTGTGACTGAACAAAAGCACTGCTTGTCTTAAGAATGTGTTTTAGGAGAGGAAAAAAATGGTTTTCTTAATACCGAAATAGATAACATTTACTTCAGTGAAGAAGGAAAACTGTAATCTGATTTTTGTGGAGTCAAAGGAAATGATGTGAAAAATTTGGTTTCATGACCTACTATGGTTCATGGGTAGGCTCCATTTGCAAATGAAAGTATGCCTGCTAGATATGTTGATTAATCTCATATAAAATGTTTTCATGTGTCTACTTGCATGTGTTATTGACTTTGTTGGGCACTATCTTTGTTTCCAGAGCTTAAAGCACAATCCCAATGGGAGGTTTGTTGTTGTCTGTGGAGATGGTGAATACATTATATATACAGCTTTGGCATGGAGGAATAGATCATTCGGTTCGGCTTTGGAATTTGCTTGGTCAACAGAAGGAGAATATGCTGTTAGAGAAAGCACATCAAAGATAAAGATTTTCAGTAAAACTTTCCAGGTTTGTTATGTGCCAATTGAGATGCTGGAAACAAGTAATTACTTGTCACTTTGTTGGGAAGCTGGTTTTTTTTATTTTTTATTTATTTATTAAAGTATCATTTCCTCTAAAACAAGTGATGATGCTTGACCATTTTTAATGGTGGATACAAATTATTGAATATCAAAGTTGATCTCTTACCTTCATAATTTCGGTTACTGTATGTTTTTTATTAGATCCTGTATATGCCAATGAGCTTTAGCTCAAATTGCACTTCCTCTTCCTTGCATATATCAGGAAAAGAGGAGCGTGCGTCCAACCTTTTCAGCTGAGCGCATATATGGGGGAGCTTTATTGGCAATGTGCTCAAATGATTTTATTTGTTTTTATGATTGGGCTGAATGCAGGATGATTCGGCGAATTGATGTTAATGTGAAGGTAAGCAATATCATAACTACAGTTTCTCTATCAATTGCCCTTTTTTTTCTTTCCCTCGGCTATACTGTCTCCTATGTTTCACACCTTCATTTAACCGTCTCAGAACCTCCATTGGGCTGACAGTGGAGATCTAGTGGCAATCGCCAGTGATACATCATTCTACATCCTGAAGTACAATGTAAGGATCTTTCTAACTTCAATGTTCCATTTAGGGAAAAAAAATTTCTGTAGGATACTTGCTACTTCTTTTTTTTTCTTTTTTTTTTCCCAGAAGATGTGCCCAAGTAAAACCTGATTTTTCATCTTCAATGTTGCAGCGTGATGTAGTTTCTTCTTATTTGGATAGTGGAAGACCTGTAGATGAACAAGGTGTTGAAGATGCCTTTGAGCTTCTCCATGAAGTGAATGAGCGTGTCAGAACTGGTTTATGGGTTGGGGATTGTTTCATTTACAACAACTCCTCTTGGAGGCTTAATTACTGTGTTGGTGGAGAGGTATATATGGTCCATCCTTGGTTTGATATATATGTATATATATATATATATATATATATATATATATATATCCAGATAGTGTCCATCATTGATGTGGTAGGGCTATCCTGATAAATTACTCTGTTTTTTAGGTAACCACAATGTTTCATTTGGATCGGCCCATGTATTTGTTGGGCTATCTTGCTAGTCAAAGTAGGGTTTATCTAATTGACAAAGAATTCAAGTAAGTAAAGTTTTGGTTTTGTCCATGGAAGTCAAATAGGCTGCTGGCTTCATTGTCTTAACTTGTTCTTTATCTGGTCTTGCAGTGTTATGGGGTACACATTACTTGTTAGCTTGATTGAGTATAAGACTCTTGTGATGCGTGGGGATCTGGAAAGGGCCAGTGAAGTCTTGCCTTCAATTCCTAAAGAGCATCATAATAGGTGTGTCTAACATTTGAACATTTGCAAAATGATGGCAAATGGAGATTTATTATTCTTAAAAGAATATGTTTTGTTTGTTTATGGTGGCTGCTGGGGGCACATCTAAGTTTCATTTGGTAGGCCAAAGGCTAGTATGGTGAAAACTTGTTAAACTGTTCCAAAATGGTTCATGAGATTTATGTAGCTTTCTATTTCTCTCTCTCTCTCTCTCTCTCTTTCTGTCTCTGTCTGGACACACATGCCTTCTCTAAACCAAAGGCCTTTTCATAATGTCTTCATGGTTTTTGGTTTCACAAATTCAAATTTCTATATGTTGCTGGAAGTGGGAACAATATGTTTGGCAGATCCTTGAAACTTTTGGTACTACACAGATCTGCTATTTGGTTCTTGATAATACTTTTCTGGGTCAATCTCAATAAAGTCTTCTATGTATACATTTTGGACTTGAATGTCATGTGCATTATAATAATACTTTTTGTTTAATACTCAAGTTTTCTTATTGTAAGAGCGCCAAGGGGTGATCTCTTGCTCTCTGGTCAGATTTGTGTAACTTTACGAGAGAATTTAATAATGTCTATTACTTGAAAGTTTGGAAACTAAATGTGTCTTATATTCAAATGATTGATTTGCTTTCATTGATAGTGTGGCTCGTTTCTTGGAATCACGTGGAATGATAGAGGATGCTCTTGAAGTAGCTACAGACCCTGATTACAGATTTGAGCTAGCCATACAGCTTGGTAGATTAGAGGTTGCAAAGGTAAGTCCAATTTGTTTATGTCATGGGATATGAGTCTCCCTGAGAGCATTTTTCTACTTGAGCATGTGAACATTTTCTAATTTCCTTTTGAAGAATGCTGATGTCCTTTTAGATTTACTATATTTGTCCCAAGCAATATTCATGTACCTTTTATTTGCAGGGTATTGCGTCAGAAGTGCAGAGTGAGTCTAAATGGAAGCAGTTGGGAGAATTAGCTATGTCCAGCGGAAAGGTACTGATCTATAAATTAATCTTCCGCTGTCTGATCAAGAAGTCTCCACATTTCAAAATTTCACCTCAGTTTTCCCCCACATTCCAGATCTGATGATTGGATATTGAATTGAAAATTTTGAACACAAGATTCCCCTCCCCCCCTTCTTAAATAACTGAATAGCAACTTGCCTTTAGGGTTTGTGTAGACATTTTAAAAAGGTATCTTGTTTTACTATAATTATGGTGAATTCAGATAGTAATCTTGGGTTAAAAAAATAATCCTTATTCAAACCTGACAACTGTTCATCTGCTCTTACCATCTCTCTTGTTAGATTATTTCTAGTAAGCACAAATATTTTATTTTTGCTCTAGTACTGGTATCCGGGAAGTATCCGCATGCGTGTCCCTGCTTTTGAAAAAAAAAATATTTTTAAAGGTGCCGAAATGTCCTGGATACACCTGTGATATGGCCCAGATACGGTTGTAACCCAACTCTCCCCATAATGAGAGATTGCCCAAATTTATGAGGATTTTATTGGTATTTTTTATATATTGGTTTCAATGTTGAACACGTATCTAGTCATCTTTTATTTACTCTTTTAGAACTTGGTTTATATTCTAAAAATCATTTAATGACCATGGATTCATTTTATTATCCATATATTACTCTTAAATTGATATATGCTTAACAGTATATGAAAAAAAAAAATTAGAACAATATATAAAAATTATAAATAAAAATATATTTAATAATGAATTAATACCATATCTCTGCTGTATCGTATCCTAGCTTTTCAAGTAGTGCCGTTTCGCTTTATAACGTATCGTATTGTACACTACCTGAAAACATATTGTGCTTAGGATGCTTTGCACTTAGTTTTTCTGATTTGGATTTTGGATCCTTTCTTCTTGTTGGGTATGTTGTTTTCCTGAGCCACACTTTTCTAGAAACTTATATTATTAAAAGGTTAATTTATTAAAATATTAAAGGTACTGACATTCTTCTCTTATTTGAGTATTGCAGTTAGATATGGCCGAGGAATGTTTAAAGCGTGCAATGGACTTGAGTGGTTTGTTACTGCTATATTCTTCTTTAGGTGATGCTGAGGGGATATCACAACTTGCATCACTTGCTAAAGAGCAGGGGAAGAACAATGTTGCATTCCTTTGCTTATTCATGTTGGGTAAATTGGAAGAATGCCTTGAGCTTTTGTTGGAAAGGTAATTATTTTCATTTTTTCTATTTTAAACATGAAATGTGACAGCACAAATTGATACAATTTTTTTCAATCAGCAACCGGATACCTGAGGCTGCCTTGATGGCACGATCTTATCTTCCAAGCAAGGTCTCAGAGATAGTAGCAATTTGGAGAAAAGACCTCAATAAGGTAACTGTTTTTCCCGTTTGTTGTGCTGAGTTCAGATCTTAAACTTGAGTAACCAATATCAATTACCATACTTGTAGAATAGATACATGGTGGACTTTGTTGTAATGCCTAAAGCTATGCATAATTATGTATATACATGCATCCTTGTATGATCGTGTAGATTGTTTAAAAAAGTTTAATGCTATCTGACTATCTGTAGGTTAATCCAAAAGCTGCTGAATCTTTAGCTGATCCTGAGGAGTATCCTAATTTGTTCGATGATTGGCAAGTTGCTCTCTCTGTTGAATCCAAAGTCACAGAGTCAAGGTACTAAAGCATTCCGATATTTACCTGCTTTTTGTTGGATAATATTTCCCCTGAGCTTTTCTCTATGCATGCTATCTGTGGAGACAGCATTAACTCATTTCTTTTAATTGCATTGTAGGGGTGTATATCCTCCTGCAGAAGAATATATAAACCATGCCGACAGATCGCATCTTACACTTGTGGAGGCTTTCAGAAACATGCAAGTGGATGATGAGGAACCCCTTGAAAATGGAGATGCAGATCATGAGGTATGCTCTGCCTATGGATTTCATATTGCTTAACTTGGAAATTAGTGTCTTTGGTTCTCTCTAACGCAAATAAAACCATACTAACTTCTTTTAAATGCGCAACGTGTTAATCTTGGCCTACTTTAATAGAGAGGGTTTTTATACAGTAGAAGGCTTTGTTATTTGACTTATTTCATATTCTAGATATATTTGTATCAATTAGAACTGTGGTTCTTCTCTTGAACTTGTGAACTTATGATGAAATTCTGTTTGTTGGTTCTCTGAATATTTATGGAGCTTGTTTTAGTATACTTTAATGTTGTTTCAGAACTCCTAATATTGTTCTAATTGTATTTGGAACAGAATGGAGAAGAACAAAATGCAGAGGAGCTGAATGCAGAGGAACAAAATGGAGAAGAAGAGAGCCAAGAGGAGGCTGTCGTAGTGGATGCAGATTCAACAGATGGTGCAGTACTCGTTAATGGTAACGAGGCTGAACAAGAGTGGGGTACGAATAATGAAGGAACCCCGTCTGCCTAAAAGCAATTGGTTGGGCCAATGTGAAAATCCAAATTTTGTCTCTGGTGATTAATTGATTCTAAAATGCCATTTCTAACTCCCATTTACACCACTTGCGCTTTTTTTTTCTTCCTTTCACTACTAGATCTACTAGCATTAACCCCTACCGCTACAACTACCACTTATTGAAATTATCTATTATTTTGATATTTATGTGTTACTTTTGTCTGTGCTATTGTTGGTAATGCTAGTATGCTTTATGTATGGGAACTATATTATGAGCATTAGTATGTATTATTTAGTATGTTATTACATAGCAAATGACCAAGTCAGGTCTCCACTGGTTGTCATAAAATTAATGTGTGTATTTCTTCCCATTTGGTCTCTTGTAGAGCACTTTTAACTTTTGTAGCATGTATGGTAGGCATGTAGGCTAGTTGCTTCTTGATATCAAATAGGCAAAACTGATTTCCGTGATAGTGCCTTGTTGGTATGAAATTGACATCACATTGGCCTTTTGGATTTCTGACTATTTCTGTGTAACTTTTACTTTTACAAACTTAGTGCTACTGCTTGGTGATGCTTTCATTTTAGAAGTATGGGCATGCAATTAAAGATTAATTTTTGTTTCCTTTATTAATTGTTTGTGTTTATGTATGTATGTAAATAAATTTGTCTACTCTAACGGTACAATCTAGGAACTCTGCTTTTTTACTTTTTTATTTTATTTTAAAAAAGTCTGTACGTAGGAACTTGATTTACATTTTCAACTGTTGTCATATTTAATTTGGTAGATTTATTTTTTGGCTGATAATTTGGGTAGTCTAATGATTGGTTCTTACAACCTTTTTTTGTTGACAGTGCTTACGCCACATCAGTAGGTTCCAGCTGTATGGATCTCTTATATAAGGTGAGACAATACAAAAAAAAAAAGGGGGGGGAGGGGGAATCTCAGATATAGGAATAAGTTCTAGCTAGTCGTGCATGTGCCTGTACATGAACCAGAAAAAGTGGCAAAAAAAAGAATAATGTAGACAACAGAATAATGATTTATTTAGAAACATTAATATAGTCTTTGCATGTAACACTGAACCTGACAGCCATCAATGTAGTTCTTGAGATTGACATAGGCTTCAGAGTGAACCTTCATTCTTGAATTGGGATGAAATTTCTTTTGGAGTGCATTTGGAGACACATTAATTGATTAGTCTTTTCATGTGATTTACAAGCTTTTGGACGTATTGCAATATAATTGTGTTATTGATCAACAGAAAAAGAGGAAAAAGTACTGAAATAATTGTGTTTCTTAATGATATCTTTTCATGGGATCTACAAACTTTTAGCGACATTGAAATGATTGGCTGGTTATTACATTATTTTCTTCCTTTGCTAGATTTATCAAATATTATTTCAAAAGTTTGTGTCTCTTCTAATTTTCCTCTTTAAAATACTAGGTTTCCTGGAGAAGGCTATCATGTAGGAACTTGTTTCTGTTACTGGACAGTGTGGCATGGTAGCGCATTGAATTTTGTCATTGGGCACTTAGTATAAAATGTTTCTTAGCTGCAGTTATTTGCTTTTTTACCCTCTTTTTTAGCATATTCTGAGGTCTTACCCTCAAAATTTTTTGTGCCATTGTGAATGTAGAAAGAACTGAAGTAATGATTATTACTGAGATTTTATTTTTCTTTTCATTGTTCAAATTCTAGATGTTTCAGATTCCCTAGTTTGTTGTGGGAATTCTCTTATATTACATATTCATGTTGAACTGGAAACATGCGGTACAGAAAAATAATTTCTTATATTATATGCGAGCTTTTATCTAAGTGGTGGATGTTCCAACTTCCAATATCTTGTTTCTTGTTGCAGAGTGTTTGCACCTTTTCGCTTTCAATAATTCTTCTATCTTGCGTTTTTGGGAGATTGCAGATTGGGCCCTGTTATTTTGTCTGTGTGTAAGCTTGTACCGTTGTACGTATGATGAGTCCATCGTCTGCTAGGAAAGGACTAATAATAATTTTGAACATGTGTAACTGAAATTCTATAGTTGGCGGAGGATATTGTAGGACCATCAAATCATTTATCGGTCTCTAAAATTAGAGGTCATTAGAATTCAGACCAAAACAATTAAGCATAAAAGCCCGAGGGAATTAACTTTCTATAAGTGTCAACTCTTTTGAGGTGAAAAAAATTGCTGACCATAATTCGGGAATAGGTAAGGGAATTTTAAATGAATATTTTGATTAGAAAAACAGATAACAAAAACAAGACAAAAAGGTTTTCCTTATATTTTTCACAGCTCAGTGTTGGAAATTAAGGCCAGTTTGGTAATGGTGTTTAAATAATGAAAATTATTGTTTAAATACCATAATACTCATTTCTATACACATTTTTACCCATATATTTCTACAAAATTTAAACCCTACTAAAAATCTCTTAGGTAAACTATATGTATCTAAGTTCTTTTTGTTTTAAACAAGAACAGGCCAAAGCCGCACACTTGTTCTCACTATCTTTACAAACCATTTCTAACCATTAGCAGCAAACATTTCTGCAGAAATATTCACAAGGTACTCTTATACAATTACGGAGACGTCAAACACTTAAATTGCCTTTTATAGTTGGTTAGCATAGATTAGGATAAGGATCATTTTTCCCAAGAGATGCTATAAAAGCCTTTATATCAAACGCAGGACTCAATGCAACCATAAGCTGGCATTTTAACTTTTCTCCTCGTTCCTCTCTGATGTCTGGAGAATTGACTAGTTAAACAGATATTATTAGGAGACAAAAGACTTTAACCAAACAAAAATGACTCCTATACTAAAATGCCTCCTATAACTTTTCTCAGATATTATTAAGGGACAGATAGGAGGAGTCATTTTTGTTTGGTTAAAGTCTTTTGTCTCCTAATAATATCTGTTTTAGTAGTCAATTCTCCAATAAAAAGAAAGGCCTAAGCAATTATGTACCATATTGTCAATTTAGGCCCAGTTGTAGATCTTTTAAGTGGAGTGTTTTTATACACTTTACACACATGCATTTTCCACGTGCTTCCAAATTGCAACCAGATGAACAAAAAGGCCAAAGCAAACTGGACCTCCCCTTCTTTAATCGATGACTGGTCCTTGAAATAATCACGAGGTGGTAGTAGCATGGCCCACATGTTAGCCATATCCCTCCCATATTTCCTTTCCTTAACCTAAACATAGAATTAGAGAATTAGCATTTGGATAAAAAAAAATTGTATATCATACATTCTCAAAACCTACTTTATTATTTCATTTTATAACTCATCATACATCTCAGTTTCTAATTTTACATACAACTCATTAAAATAATATAAATTATACCAACAAATAATATCAACAAATCAATTCTCTCTCCTCTCCCATCTCTTTCTCTTTTCCTCTTTTCCTCTCTTCCTCTCTCACTCCATTAAAATGTGTTTTTATTTTTACAACTCATGAACAATGGGGTTGTGTATATACAATCTTACTATTCACAAATGCTAAAAAAAATTTACATTTCCATTCTCAGGTAATGCTTTATTTTAGTGTCTTAACTACTAAAGTAGTAATTAGGGGGGTTTTACGCCCTCAATCCTATTGCTCTTGGGTTGAAATTTTATAAACTAAGGCTGCGTTTGTTTTGGCTGAAAAGTATTTCGGGAAATTGTTTTACACCATGTTGTGTGTTTGGTAGGCACTGAAAATTGGGTCAAACGGAAATTGTTTTTTGTGTTGACTGTAAAATAAGCCTTATCTGGTGTAAAATAATTTTCGTAGTTATTTTACCTTCAATTGGTTTCTACCTCTCACACTCTCTCGTGAAGGTTCTCACACGCCACTCTCCAAGCTCCAGTTGTGACCGAGCTCCACCGTCTCCCTCACACCAAACACAGCTCCACCCTCTCCCTCATGCTTGTCCGAGCTCCTCCCATAGTCCGACGAGCGTCGTCGATCCACCCAAGGTGAGTTTCGTCCACTCTTTCTCTCCTCACTCGCTCTCATCACTCACGCCAAGCCCAAGCTGAAGGACGGATAGAGCTATCGCCGGTGAAGACTCGCCTCAGCTCCTCCATTGTGCTCAAATCTATCTCCGATGAACCCAGCTAAACCCAACCCGATTTCACCACATCCCAGTCCCCGACCGTCATGCCTGCAAGCCCCTCGGCTGGTGAAGGTAATTTCTCATCTGCTTCACCTTCGTCCTCTCTCTCACTCATCACCAATTTGATCCAATCCCCCACCCACACCGTTGCTACCTTATATATATTTTTTGATTGTAAAATAACGTTTTTGCTTGGGTTTTGGAGGATTGGTGGTTGGGGTGACTCACGGGTTTCAGTGGTGGTAGGTTGGGGGTGAGTTTAAGCATTGATGGTGGTCGATTGGGGTGGTGGATCGTTGGCTATAGTGGTTTGTGGGTTTCAATGGTGGTGGATTATGGGTTTTGGCAGATGGTTTTGATATTGATTTTGAGATTAATGGAGTTTGATTTTGATTATGATTTTTCAGATTAATTGGTTATGTGGTGGATGATGGTGGATGAGTTTGTAGTGGCCGGTGGTGGATTATTGCAATTTTTTATTATAAAATTTGTTTGGAATCTGAGAAAATGGTTGAGAAAATGTGAGAAACTAGTAGAAAATTTACATTTTCAAAATGTTGCCAAACACTTGAAATTATTTTCTAACATAATTTTTAAAATGCAACCAAACACTAGAATATATTTTTCTTTTTCAAAAATATTTTTACCTAAAATTATTTTACACTCGAAAAATATTTTACACTGAACCAGCCTAAAAAACAAAGAAGTAAAGAACTCAAAATTTCTATTATTTGCCACATGGACTAACTAACAACATGCCGACAATTAACCACTAAAAGCCCAATTCTTTATTTGTGGGCTTTAATACCCCCAAAAAACCCAAATCAAGACTCACGGGTTCCATTTAGCCCTGTTTTCCACGCGTCACCATTTGAGCACAGTAGCACAAAATTTCTATCCAACTCTATGTCACGAATCCTTTAAAGAACCAAGCTTTGCACAATTATAAAGCCCTTTTCGCAGATTGGAATAAGGAGAAAGGAAACCCTCAGACCCTTCCATTTCCAAATCCTTACAATCCCACAAAATTTAAAATTATAAATAATAAATAAATATATAAATAAAAAAGAAAAAAGAAAAAGAAAAAGAGAAACCCATTTTCATCTCTGAGCCTTTCACTAGTTTCTCCGTCTCCGAGGTTTTTGCTTTGGCTTCATTTTGGTACTAGGTAAGTCCCAAATCTCTGTTCATTCTGTCTCTACGCTAATTACTATCTTGGTTTTTTTTTTTGTTTTTTGGGTTTCATCAATGTGTTATTGTTCTGTTTCTTTTTCTTTTTTGTGTACCTGTTAATGCTAGATTGGTTGTGAATCTTATTGATGTGCTTGTTTTTGCCTGTGTTATTGGTGACCCATTTTGTGGTATTTTTAATTTCTTTTTTGAAAAGTGGGTTTCTTTAAGCTTTTAGTCTCTGTTTGGTTGCTGGGATATGAAAGGAAAACTAAATTAAAGAAGGGAAATGGATAGAAAGTTTTAATTTATGTTGTTTGTGGGGTTTGGTTTGGCAAGAAAATGAAAACCCACCTCAACTAAGAGTTAGGATTTAGGGTTTTGGTAGTTAGGGTTGCTGTGTTTATTTTCATATTCTTTTCTTTTTAGTACATTTTCTAAGTCATTTATGGAGCTTTAGAGATTGTTCTTTCAGAGTTCTCTTACCTTAGTTTTATATGGTTGGGGATTAGCTCCAGCTCAAATGGCACTTCCTTCTTTCGGTAAGAATGGATCGAGGTTGAGCTTACGGGTTTAAAACCCACCGGATTTGTGTGATTCACCATTTAAACAAATCTGAACATCCAAGAAGAGATGGAATGCTACTTTGGCTCTTATTAGGCATCATTGTATTATGTTGGTGTAATAATATTTGAACTGTTTTTTCCCCTATTGGGTACTACTTTTGGTGGATGTGTGGTTAGTGGTGGTTGGCACTTGGGATGCTGAATCCGTAGTTTCTGTAGACACTTTAGGTTTCCTAACATTTCTAGAGTCCCTTTTTGATGTATTGTACTGCTAAGCAAGCAACGGTAAGTGTATTTTTTTAATCCCTGCTAAGCGTTTGGTTTGTTTTACTAGATCATTTTTGCTAGCTTCTATGTGTGGTTAGTAGCAGTTGGGGTGCCGGATCTTGTTAATTCTCTACTACTATTGGTATATTTGCCAGGTTCTACTTCTTCTGCCCCCAGCACATTGGCCACCTTCATTGTTGCTGTACTTTGTTAGGGTTGGGATTGATGTTTGAAGTTGAGCATTATTCTTTTACTGTGTCTTGTTGTATTCCTCTTGATCTTGATCTTAACCAGCGTTTGTCTTGCATCTTACTTTTATTATCTATCTGTATGTTGTGTAATTTTGTATGAATGTCTATTAATTTAGAGAATCTTGGAGATGAAGTTTTAATTTCTTTGTATATGTTATTTTTTGTTGCCTAATCAAACAGACAGAAGAGAAAAATGTTATAAAACTTAACACCTTAAGTTGACCCCTGAGTGCAGTCAATAGCATGATTCATTTTCTTCTCTTTGTTTTTTTAATTTTGAAGTTGAAAAATATGGCTCTAACTGATGGTTTTGAACACATCCAGAGAAGGTTCTATTGTGATGGTGTTTAATTGATCTGTTATTTACATATGTGCATACTTATTTATATATGTCAAGTGACTATGGTTCTCTTGTCATCATGGTTCTTGTATTAATTTAATCCCAAGATCCTACGAAATGTTTTCAGTAGAGGAGATATCCTATTATGATTGAATTGCTGGATGATGTTTTTGTATGCTGATAAATGTACAGAATTTTTTGGATTTTCATGTTTAAGCCATGACAAGAGGTCACTTGTAATGTATATATGTAAAAAAGGATATTGCCGAACTATATAGAATCAAAGTCTAATTGAATTAGACACCACATAGGGTAAAGATTTTACTTAGAGGTGCTAGTAAAATTTTACTTGGTGTGTGTAATTTCCAAGAAAAATGTGTTTAAAAAATATGCTAGAATAGATTTCATTTAGATGTGACAACCAAAAGAAAACATGTCACGTTTTAGAGAAGGCATCCATACATTTTTTTTTGGTGTCCAATGATTAAATTTTCTTGTTTTTTGTGGAATTTGTACATGTTGTCTGGCAGCAGATGCCTGATGGTTTTTACTCTTAATTCTTGTATGATCTGAAACTAAGCCAGGGATATTAGTGGGGATCTGTGATGTTAATATCCTAGTGGCTTTTTCCATGGACATCAAAAGTTGAAACATGGGATGTGCTGGTTTTTGTTTTGGCATTCCAGAATTTTATTCTTGTATATTCTTCTTTTATCTTGTATGGCTACTGTGAAAACTTTGAATCCGAGTCCAAAAGATTAAAGGATCCGTGAAAAGAGAACTCTGTAGAGGGTATTGCATTTTTGTAATGTAGTATTTCCTCATCTCTAAATGAAACTCTCCACACGTTTTTTTAGTTGATAATCAATGCAAACACAAAGAAAATGAAAATGACTTTCTTAAGCATCAGCTAGCCAGGGTGATGTCACAGCTTGTTAATTTGATTTATATGTTTGTGTGGTGCGAAATGCAGATTTGATGGTAATTCTAATTGAGAAGTCTAACATGAGAAGCAAAAGTTGTCCCTTATTTGTCCCCATGGTCCTGATAAGATTCATCATAATCTCATGTTCCTTTTCTTTTATATAGTATAATTTTGCAGTTAGGTCCATTGTGTACAAGATTTAGCACAAAAGTAAGTGGTTTCAGACTAGAAATAAATGAAGAATTTACCAACATATTCATTAAAATTCTTTTAATTAGTCAATTCTATATTTAAAATTCTAATTTATGTGGGATAAATTGACATTTAAAAGAGAAAAAAAATTGGTAAAACAGGTTCATGTTAAAAGGGCTCAACCTGTAACGACATGAATAATGAATTGAGTAATTTCTGGTTGATTATGGGTTAAACAAGTCAACACAGAATTGACCTATTTATTAATCATGTCAAAGTGGCTCAACTTGCTTGACATGAACCTGTATACACTAAACACTAACTGACAAGAAAACCATGTCGTGTTTGTAGGTTGTGTCTAACATTGTCATCCTTTATGAGATCTTGCTGAAGCTTATAAAATTCTCCCAAGAAATTTCTTATTCTTCATTTGATGTAACTCGTGGTACATGTTTGAAATTCCCATGAGTGCTCAAATTGATACCTCAATCATCATTTGGGAATGGGATGGTAATTAACTGGAGTTAGACATTAATATCAAATAAGGATATCGAGAAATCCTTGGTTCAATTACAAGCTCTATGCCAGAAGACTTTATTTGATTGGTCTAGGTGTTGGGGCTTCTCGGATTGTTCTACTATCTTGGAGTTTATTTCTTCTCTTAGTATTGCACTTTAAGTTTTTTCTGGCTGTTTTTTGTTGTTTGTTTATTTGTTGCATTTCCTTGTGTTCACCATCATGAACACCTTGTATTTGTTTTCTTCTGTTTTTCAGTTTGTTTGATAATACTCTTATTACCTACCAAAAAAAAGACATTAATATCAAATAATTATAAGAGTGAGTGCTCTTCATTTTAGTAATTTTAATGCCAGACAACAAAATGAATGTCCTAAAAGCCAATTACTCTATCTAGGTGTTTTTTCATGAAGATGTGTATGCTTTCTTGCCTATTTTCTTTTAGTTTAAAAACAACACGGTGGTTGGATGATGAGTTTATTATACTATTTCGTAGTTAATGATGTCTTTGGAAAAATACCATTTGCTGATTTGCAGATACCAGATTACCCGTAGTTGGCCTAACAACAGGTTTTAAGTTTTCCTTTTTTGCCTTGATTCTTCAATGGGGGATGCGGAAAATGCCCTTCCACCTTCAAAGAAGAGGTCTGCGGGAAGGGAACTCACTAAAGATAATGCTGGTCTTGATGATGAGGAGGATGCTCCTGAACAAGAGAGTGGAACTTTCAAGAGGGCCAGTGAGGATGTGCTAGCAACCAGAAGAATTGTCAAAGTTCGTCGAAATCAGACAACATCGGCTCCCTCTTCCAATCCATTTGCTGGGATTAGCTTGGTTCCTCCTAAGGAGTCCAATGTAGCCTCAGCTGAGGTTACAAGTGAAGCACAAGCTGCTGGTGAGAAGACGGTTTCAGATGATGTAGATGGAGAAGATGACGCGGAAAAGGGGAATGAAAAGGGTAAAGATGAGGAGAATAAGCAGTTAGAAAGCACAGATGATAAGGCAGGGGATGAATCTGCAGTAGGTAAGGAGAACGCTGTGGAGGAGAACAGCAATATTGGGAGTGAGGCAACTGAACCGAAGATAGATAATGAACAAACTGCAAAAGAAGCGAAGACTGAAGATGAAGACAAGAAAGATGATTACAGTGAAAAAGTGAATTCTGGTGCGGAAGGCACTCCTTTGAGCTCATTCCAACAGCTTTCAAGCAGCAAAAATGCCTTCACTGGTCTTGCTGGAACTGGAATATCCACCTCTACATTTTCCTTCGGGTCTATTTCAAAGGATGGGTCTGCACTTGGTACTGCTTCTGCATCGCTTTTTGGGGTGAAAGATGACAAGCCTTTTGGCCTTGCTCCCTCTAATAATGGAAGTTCTTCAATTTTTGGTGCATCAGGGGCTTCCACTGCTTCAAAGAGTGAGGGAAGTGGTTTCCCATCAAAGCAGGAGGTTGTGATGGAGACTGGGGAAGAACAGGAGAGAGTGGTTTTCACTGCTGATTCCGTGATGTTTGAATTTGTTGATGGAGGTTGGAAGGAACGTGGAAAGGGAGAACTAAAGGTGAATGTCTCCACCACTGGCACGGAAAAAGCCAGACTTGTTATGCGAGCCAGAGGGAATTACAGGTTGATTTTGAATGCAAGTCTTTACCCAGATATGAAGCTCACAAATATGGAGAAGAAAGGCATCACATTTGCCTGCGTTAATAGTGCCAGTGAAGGGAAGGATGGTCTTTCTACATTTGCTTTGAAGTTCAAGGATGCTTCCATAGTGGAGGAGTTTCGAGCTGCCGTTACAGCACATAAAAGCAAGACCTCTGAAGTTCTGAAGACTCCAGAGAACTCCCCCAAGGCTTCTGATGATTGAAAGTCTCTCTTTGATGCACAGGGAATTCCATTTTCTGACGAGAAGTGCGTCCTGATAGTAGTTGTGCTTTCTCCACACAGAAGAGAGAGTTATTTTAGATTTCGGAAATCCTCAGTCCTTATGCAGCAGAGTTATAGTCCTATCCTTTTTGTTGTAGTCTAATTTCAGTCTAGTCTGCGAGAAAATACTTAAATTCTGGGAAAGTCTGCTTCAAACTGCATAATTTGAGCTTGTAAGACATTAAATGTTGGTTAGAGTTTTATAGTTAGTCCCCTAAATTTGGGATATATTGTGAACTGCAATGTCATATTTTGGATAATATCTTCTTGGTCCCAAAAGACAACCATGGGAAAACCCGAATTGCATTGGTTGTAAGATGTCACTATGTATTTCCCTTAAATTTTATAATTTTGACATTATCGCCTTGGATGTCATTCATGTCTCTATAATACCAATGAGCTGCAACAGCCAGGGACTTGTATTTCCTTATCAAGGTATCACAAGTCTCTGAGAATCTGAATAATGCTTGTAACATGTCATCGAACCTGGTAATTACTTTTATTAATTTTCTGTTGTTGCTTTTCATGGTGATCCGTTAGCCTTGCATGGTCGGTACTTCTATACATGTGCATGTTTGAATCAACAAATGTCCTATTACACGGGAAAACATGTTCATTTGCTTGGAAAAGATCTTGCTAAGGAGAATCTGTTATGAACGGGATAAATAAATTACTGAAATAAAAAACATAATCAATTTGAGATAACCAATTTACTTGATTCTCATAATGCATTCAACATACATAAATAGCTAAAGATAAGATAACCTCATCAACAAATCCTAAAACATAAGAACCAATCATATCTTAAAACATAGGAATTAATTTGAATACAAATAAATAACCATACTAATTTATCTAGGAAGCTCTATTCTACTACTAAACTAATTTGAATAATTTATCTAGTGCTTTGAGTCAAACTAAATAACCATGCCTTTGGAGGTTTCACGAGACTGTCTCATAAAATACACATTTCTTCCACAATGCATTTGATGAATATTTGATGGAAGGTTTTGTTAGGTTCTAAAAGTTTAGAGCAATTGACAAATCGTGAGCACAAACTTGTCTAGATATAAATCTTAGAATCTATAGAGTTTATTAGACAATGCTCAAGGTGTTATAAGTCAAAACACAAGAAAATAGAAGTTGTAAAAAGAATAGTTCAAATTCAGTGAAATCTGACCAATCAAAAATTAGATCTGACTGATTGAAAATCAAAAAATTCAAATTCAGTGAAATCTGACTGATTGAAAATTAGATCCAACCGATCAAAAATTGCAGACATGAAATTTCTACAGAATTCTATTTCAGGTCAAACTCTACTTAACCGTTTTGGGTTTCAAGTGAAACACTTCTAGTGTATAAAGGAAAACCCTAACTACATTTTCAAAACTTTTGAGAGACTTTGGAGGAGCTCTTGTGAGATCTAAAAGGTATTATGCCTTTCTATATCAAAGTCACTACCGGAAATCATTCTCATATCATTAGATCTGGTAGATTTGAAGTTGTTGCAACAAGATCAACAACAACTGATGATCTAAATTTTCAAGGGTGGTCTTGGAGTCACAAACTGGAGAGTTTGTGTTGCTGAAACCTTTGAGTGAGATCTCAAAGTCACAAGCGTGGGTGCTTGTGTTGGTATAAATCCAAAAAGAGAAGGAGTCCGTGAATTTAGAACTTGCATGTGGTCGTGTCAGTAAGTTACTACTGGAGGTAGCATTAGATTTAGGGTTAAATCTTTTGTAAAACTTCAATTCTCTTATAGTGGATTTGGTTTACCTTGAGGATAGTTAGGTTAAATTCTTCCTAAGTTTTTACCTTGAAACGGTTAGTTTCATTGGTTTTCATGGGTCATCATATCATGGTGTTATTTATTTTGCTGCTTTGTATGATATGATTTATTTGTGTTTAACCTAGATCTAAATAATTAATCTAAGTAATCACTTGGTTATTATATTAGGTTAATTAATCTGTTTAAGGGGTCTAAACATAACAAACAAGTGGTATCAGAGTGGGTTCACTCTGATTTGGATTAACATCCCAAGTGAGATCCTTGATCCCTACTATCATGGATAATTTTAAGTGTCTGTTTGCTCATATTTGTGATGATTTAATAAAAAAGGTCACTATTATTTATATTGATCTTGTTGATACCTGTGAAACTTTTCGTAGGGAATTAACTAAATCTATGAAAATTTCTAAGAAATTCAAGGAAGATTTAAAATTGGTTAATCTTGAAAAAGATGAATTGATTGTGAGATTGAATGAATTAAACAAAAAGAATGAATTTTTGAGAAATCAACTTTCCTCTAAAGATGAGAAGATGAAAAGTTTGGAACAAGAGTTAGTTGAGTCTAAAGCTAAACTTGAAAATTTGACTAGTACCAAGTTTGCTGTTGTTGCCAAATGTGTTTTTGTTTCTCTTAAGCCTAAAACTAGAAAAATTTATATCCTTCTTTCAAGAGGAATCATAAAGAAAAGACTTATTTTGCTAGGTTAGACAAAGGTAAAAGTTCTGATGTAGACGTTGAAGTTTTTAAACCTAAGTTTAAACAAATTGATAGATTGCTGAAGAAATCTGTTTTTGTGCCTACTTGTCACCTTTGTGGTGTTGTTGGTCATATTAGACCAAATTGTTTTTTGTTGAGGCAAAAACCAAACTCTGAGACTAAATCTGTCGTTAGGAATATTGATGTTCCTAAATTTGTTCCTGTTTGTCACTTTTGTGGTGTGTCTGGTCACATTCGTTTTAACTGTCATAAATTGAAATTTAAGCATGCTATGTTTCAGTCTAGGATATGTGATGATTTTTTTCTTGCCATAAGTCTTGATAAATTGTTTCATATGCTTTTGAAAAATTTAAGCTTGTTGGCTTATGAAAGGAAATTACAGGATTTTAGTCTCTCTCAAACGAAGGTTGTAATCCCTCAAATACACTCTGTTTCACATGGTTTTTCATCTACAAAGCCAAATATGCGTGTTATATGCGTGAGAAAAGACTTGCTAAGGTAAATATTGCTTATTTTTCTTTGATATAATTCTTCCAATTATTTGTGGACATGTTTTCATTTCTGTTTTAGGTTGTTTGTTTGGAAAAAAAAAGAAAAAAAGAAAAAAAGAAAAAGAAAAAAAAAAAACCAAAAACACTGAAAGACAAATTTTTATTTTTTATTTTTTTGTGTCTTGTTTTCTTAAGAATTACATGAATTATGATATCTCTCTCTTGATTTAGAACATGCTTGATATTGTGGAGAAACATAGAAAGTGTGTGTTGCTTAATTTAGTATATGAGCTATTTTGAGTTTGTGTATGTACTAGTTTGTACATGTACTCATGGGTTAATTAAAAAATTAATATTTATTGTTTGTGTACCTTCTATAGCTTAGTTGAGCACTGCCATGCATTGTTGTTGAATTTTTTTTTTTGGTCATAAATTTTTTTTGAGAATCCAAAAAGATTTTTATTTTCTTTGTATTATAAATCTTCAAGATGTGTAATCGAGGTTGGCTTATAAAATTTGCATTTCATGACTATATACCTTGTTTAGTTTTGATGAACTTTATTTTTCTGCACTTTGCTAGTTTGTGTTATGTAGTGCTTATATTGTGTGAGTTGTTTATGGTTTTTAATCACATGCTCTTGATTTTGAAGTCACATTTTTTTGATTGTAAGGACTAAAAAATTCTAGGAGAAAAGCATAAATAACCATCTTACCACTGTTCCTCGTCAATCTTGAACACTTATATGCAAATTATAAAAGCCGTGTTCAGAAAGGTGTAGTACTTGCACAGCAAAATACTTAAGGTGTTATTGTACATTAGATAAAAGAAGAAAAGAGAAAAAAGAAAAATATGCTTCAAAAGAAAAGAAAAAGAAAAAGCAAAAGCAAAATCAATTTTTTTTTTTTTAAATGCATGGTTGCAAGTGTGTTTTCTTGGAGATATGGGAGTTATATGATGTAACTCTTTAAATGATGGTCACTTTTAAAATTATATGATGAATAATGTAGAAATTGTGCTTATTTTCCATCTACATATCACATTGTGAGTATCTCATACACTTATTAGTTGCACACACCACAAGCAAATCTTTGTTAAACTCTGTACATGTGATTATGTGTTAAGTTTTGTGACCATCCTAAATTTAACTTCTTGATGTGTTTAATGCATTTTGTGCGAGTGAGGAATGAAAATTTTGATGAAATTTGCTAAGGTTTGATTTTTTCTTAGAAAAGTTTGGTTTTGTAAAATATTTGAAATCATGAACATGCATCTCATATCATAAAAAATGTTTTTCAAATGATTTTGCAAAAAAATTTCTAGAATTGTTCAAAAATTTCTATTTCTTCAAGATTCGATCGATCGAGTATGTTTTTCGACTGATTGAAAAGGCAAAAGAAAAATTCCAGTTTTAAGCTAAAACTCTCGGGTTTGCTTGATTCCTCTCGATCAATCGAATATGTTTTTAAGTGTTTTTCAATTCCTGACTCAATTCCTTTCGACCAATCGAAATTGGAAAGTTTTTGGTTTTTAGTTTCTTGATCAATATATCTTTTCATTCATCATTTTTGTTAGGATTCACATGCATTATATTGTTTTCTTTGTCCATTTTGCATTTTTGCAATCATATCTCTCATTGTTTTTCACACTTAACATGCATACACTTTGCTAAATTGGGTACTAACCTTGATTTAAAAATTGATTGATTAATTTTTGAGTTCTACACATGTGAGTATATGCTATTTTTCTTGATGTGTGAAATATTGAAAATTAGAATTTTTTTTAAAGAGATATGGTGGATAATAAATTTGCAAATATTTTCTTTAAAACACTTAGCGTACTGAATTGTTATATTATTGAGTTCTATATTGTATAGTCTTAACTGATTGTGATTGTACCTGGGATGTTTGTATGCATCTGTTATGGGTTACATAGTGTCAAGTTTGCTTATATTGAAAGAGAAAATATTTGTGTTCATGTGTATCCTCAACTCTTTTTTTTGGGTAGGTTTGTGTCTTTTTTTAATTTTTTTAAACTATTTTTATTTAAGGGGAGATGAAATTGCTTTTGAAAGGGGGAGGAAATAAAAGTTTTTGATGTATCTAACTTTTGATTTTATATGTTATTTGTTGTTTATCTGTCTTTTTTTCCACACATGCTTAACTTTTGAGTGTTTCAAGAAAGACATGTACATTTTAATCAAGATCTTCTGCCTCTTCTAGCAACTTTTAGGTTTGAAGTCTTAGATTGGGATTTGTGATGTAATTGAGCATTTTATTGCAATTGGATTGTTCTTGTATTTAAGCATTTCATATTGTATGTAAATTTTGTTACAGATTGTCAAACGGGGAGATTGTTATGTTCTAAAACTTTTGAACAATGGACAAACTGTGAACACAAATTTGTCTAGATATAGATCTTAGAGTCTATAGAGTTTATTAGACAATACTCAAGGTGTTACAAGTCAAAACACAAGAAAATACAAGCTGCAGAAAGAAGAGTTCAAATTCAGTGAAATTTGACCGATCGAAAATTAGATCCGATTGATCGAAAATTGCAGACATGAAATTTCTACAAAATTCTATTTCAGCCTAAACTCTATTTAAACATTTTGGGTTTCAAGTGAAACACTTTTAGTATATAAAGGAAAACTCTAACTACATTTTCAGAACTTTTGAGAGACTTTAGAGATGCTTTTGTAAGATCTAAAATGTTTTGTGCCTTCCTATATCAAAGTCACTACTGAAAATCATTCTCATATCATTAGATTTGGTAGATTTGAAGTTGTTGCAATAAGATCATCAACAACAACTGATGATCTAAACCTTCAAGGGTGGTCTTGGAGTCACAAACTGAAGAGTTTGTGTTGCTGAAACCTTTGAGTGGGATCTCAAAGTCACAAGCATGGGTGCTTGTGTTGGTATAAATCCAAGAAGAGAAGGAGTCTGAGGATTCGGAGCTTGCACGTGGTCGTATAAAAAAGTTACTATTGGAGGTAGCATTAAATTTAGGGTTAAATCTTTTATAAAAACTTCAATTCTCTTATAGTGGATTTAGTTTACTTTAAGGATAGTTAGGTTAAATCCTCCACATGTTTTTACCTTGAAATGGTTAGTTTCATTGGTTTTTCTGGATAATCATATCATGGTGTTATTTATTTTCTACTGCTTTGCATGATATGATTTATTTGTGTTTAACCTAGATTTGAATAATTAATCTAAATAATTACTTAGTTAATATATTAGGTTAAACAATCTGCTTAAAGGGTCTAAACATAACAAATAGGTATAGTTCTGCAAATGCTAAAAGACAGTTTTTAACTTGTTAGGTTGTTACAACAATACCACAATCGACAGTAGATAAGAAAAATAGCAATAGCTTTATCATGATTTGAGCCATGGGTATTTATCTTCAACAGAATCACCCTCTAAAGTTGTTTGAGCCCTTCTGCAAGAGAACCAAGATCAAGGTGAAATATCAATGCACTTTATAATCATGTCCAAATGCGAGGAATGAAATTTTAAGATGTAAAAGGAAAATTCATCTGTTGATTTTGAAGGATGTAAACTTAGGATTTGTGGGTGAGAATGATTTGTCAAGACAAATAGGAGTACATATTCTCATAGTTATCATGGGTTATAGACATATAAGGAAAATCCATATTTATGTTGAGTGAAAAATAGGGAAAAAGCATCCCCAAGATATAAGTTTCAATATATTTTGGCCAATTTTATACTTATATAATAATAAAATAAAATAAAACAACACTGGTCAAAATCCATTATTCATGATATAGATTATAACCTGTCATCAACTCTCATAAAACTCACAAACACAAATCAACAAATCTCCCATAACGCAAAGATTAAATTTTATCTTCCAATTCTCACATACATAATAAAAATTATAATAACAATTAATTATTAAAAAAAAACGTTATAGTATCACTCTATTTATTGAATTCATACGTCCTTATTTCTTATTTTTTTCATATAAATTATAAGGCCACTTTTAAATAATTTTTTAAAATCAATCTAAGAACAATCACACCTTATTATTATTCTTGTAATTAATTTGGCATTCTAAATCAATAAGAAAAGCTTCAAAATTATTTCTAATGGGTTAGACTTAACAAATCTTTAGCTCCAACTTATGAGATGTCTTTATCCGTATATTTTTATGCACTCTTTTTGCACAAATTTTAATTTGTTACCTTGACACATATAACCACACTCACACTTAAACCAAATACCATTTCCACTGCACCCTTTTTTGGTGGGGAGGTTGTACTTCACATCCTCAACGGATGATGCAATTAGTTGGGTTTGACATTATTTAAATTTCTCAAAGAACTTGAGTTTGCAAATTTGCAATCATTTCAAGTACATTCAATGCAAATCTCACTCTTTTCAATCCATCATAATTTTTCCTTTGTTGGTTTGACTAAATTATCCATTATACTTTTTGTTAAACCATGTACTAACATGCAAACCACTTTTAACTGCACATGTTTCACTAGTTTTTTTGTTGTTGTTGTTGTTTTTTTTGAGAAGCCACTAGTTATATACAACTGTTTGAATGTTCTCTCTCTCTCTCTCATCATAAAAGCACCTTGTAGATGAATACCACATCCAACATTGTAAATTACCCAAATATCCCTCAAACTTTCAACAATTACACAAATGCTCCTTCAATTTCCACTTTACAAATTTCCCAAATTACCAAAGCACTTCCAAAAATTATCAAGATACCCAAAACCTACCCAAGTTACAAAAATACTCATTCAACACTTGAAATTACCAAAATACCTTCAGAACACTCAGAAAATGAATACACTAGAACATATAAAATTACCAAATCACCCCAAACTTCTTTCAAATATCCAAAAGAACTCTTAAAGGGGCAGTAGAAAACATCACGAGGCTCACAAAGTAGATCTCAAGGCCAAGGGTCTAATCAAAATAGTGCAACCTGAAGATGGAAATCCCCACTCTTCAAGAGTATCAAAACTAGAGTAAGCCCAACAGTAGACTATTCAATTCAAGTATGAAAATATGAGCCTTAGGCACATCCAAATCTTGGATCTCATTCAAGATAATTGCTGTTAAAGTGTCCGATTATAGTCAAGTCAGGTCATCAGGGTTCATGATTTCCATATTGTCAAGTAACCTTTTTTTTTTTTTTTTTGAGAAGGCACTGTCATGTAGCTGTTAAGTGACCGTTCAGCATTTGTTTTTTACCTTACCTTTTATTAAATAAGTAACAAAACTAGTTTTTTTTTTTTTCTGAAAATAAATAAGCAAAATTTTATTTATTTATTTTTGTCTTAGTTTTAGCTCAAAAAGTTAGTAATGGAATTCAGATTGCGTTTGGGAACAGATTATAAAGCCAGCTTATTTTACTATTTAGCTTATTTTTGCTACTATTCATGAGTTCTATTGCATTTTTTGGTATTATTTACGGGTCTCACTGTACTATTTTAGCAAGTTTTTACATTTATTTACAGTATTTTTCGTAAATTTTTTTTAATTTCAGCTAAATAAACTGTTCTCAAATGAATCCTCAATATGCTTTGTTCAAATTAGGAACAAATCCAATATTCGAAATGAATGAATCGCAGAAACTGTGTGTGTGAGAGAGGAAATTATTGCGTATTTCTGGCATTTATTGATTTTTAATGTGCCAATGGGCTCATGAATCATGATACGTAGTACTTTTTTTTTTCTTCCAAACAACTACTTCATTGAAACATATACAAATGATTACAAAATGGTAGAGGGTCTGTCACCATTTTTATCTAATACCTGAGCCCCCAGAGAGGGGAACAGGCCCAATCCGCTTGAACAAAGTTCCCATTGGGCCAAAAGATGGGCAGGAGAATTACCCTCCCTATAAACAAAAGAAAAATAAATAAATAAATAATTCAAAGCTGTTAATAAGTTCCTTTGTATCTGCAAGAACTCCTACTATACTCCAGTGGGGCTGTTGGATTGAGTTAATTGGGTTGATACGTAGGACATATTGGGGCCTAGGTTCGATTGTAATTTTAACAGGCCTGTTGGGATTGAGTGGTCAATAGATTCCCAGAGGCCTCCAGAATTGAGCTTGGGCCAACCTCCCACGAGGGCCCAATCTAACTCTGAGTTTGTATCAATATTTTTAATTTTAATTTTAATATTTTTTGTTGAACGAATTAATTAAATCTTTTTTATTATAAAAACTTTATTGACATTGACAGACTGTCTTTCACCAGTTCACGTGCAACTTAGAACTGAGTGGAGTATTATCTTTTAGCTTATTTGTTTATATATATATATATATATATAAATATATTTTTTTAAAGGAAAAATCGTTTTCTAACTTACTTTTTAAGTGAAATAAACCACAGAAAATTGAAGTTACATGCAACGAAATTGTAGTAGTTAATTTATCAAAAAAATAAAGAGTTATGAAAAATTATTAGGTACTTTTGGAGTATCATAAATGTATATTTCTTCCTCTCATATGAATGATGAGTCTCACTATGAATTTAATTCATAAAACCTACCATTCATGTGAAAAAAAAAAGTACGCATTTATGATATTCCGAAATTACACAATAATTTTTCAAGAGTTATAATAATAAAGATAAAATCTCGCCATCATGATTCATGAGCACCCAAAACGTTATCAAACTCAGATTAATAGTCATTGAAGAAATTTTGAACCAGGACATGCCATAATTTAGGGAATAGATTCTGTTTTCCACTAATGAATAGGAATAGCCCCCGTGATATCAGTGGTCCCCAATTTTCGCCGACCCATACTCCGATTGTCGTTTAACTTTTTACTATGTATTTTTGTCATTTGCTTATTCATAATCGAGTTATATAATTATAAGTTTATAACCTGAGTTTGGAGAATTCAAAAACTAATTTTCACTATAAAGGAGCACATTATATAACACTGAAGTAGATGACTCTTGATCCTCTACTCTCATTGCCAACAATATATATATTATAGGAATAAATCTAGATTCTAGATTAAAATTTGTGACAACCTAACCCATTAACCCATATATGACTCTTTAGATAAAGCTCTTAGGATTTAAAGAACACTACTCATTTGCAATAACATCATAAACCAAACCTTAATTATGATTAACTTTTGGTGCATGACTGTGAGCAAGAATCCACACAACTATCTACTTTCTCTTCACCTACAAATAGAAACGAACCCCCAAAAAATAATGTAAATTATTTGAAGAAAATAGAGCTATTAGGAAGTGAGAGAGAGAGAGAGAATTATACTTGGGAATTCTTTGGTGCTGAAATTGGTGCACAAGGACGAAGCACAACCAAGCTTGCAGAAGTAATCGTTGTCTCTATGGGTAAAGTCTACAGGGAAGCTGGGTTTGATGCAATCTATCAAGCACTTGAAGGGGCAAGAGATAGCTGATTGGTTGGGTGTGATAATACAAAGAATGAAGCAACCCTGGTAGCAGCTCTTAAACGAGGCTGTGGACTCCTTCACTTGCACCGCCATCAAAAAACAAAGCAGCAGAAGTGATATATATTTTTTCTCCATTCTTCTTCTCCTTTACTAAAGGACTACAAGAAATTGCAAGTTGAATAGAAACAACTATTTTGTCCTAGACTCCCACGCTTTATAAAGACTCAGTAACTAGTGTTTAGTGGATGCACAGCTTGATGGTGGAGTGAAAATGAGAAATGAATTATGAAATATAATGACAGATAACACCACGTACATATATTTGTAGCTTTGTTGTATCAATTATTATTAGTTTTTAACATGTGGCAACGAGATGCTTTTAGCATAAGATTTTTTTTAATGTAATTTTATTTTAATTTGGAGAGTTATAAACAACATCATGAATTTGAACCTTAATTTTTCCATTGAAAATAATAGAAAGCCATTGAAAATAATAGAAAGTATCAATTTGACTATAAAGTGGAAAACGTCCATTGCAACAAAATGTAAGTATATATGGATAACTACTATCTAGGTTGTCTTTCATTCTCAAGATACGTAAATAATAATAAATAAATAGTATAATATAAATTTAGACCGTTATTATATTAAATTTGTAAATTTACATAATTATATTGATGTGGGTCATTTTTTGACAAAACCGTATAAATTTTATACATTTTTTTAGTATGGACCACAAATGTGAGTGTTCTTAGGTGGTCAATCACAACACTAAAATTTTATGATTAACATAGACTCCACACGTCCTTCCACACGAGAGACCTCACCAGGAGGTTGGACTGAATCCGATTTTGGGACAAAAAAAAGGCCTCTAAAGACTCCTAAAAGCCTAGAAAATTAAACTCTTATAAATAGAGGACCAAACTCTATTGGTTCAACATTTATTTCCCCACTCATTTCCCTCTCAAAATTTCTTACTTACACTGTTCAATTGGTTTACTGATTAATCCAGGAAATAACTAGAAATTATAACTGTGTTTGATTATATGAAGGTTACCTTTGAGGCCACCTATAGGCTATTTTGTATCTATTTACCTAGTGAATCTAAGTCCAAAGGAAATCACTTTGAGCAAGGACGGATCCAGAAATTTTTTTTTTTTTGGACCAAGTTGCAGTACTAATATATTTATCAAGACAACACCCCACACACATATATATACACACACACATTTTTATTATATACACACACTTTTTTATTTTATAAGTTATATATATACACTCACATAAAAAAAAAAAAGCTTAGTATTTTCATTCAAAATTATGTTTGATGACGATCTTTCATAAAATAAAATTAATTTTTAGTATTTTCATAGTAAAATTCTTAAAAAGTTTCATTTTCAATACAAATTATCAAAATTTTCAAATTTTATACAAAAGTAAGTAAAAATTTGGAACTAATATGGTATGTATGTCACCCATGCCCCCGACACAAAAGACATTAGGTTGTAGTTGTACAGAAGATGCAAATCCTACTGCCATATATAAGGAAATAGGAATCATAGGGGAATGGTGCTGACATAAGGAAATAGAAATCATAGGGCAATGGGGCTGACCTAATTGATTAAAAAAAAGAAAAAAGAAAAGAAAAGAGGATCGTACTGCCAAAATAAAAAGGAATTACACAACCTAATACTAATACTAATAGGACTTTATATATATTTATATGTATGTATGTATGTATGTATGTATGTATATGTATATATAATATAAACGAGTAAAGGATGCCTCACATTAAAAAAAAAAAAAAATTCTTTTGATACCAGTCTCTTTCAATGTGAACCTTAGAGTTTTGTAAGCATTCAGCACTTAAAAGAATTGGACAGCTTGTTGAAAAGATGGTAGAAATGAAAAAGGATGTTTCATATCTATTGGTTTACTCATTAGTGACCTTGGCATTAATCTTACCAGTTGCAACAACTATTATTAAAAGAGTTTTTCCAGTAATGAACATAATTAAAAATCGACTACACAATCGAATGGGAGATCAATGGATGAATAATTGTTTAGAAAGATATATTTAAGACTATTGAGTGTGAAAAAATCATGCAACGGTTTCAAAATATGAAAAATCTTTGAGGACAATTGAGTAAATTAAGCTAAGTGTGAAAAGCCAAATTAAAGTTTACATTTTATGTTAGATTCTATATGACAATTACATTAGCATATAGTTGCTTATTTATTTTGTTATTAGTATTGATTAATTTTTTTAGATTAATTTTTTATTTTTAATCTTGTCTTTTAATCTTGCCCCCATAACCTAAATTCTTGGCTCTGCCACTGATTGTAAGAGAAAATATCACAACGAGATCCATACAGTAAAGGTATTTAATTATGAAGATTATCAACATTTATGAAATTTGAAAAAGAGTAAGAAGAAACGGTTAGATCCTCCTTTTCTCTCCCCAGCCATTTCGGATTAAGAATATAAATCTGATCAGTAATTCTTTTACGTTGTTTATTATTTTATTCTACTCTTCGCCAAATTGTCGTACAGAATCATCTCCATTTACCAGCCCCATCAATAATTTCATTACCCTGTGGGTATATAATAAATGTATTGAAAAAAATCATTTTAAAGACTTATCTGAAATAGGGTTCTACTTCTATCGCGAACCTAGTCTAGCATATCACTAGAGATATAATTGAGTTTCTTAGAGCATTGCATGAATAAGATTTAGAGTTTCCTATCTGAAATAGGGTTCTAGGAAAATAAATTGATTGAGTTTAGAATCCTCTACTCTCTTATATTATATAAATTGATTTTTGGTGCTTTTCTACATGTTGACTTGGTTTTCTTGATATTATACTAACTATATATTTTGGGTTTAGTTTCTTCTTCTTCTTCTTTTTTTAATTTTTTTATATAAGGGGTTTAGTTTCTTAAAGCATCGCATGAATAAGAATTAAAGTTTATTTCCCAAGCACCATATCCGTGTGTGTGTATATACATATCCGTATACTTGACTAATGACTGCAGGGTTTCAAATTAGGGAGAGCTAGTGCAAAAATGAGAGGTTTAAAAAAAATTACAAATAAATAACTGTAATACATTTTTGTACATATTGATGGCAAAGTAGACAATTTGTGTATACTCATTAAAGTTTATAAAGATGATAATATATATATATATGTATAGAGAGAGAGAGAGAGAGAGAGAGAGAGAGAGAGAGAGAGAGAGAGAGAGAGAGAGAGAGAGAGAGAGAGAGAGAGAGAGAGAGAGTATCTCTACCCTCCATGTGTAGATCAGATTGCTGGTGTTAATCAGTGTCCCATTAGCACCTTCTTGAAGTTTTTGGGAGTAGCTATAAGGCTGAAAAACCACTGTTCAGGTATCACTTCCTCATTAATGCGGCTAGAGAGTTAGCTACAGAGTATTCAATGCGGTGGTAGCAGCTTTCTCTTAGATATTTCATAGCTTTCTTTTGTCCTGTATTCTCACGATACATATCTTTATCAATAGAATCTCCTGGAACGTTGCTTCCAGGTGGCAGATCGTACCTTCTGACTTCTGCTTCGTTCAGTTGAGGAGACATCTCTCCTCGAACCCCCTCCTCGGACCATTGTAACTTGACCTTATCCTCACGTTTGAGTCATACCCTTGTTTGAGCTTGTGTTGATAATAGGCCAATTGGACCATGGCAATTTCCCTTCGTTCTTCAATTAAATCTAAGCTCTTCTTTAGCAGCCCATCATTGTTACTTGGAGTAAAAGAGTTCGTCCTCAGTGTAGGGGATCTAGTCTCGAGAGGAATTACAGCCTCGGCCCCGTAGGTCATTGAAAATGGTGTCTCCCCCGTGGATCTGCGAGGTGTAGTTCGATATGTCCAAAGGACATGGGTAGCTCTTCCACTCATTTTTCCTTCGCATCATCCAACCTCTTCTTTAGTCCATTCACAATGACCTCATTGACAACCTCAACCTGTCCATTCCCCTGTGGATAAGCCGGGGTGGAATATTTATTCGTAATACCTAAGTCGCAGCAATACCTCCTAAAGGCTTTGCTATCAAACTAAAGACCATTATCAGAGATGAGGGTATGAGGAATCCCAAACTGGGTGACAATGTTTTTCCAAACAAACCTTCTGGCATCCACGGCCCTGATATTTGCCAATGGTTCAATTTCAACCCATTTGATAAAGTAATCCGTGCCGACCAGCAACCATCTCTTATTCCCTACTGCCTTAGGGATAGGACCTACAATATCCAAGCCCCACTGAGCAAAAGGCTAAGAGTTGGACAGAGGATTGAGGATGCCCCCTGATTAATGAATGTTTAGAGCAAACCTCTGACACTGGTCACACTTTTTCACATACTCTTGCGCTTCTCTCTGCATGTTTGGCCACCAGTACCCTTGGGTGAGTGCCCTGTGAGATAAGGATCTACCTCCTATGTGGCTTCCACAAATCCCTTCATGTAATTCTTCTAAAAGTAGCTCTGTTGCTTCAGAGTGTATACATAGCAAGTATGGTCCAGAAAAAGAGCGCTTGTACAGTTTTTGGTCCTCGGCTAGCCAAAATCAAAGAGTTTTTCTGTGTATCTTGTCAGCCTCGGACTTCCCCTTGAGTAAGATATTTTCTTTAAGAAATAGCACAATGGAATCCATCCAACTAGGTCCCACTTTGATATGATGAACACAAACCATCTTTTCTTTCATCTCAGTAGACTTACACAAATCTTCAATAAGGATAACTCGAGGTAAGTTCTGCGCCAAGGATGTTGCGAGAGTGGCCAGAGAGTCGGCATGGGTATTTCTGCTTCTAGGAATTTGCAATAAGGTGAAGGACTCAAACCCTGACTGTAATTGTTTAACCTGACCCAGATACTCTTACATCCTTGAATCCCTGGCTTCCAATTCTCCCTCCACCTGGCCTACAACCAATCTTGAATTTGAGAACATCACCACCGTTTTTCCTCCCATTTTTTGAACCATAGTCATCCCTACCAATAGAGCCTTATATTCAGCTTCATTATTTGTAGCCGAGAAACCCAACCTTAAGGATTTTTCAATGATGATCATCTCAGGAGAAATTATGACTGGCCCCATTCCAGATCCTCTTTGATTTGATGCACCATCAACGTATACCCTCCAGGATAAGGGCTCTTGCAAAGAGAGCATGCCAACTGATTTTCCATCCATGATCTGCTTCTCAGCCTTCTTTTTTAATGGGGATTCAACAAACTCGGCCACCAAATCTGCGAGGACCTGACCCTTAATAGAAGTGCGGGGCATGTACCTAATATCAAAATCCACTAGGATGGTGCCCCATTTGCCAATCCTTCTTGTGCAATCAGCGCATCGAAGTAACGATCTAAGTGTCAGTTGGGTTAAAAGAACAACTGTGTGGGATTGGAAGTAATGGGGGAGCTTACGCGTAGCATGCACCACTGCTAAAATGGCATTTTTCAGTGGTAGGTAACGAACCTCTGCCTCATGTAACGACTTGCTCAAGTAGTAAACTGGCCTCTGCACACCATCGTCAACTCGTACCAACACCAAACTCACGGCATGGGAAGCCAAGGCAATGTAAGCAAACAAAACCCCATCCTCCCCGAGCCTAGACATAACAAGTGGTCGAGAAAGGTATTCCTTAAGTTACTGAAAGGCCAAAACACACTCCTCAATCCATTCAAATCCCTTCCACTTATTCAACAGCTAGAAGAAAGGCCTGCAACTGTCTGCGGATCGAGAAATAAATCAATTCAAGGCAGCGGTCATTCCCGTTAATTTCTAAATTTCTTTGGGATTCTGAGGTGGCTGTAAACTGCTAATTGCCTTAGCCTGATCATGATTGACCTCAATTCCAAGATGAGTGACCATATAAACAGGAAATTTACCTGATCCCACGCCAAAGGAGCATTTGGAAGCATTGAGGCATAGCTTGTATTTCCTTAGTATCTCAAAAATGTTCTTGAGGTCTCCCACGTGCTCGGACAACACCTTACTCCTTACTACCATATCATCTATATAAATTTCAATATTTTTACCTAGTTGAACATCCTGGTCATCATCCTCTAATAGGTAGACCCTGCATTCTTTAAACCAAAAGACATCACCTTGTAGTGGTAATTTCTAGTAAGAGTGACAAAAGTTGTTTTCTCCTGATCATCTAGAGCCAGTGGTATTTGGCGGTATCCCTATAAGGCATCTAAGAAACTCATCCGAGGATGGCCTACAATCACATCTACCGGTTGATCTATCCGAGGTATGGGGAAAAGATCTTTTGGACAAGCTTTATTCAAATTGGTGAAGTCTACACATACTCGCCATTTTCTATTATTCTTTTCACCACTACAGTATTAGCAAGCCACTCAGGGTAAAACACATCTTTAATAGCCCCAGCCTGTTTAAGTTGGATCACCTCCTTCTTAACAGCCTTAGAATGCTCTTTAGATGAGCGCCGAGGTGGTTGTTTTCTAGGGATTACAATTGGGTTTACATTCAGATGATGGAAAATGAAGCTTAGATCCACCCTAGGAGCCTTATAAGCACTCCATGCAAACACATCAATATTCTCCTTGAAGAATATTATCAGCTCTTCCTTCTCCTGTGGAGGCAGTTGAGCTCCAACCTAAAAGAACCTTTCCGAGTTATCATCAATAACGAATTTCTCCAACTTTTCGCACTTTGGCCCTTTTGAAACAGCGTCAGTAGATAACATTGGAGTCCTTGATTGCTATAAACCCTTCTCAGCAGAGGCCGAGGACTCAACTCTTGGCTGATGCATTATTGCAGCCACCAGACATTGCCTAGCAACAAATTGGCTCCCAACCAACTCCTCAATTTGGTCCCCAAATGGGTATTCCACCTTCAAATGCAGGGTTGAATAAACGGCTCCCAAGGCATGAAGCCAAGGTCTAGCTATAATGGCCGGGTAAGGAGAATAAGCGTCCACCACAATAAAGTCCACCTTTACCACCTCTGAACCGGCCTACACGGGTAGTTTGATCTGGCCCATAGGAACAACAACTTTCCCATCAAAGCCTAACAAAGATGAATCATAAGCTGTCAAATCTTCATGCTTTAAGTTTAGCCCCTTGTACAAATCAGGATACATAATCTCTGCTCCGCTGCCCTGATCCATCAACACCCTCTTCACATCATACCCCCCAATTTTGAGGGTGACTACTAGGGCATCGTCATGTGGTTGTATGGTTCCAGCTTTTTCCTCATCTGATAAGCTCAATGCCAATCGAATCTCTGTCCTAGCCTTCTTCGGCTTAGGGTTAGAGTCCTTGGCAGGTGGCCAAGCTATAGACATCACCCTGGAGGGGTAAGAACCCGTTCTCCCTAGAGCAGCGATGATGGCATTAATAGTGCCCAAAGAAGGCCTCGAAGAAGTGTCTCTTTGAGGTTTGGGTCCAGCCTGACCACCTTGCCCACTGGATTGATGTAGAAAATGCTTCAATTTACCATCTCGGACCAACTGCTCCAAGTGATTCCACAAAGTTCTACAATCTTCTGTGGTGTGTCCTCGCTCTTAGTGGTATTGACAATGAAGGCTTTGATTGCACTTCATGGGATCTCCTCCTATCTTATTTGACCATTTAAAGTATGGTTCATTCTTAATCTTTTCCAAGATTTGATGCACTGGTTCCCTAAACATTGTGCTGACCACTTGATTGGCAGTAGACCTAGACTGCCCTGTAAAGTCCCATTGAGGCCGATTATTATTGTATCTGTCCGACCTAAAATCCCTCCTATCTTGAGGGATAACTTTCGCCTTTCCCTTCCCCTGCTGCTGGTCCTTATCGACCCGCTTATACTTGTCAATACGGTCCATGAGCCGACGCACACTCCTTACAGGCTTCTTGGTCAGTGACTTTCTCAAATCATGTTTGGCGGGTAGGCTGACCTTGAAAGTCCTTATGGCCACATCGTCAAAGTCCCCATCGATCTCATTGAACATCTTCTAGTATCTGTCCGAGTACGTTTTAAGGGTTTCCCCCCTCTTGCATGGTCATAGACAATAGGGAGTCTAAAGGCCAAGGAACCCTATTGCATGTAATAAAGCAAGACTCAAATGCCCGAATGAGTTCCTTAAAGGAATCAATAGAACCTACTCCTAGGCCATCAAACCACCTCATTACCACAGGTCCCAAACTGGATGGAAATACCTTGCACATCAAGGCCTCATTCTTGGAGTGCACAGCCATCCTCTGGTTGAAGTGGATCACGTGTTCAACAGGGTCTGTTCGACCATTGTACATGTTGAATGATGGCTGAGTAAACCGACGAGGAAGTCTTCCTCCTTCAATTCTGCACGTAAAAGGTGACCTGGAAATCTGATTTAACGCTCTGCTTATAGCGTCGTTTCCCAAGCCTTTGGAGGACGAACCCCTATTCTTACGGTCATAGGGGCTTTCCTCATCATACGAGAAAGACTCACTAGGGGGAGCTCTTGACCTGCGCCTGTAACTGCCATCCCCATTGTCATCTGAAGAGGAGTTAGAATTGGAGCTGAAATTGGATCTATATGATTTCACATTGGATCTGAAATTGTCTGCTTTTTTTCATTAAAATATATATATAGATTGCATCAGATGGTTGAATTAGAACTTTGTTTTAGAAAATTAGGTTTCGTTTTCTTCTTCTTCTACTTCTTATTTTTTGAGATTTTCTATCAAAATTGCATAAAGTTTTTTTTTCTTTATCAAACCTAGGGTTCGATTTGATTAATTAGCAATCGACTAATGCTGAGTACTTCGACTTTTTGTGTGTGTGTGTGTGTTTGGATCTGTAAAACTATTTGTTGAATTGAGTAAAATCTCTATGGATTTTTAGTGGACTAGAAATTTAACTAGGGTTTCGTAAATTTTGTTTGGGTACTGATCTACTTGATTCTGATTTGATCATTTTTTTTTTGTTGTTGGATTTTTTCGATGAACCGTTTGGTCTTCACTACTCATTTGATCTGTTGAGTAGATTTTGCTTTTGAGTCCGTTTGATCTGTATGTATATTTGTGTTCTGTTTGTGTGTATATGTGTACATACTATGTATGTATTTAAGCCTCGCTGAAATTAATGCTATGTGTTTCATATTGTTTTGTCGGTTTTGTATTTTGTGACTAGGTTTCTGTGTTTGTGTGGTTGGCTTTAATGTTTTGCTTAATGAAATGATTTGGGACATGATATTTTTTGAACTCTGTTTTTAGTTTTTAACTGCCTTGATTTAAAGCTTTGAGAGCTTCTGATTTTTTCACTTGATTGTGGTTTACTTTTATGCCAAAATGAGTTGTGCTTAGAAAAGATGTATTTTCTTTTGGGGGAAATAGAGATTCTAATGTAAAGTTCACATCATTTGTAAATCTCTGTAAACTGAAATTTTTATTTTATTCTACCACCAAGAGTATTTAAGTTTTTATTTTTTTATTTTGGGTTGATTGTCTTTGATTTAGGTATTTGGGTTGTTGGTTTTGTTTAAGGTTGAATGATGAAGAAAAATGAAAAGAATTGCACAATCGAAGACACCTACAACCCTACATAGAGATGAAGCAAAGAATGGGTTTTTTCGGTATTGGTTTCTTTTGGGTTGTATGTAGTAGTTGAAATTTCAGATATAGTAGGTTTGGATAGATTGGTGGTTGATTAGAGTTTGAATTTCGTGTTGTTGATGAATTTGGGATACCCAGATTTATTTTTAATTTTTATGGATGACCAAATTTGTGATTTTTTTGGTATAAATAGTTATGTGGTTTGGTATTTGCTGTTTCATATTTTGCAGCAAAGTGAAAAGAAATCAAGTTAATGCTTCTATGTCATGTAAGGTTTTGAACATTGGAAGTTTTAATTTTGTTGTTTGTTGCCTTTTCATAATTTATTATACATTAGTAT
This sequence comes from Castanea sativa, assembly GCF_040712315.1. NCBI lineage: Eukaryota > Viridiplantae > Streptophyta > Magnoliopsida > Fagales > Fagaceae > Castanea > Castanea sativa. The sequence continues at coordinate 21,721,501 of NC_134017.1, forward strand.
TGCATAAATTGTACTAGCATAAATTGTTTTATTTTTTTGTTTGTAATCTTTACATCTATGAAATCAGCTTGCAATTACAATTAAGGCTTAGTTGATTTGTTGAGTTGACTAATGGTTGCTCTATTATTTTAGGTGTTGAATTTTTTTATACATGTTGAGGTTGTTCCATTTTGTGAGAAATTACCAGCCAAGAGGCTTTAGGCTTTGCTTGAGAACTTGTGTTTTTATACCATAAAATTGTTTCTTTCCCTACCTTTATATTGATAAGTAAAAGCTATTAATAAATGTGTGGCCTTTCACAAAGCCACATGTTGCATTATTCCTTTGTTTAAAGTTCTGTTGTAAAGGCTTAATGGAGTTGCAACTTATTACCGAGAAAAGATTGTTTACCCACCAATTCATGAACTTTTCTGGGTTTGACATGTTGGATTATATTCTCAAAATTTTAATTGACATGTTGGATTATATTCTCAAAATTTTAATTGAGCAACTGTTTGGGTGTTGAGGAAAAAAATAGTGAAGCAAAAGTAAATGGAAGAACAATCAGTTGTGAAGGGTTTTTTTTGATATGTTGATGAACTATGAGTTTTGCTTTGTTAATGTTCAGATTCATTGTTGTGAACATGATACTCTCTCTCTCTCTCTCTCTCTCTCTCTCTCTCTCTCTCTCTCTCTCTCTCTCTCTCTCTCTCTCTCTCTCTCTCATGTTTTTATTGGTATAATGGTTAAAGGAGTGATATAAGAATTGGTATCCTTTGTGAAAATAGGCCAACTCTAAGTGTTTGACAAAATGTCTCAATGAAATTAGAATCAGTGTAGATTAAAGGCTTGGTAAAAAATTTACGTTTGTTTTGTGAAAGTCTTCTATTTTGGAATATGTTTGGATTGGTTGAAAAAGTCTGGAATTTTTTATTGCTCTCTTTATATGTTATTATGCTGTTAAGTTTAGTATTTCAGGTTATTAGTTGCTATAAGTTGATTTTTTGGGTTATCTTTGAATTACAGCAAGTACTGTTGGTGAGAATTTGTATTGCAACTCCCAACTAGAACTGTGATTTATAATTTTGTTAATAGAGAACTGTAAGTGTTTAGAATTTTGGTTAAGAGCAATGATTTTTATTAATAAGTTCTTTGGAATTTTGGTTTTCTTTTTAAATGTTGTGCTTTTATTTAAGCAATCATTTTCAAAGACTGAAAATGATGCTGCAACCTATGACTTCACTACATAAAATTATTTTTATTTGAATATATGTAGCGTAAATGGCAAAGCTATGTAATAGCACTCTAATGCTCTACTATGGATATCACCTTATAATGCTAGGTTTTGTCTAAAATTTTCTTTTGGAATAGATGTATTGAACACATCTTTATATGTATGTGGGATTGACCTATGTAAGCTACACATACATATTCATATTGGTATATTTAATTTGTGTTTGCCTATTGGGTTTGTGTGTGACCTTGGGTCCTTGGTATCTAATTGTTACTTACTCTCTCTCTCTAAAGGCTAAATACTTTGATATGTTGAGTTATTTGGGTTTCGTTTGAATGGTTTCACTGTTTTACTCAAATTTGTATATACCGGCCCTTCTAAGAAGCCTTCAAATATGTCTCCAAAACCTGATCAGAGCATGACTTGGTCCCACTAATTCCTGCAGCCTGAGTATGAGTCCTCCATGACTAGCGGTTGCAGTTGCTATTGGCTTCTATGTAAATTAAATGCCTACAACAAATATAGATGTGGCAATAGTGTTTATTGGAATTCTTTTGACAGTATTTGATCTACAAAATACATTAGAGCGAAAAGTGAATTTATGTAGTGAGACTGTTTTACAAAATTGAATTTGGATTTTGACCGTGAGCCAAGGAAACATACAAAGGTTGCAATCCTTTGCAAATAGATTTCCCATTGTCTTAAAGTTGCTTTAGTTTTCAACATTATTTTCTAAAAAAAAAAAGTTTTTTCTTTCTTTCTTTTTCAATGTTTTTTTTTTTCTTTCCTTTTCTTGGTGGGCAAATCAGCATTTCCTTGATTCTTTTAGCTTTTTCTTTTAATGTGAGGTTGATTAACTAAATATTTATTTAACTAGCTTTTTCTTTTAATGTGAGGTTGATTAATTAAATATTTATTTAACTATCTCATGCATTGCACAAGTTAGTGACTAGTATATATATACATAGTTGTGTAAATGTATGTATATATGAATATGTAATTCGGTCCCTCCAAACTAAAATTTCTGGCTACGCTCCTGCTTAAATTAACCAAACTTTAAGAAGATTTTACATTTTCTGATCTCCTTCCATATTTTCTCAAGAATTCCAGCTCTTAGAAATTTTGACCATTATAGAAAACTAAGCAATCAACTTCAAAATTTAAGACTAAGATTATATTGTTGTTATTTCGAAAACTTAATTAGCAATGAATTCAACACGTTATCTAATAATGAAATATAAATCTCGTTGTAGTTATTGGAATTAAGGCCAAATCTTGATAGGCCAAGTTCCTTTTGGAATCTTCTTTCTTTAGGGAATTTTGCATTTATTTAACTCTGAACTGATATAGAATGACTCATAGAAAAGAAAAGGGACGTTTTTTTTTTCTTTAATTATTTGTTATATCAATTGATTTGTCTCTTCAGGTCCAAATTCCACTCACGCAAACTTACATGCAAATCTAATGCTATCTTGCTAGCTAAAAGTATGACTTTTAAATTCATTAAAAAAATGGAAAATCAAAAAAGACGTTTGGAAAACTTTTATTGGAAGATTGTCTAGGATCTCTAATGGTATAGGGTCATTACTAAGAAACTTCTTTCTACCGTTCGAATTCATTTATATTATGTATCTGTCTACGTCTACTTGTACATGTATGTATATATATTTAATGAGTTTTATTAATGTGTTAAGGTATATATTAGTAAACTATTTTAGAAAACTTTTTATGAAAAAATGAAAGAGTGATTACCTGTTTTTATAGTTTTTTCAATTTTTCATAAAATTTTTCTCAAAATAGATAATTAATGTAGAGAAATGATATGTCTACAATATTTTTACAACGTTTTTACAACAAATCCTAAGTAAAAGGTTGTTACTGGTTATTATTGTTAAGGCAAAAAAGTAATCTTCATGTTAGGTTCAAATTTGAGCCAATAACAACTAACTACTTGTGATTTCTTGTAACAATGTTGTAAAAATATTGTGTACGTAGCATATTGTCTTAGCCGGACCTATGTTTAGTTAGACCTCATAGTACAAGGAGACTTAAGGGGCCAGTCAGTTTCACATGTAATACACTTGATAAACTACTAGATAACTAGATAAGTAATGAGGGCTTTTAATAGCCGTGTACAAAAGTCGTTGCTGAGTCTAATTTTCCAAGACGTTGCACCGTCAACAACGCTAGTTGAGACTCCAGAACATGGAACACGAAGTCAATAAACAATGCTGTCAAATTAATGCATGTAAACGAAATTTCTCTGAGCTTGTCCAATAATCTGTTGGTTTCGCGCAATTTGGCTGGAGTATGTCCCAACCAATTATTTTCTTTTGTTCCTATTCGTATTTATCCTCAAAGTTTTTAATCAACAGAACTTTGTAGGCAGAGTTTAGTTTATTGAAAAGGGGTTTTATGTCCAAATCATTTTTGTGATTTATAATGTTGAAAAATTCTTATTTAGTACCAAATGGAAAATTCTATTTTCACCTCAAATAATAATATAGTGGATTTATTGATAGATAACACAAATTTATTAGGAATTCCATACACAAAAAGATAATTAAAAAAAAAAAAAAAGTTGTATCCAGTACACAAAGCAATAGTTAATAGCCAAGCACAACGTTTTTGGCAAATGGAAAACCAATGAAGAATTCCTTCAAAGAAAAACCGCTCCACTATCTAATTGCATAAAAAATTCACTGGAAGAACCAATTACAATAGTCTACTTGAAAAACATTTATAAATAATACACTTGAATAAACTTTTGTCTTTATTGGTATCACATGTAATTTACCGAGTAATTGGACTCCCTTCATCAAATAGATGTATAACAAATAAAATTTGCCTGAGATACCTTTTATCCATGGTATCTAAATTATTGGGAATGTGGAACAGATTCTACAGAACCTGAATGTCCGAGAATATGTAAGTACATTCACATTTAGTTTGATAAGGAATTTGATAAGATTTTTAAAAATGTGCTGCATTAGGTTTATTTTTAAGAACCTTTTACATATATATATATATATATATATTATTTACTCAAAAATATCCTTAGATTTATATATATAATTTCACATAGTTTTATAAATATTATATATATATTAAGTGTCTTACCTATCACCTTTATGTTGCTTTTTTTTTTTTTTTTTACAAATAATAGTAAGAAGAAAATATAAGCTGTGAGTTAAGTTAAATATCCTAAAATCATATAGTCTAACATTAGCATCTATAAGACTAAATTAATTATTTCAATTTTTTAAAGGTTTATCTTGATTGGCTTATCAATCAAAATATTTTCTGTTCTTAGCTAAACTAGTTCTGAATAGGGGATAAAAATCAAAGTCAATAATAATACTTAAGATCGAGTTAATATATACACACACACACAAGCTGAATACATTACATACACTAACTTTATTTTAATTAAAAAGAGTATACTTTCTTAACAAAACAAAAAAAAAAAAAAGGTTAGAAAGAGTATTAAATTGGATATAAATCTATAATTATCACTTAAAATAGAGAAAACATAATCTTTTCCAGATATGAAAATGTAATAGGGATATCCAATTCTTCGCCTTGCTTGACCTAAACTTACCTAGCCAAAAAAAAATTAACCCAGCAGATAAAATTAAGCCCAAACAAAACCCCATAAAAAAAAAAAAAAATCAAAGCCTATTCTGTCTAGAGATTTAACTAGTGTAGTAGGAAAACACGCACACATAATAAAAGGGAAAAAGAAAGGGATTTCTAAGCCACTAAAAAACCTAACGCCTGACGCAGAAGAAGAAGAGAGATAGACTAACCCAACTACACACCACGCCTGACGCCAGCAGCCACCATCAGTCCGCCCTGTCCCTGTCAGCCACCATCTCTTTTATTTTTTTTTTGGATGAAAATTCTGTATCCCTCTCTCAGTCCCTCTCATATCTAAATCTCTCATGCTTGTTTGATTAAATTGTGAATACAATTTGAAGAGAGGCAGAGTCTATAGAGAAAGACTGAAAGAAAGAACGAACCACTGAACCAGAGACAAAGAGGTAAATTGTGAATAGAATTCGTAGATATGCTTTACATGTAGACTGTAGTTTTGTGTGGCAGTGATTTGGTGTCTTTCAAAAAATTAAAGAGATTTTTTTGGGAAGAGATAGTTTTGTCTGGTAGTGCAAGTTTAAAATTTATTGCTTAATTGTTGTTAGCTTGTGGGCATATAATTTGTTGGATGCTACGATGTTGGAGATTGAGAGGGCGTTTGGATAAACTTATTCTTGCGTCTGCGTTTTGAGTTTTTTTTTTTTTTTTTTTTTTTTTTTTTTTTTTTTTTTCCTCCAACCGCAAGTGTTGACTAAATCTTCTATGAACAGTGCATTCGTGCACGGTTCACGGACCTACAAATTTCACTTTTTAGCAACTTCTTCATTAAAAATGGGTCCCGCGGTACTATTCACACATTTTAAAATTATTTTGCTACAGTATTTTCAGTTTTCAGTTTTCAGCAATAAGTTCTATCCAAACGGACCCTGATTCAATAATTAGGGTCTGTTTGAATATAATATTGTTTATTGTTAAAAATTAAAAATATGATAGTAAAATAATTTTTAAATGTATAAATAGTGTCGTAAAATTCAATTTTAAAGTTGTTTTTGTTGAAAAAGATACTTGTAGGTCTCGTAAATAGTGTACTAAATCCACTAAAAGAAATGCACCGTTAGAAAGCGCAAAACGCACTTCCCAAACATGAGTTTAATACAGATTCAATTATAGATGATTTTGAAGATTTTTTTAAAAAGATGACGATTTCCATTTTCGAAAATAACTACATTATAATATCTTAAAAAACAAGAATTCGGTATTTTTTCTTTGTTGATGGTTTATTAAATGAATGTTTATTTGGAGTTTCAACTTTTTTTTGGGTTTATACTTCTGCCCCTAACTTTAAGTTCTGACTTCGTCCCTGATTTTATGTATATAGTTTAATGTTTTTATATATATTTTATTTATAATTTAATTCTTTTATATATGCTACTATCATCTTTTAGACACATAACAGTCATTACACTCATCTCCTTTTTGTGGGGAGTAAAAGGATCCAAGCAGGCATTTAGGCCTTTGAGCTCTAACAAGGAGGGCCAATCTGTTCTTGATTAAAAACATGTTAATACTGCAAATTGGCCCATACGCCGAGGGTCCGAGGATACATCCGAGGGTGAGTTTCTCCTCGGATAGACCTAGGAAGACTCAGAGATTCGCTAGAATGATCAAGACAGAGTTCCAGAAAGACTGTTGGTTAAAGGGGAGATCCCTGTACCCTCTAGAGGCACCGGTGTAAGAGAAATATCTTAGGAAAAGACTGCTACCTCCACATTAAAGACCCTGCACCCACCTCCCAAGCCGCATTAATGGGAAAGTGACCCCTGAACAGTAGAATTGAACCTTCTGATTACTATTTAAAACACTTGAAGAAGGTGGTGTCAGAGGGGGAAGGGAAGATTTGGGCAACACGTAGATAAAGCACCAAGAGAAGAAGTATTTAAAGGGGGTAAAGGCCAAAGAAGAGGGGGATCAATCGATTACCAAGAAAGAAACTAAGAATTGTAACCTTCAAGAAAGAAAGAGAAATAATACAGAAACTGTCCTCGGCTTATGTCCGAGGAAGCTCCTTTGCAATAATCATTTACTATTCGCCAGTATTTTTACATCTTAGCCGGGTTATTAAGTTTCCAGTATCTCTAAACTAGATTTCATACCCACACTCTACAAATTTCATTGTTTAAGGCTCATTGGGCCTGAGCCCACAGTTGTCTTTGGGTCCAGGTGCAATTGTGCACTTACAATTGGCGTCGTCTGTGGGGAATCTAGTTGTGAAGGAGCTGGGATACTATGGCAGGCTTAGGCTCACACCATGCAGAGTCGCAAGGATCACAACCTAAGGATCTTTTCGAGCGTCGGAGGGATCGAGAGGGAAGCGTTCATACTGAATACCCTAGAGCGAGTCGTACTCATGGCGGAGGCAGCACCACCCATGAGGATGGTGCTAAGGCCATGCAAAAGGAGATTAGTCATCTTAAAAGGAAACTGCGTCGTGTAAGACGGAAGTGTTCACCATCCTCATCTAATCCTTCTTCAGGGGAGGCCCGGGGAGGTAGCTACAGCTCGAGGTCATGGTCGCCCCCTAGCGCAACGTCCTCTTGTGAGGAGGACAACCCACCAGCTCGTAGGTACAAGAAGTTTCCTTCCAGGGGCTTGGGGAACGATGCTATGAGCCGGGCGTTGCACCAGCTCTCTAAATCGCCATTCTCACGGAGGATTGAGAAGGGGAGGCTCCCTAGAAGGTTTACCCAGCCTACCTTCACCATCTACAATGGCCGGACTGATCCGGTGGAGCATGTGAGTCACTTTAACCAGAGGATGTCAGTGCATTCTCATAATGAGACCCTGATGTGTAAAGTCTTCCCTTCTAGCTTGGGACCCGTCGCTATGAGGTGGTTCAACGGCCTTAAATCGGGGTTTGTTGGTTCGTTTGGGGAGCTTACTAGAACATTTGCGTCGCGGTTTATCACATGTAGCAGAGTTCCTCGACCATTGGACTCACTGTTATCTATGGCCATGAAGGAGGGTGAAACATTGAAGGCATACTCCGACCGGTATTAGGAGATGTTTAACGAGATAGATGGGGACTTTGATGAGGTGGCAATTAATACCTTTAAGGTAGGCCTTCCTACTGATCACGATTTGAGGAAGTCCCTGACCAAAAAGCCCGTCCGCAGCGTACGTCGCCTTATGGATCGCATCGATGAATACAAAAGGATGGAGGAAGACCAACAGCAAGGAAAGGGTAAGGCGAAGGTTATCCCGTAGGAGAGAAGGGATTTCAGGTCGGACAGATATCACAACAACAAGCCGAGAAGAGATTACACTGGGCAGTCTAGCTCGGCAGCACCTCAGACCGTAAATACTGTGTTCCGAGAACCAGTACACCAGCTGCTGGAGAAATTCCGTACGGAGCCCTACTTCAGGTGGCCTAGTAAGATGGTGGGGGACCTTGCGAAGAGGAATCAGAATCTCTTTTGTCAGTACCATCAGGACGTGGGTCATACTATCGAGAACTGTCGGACCCTCTGGAACCACTTGGAGTAGCTTGTCAGTGAAGGAAAACTAAAGCAGCACCTTTATCAACCTAACGGGCAGGGCAGTCAGTCCGGCTCAAATAATCAGAAGAATAATCCGTCTCGGCCGGCATTGGGAACAATTAACGTTATCTTCGCTGCACCTGGCAGGACCGGCTCGTGTCCCACCAAGGTGATGGTAGTTTCGCATCCTCAAGTCGAAGAGGCAGGCTGCAAGCCGAAAAGGTTGAAGGTGAATTTGCCCGCCTTGGGATTTTCAGAGGAGGATAAGGTTGGGACCATCCAACCCCACGACGATGCTCTTGTGGTCACACTTAGGATAGAGAATTATGACGTAAAGAGGGTGATGATTGATTAGGGTAGCGGTGCAGATATCATGTACCCAGATTTATTCAAAAGGCTAAGGTTGAAGCTGGAGGATCTTACTCCTTATGATTCGCCTCTTATAAGCTTTGAAGGTAAAGCCGTTGTACCGAAGGGACAGATTCGTTTGCCCGTTCAATCTGGCTCGGAAACGGTTGACGTGGATTTCATTGTGGTTGACCCGTATTCCCCATATAAGGCCATCCTTGCCAGGCCATGGCTGCACGCTTTGGGAGCTGTCTCTTCTACCTTGCATGTTAAGGTTAAATTCCCCTCGGGGGAATATGTTGAAGAGATCCTGGGCAGCCAATCGGTGGCCAGGCAATGCATATCGGTCGCAGTGCTGCATCAGACAGAAGCCGAGTCCTTGGCTTTGATCATCAAAGACTTGTAGCAATTAACAGCTCTGGATGCACCCGGTGCGATGACAGGAGAGGAGGACCTCTGTGAGGGTTTGGAGAAGTTTTTGATAGCGGATGACCCTGAAAGATTCTTTCAAGTTGGCATACGCTTGCCACACCAGGAGAAGATGGATTTGTTGGAATTTCTGAAAGATAACATTGATGTTTTTGCGTGGGATCCTTATGAGGCTCCGGGCGTAGACCTAAGCTTCATTTGTCATCATTTGAATGTCAACCCCGCCATTGTTCCGAGAAGGCAGCCACCTCGGCGTTCCTCCAAGGAACATTCCGAGGCTGTCAATGAGGAAGTGCTTAAGCTCAAGAGAGCTGGGGCTATTAAAGAAGTTTTCTACCCCGAATGGTTGGCGCATACGGTTGTGGTCAAAAAGAAGAATGAAACGTGGAGAGTATGTGTGGACTTCACAGATTTAAACAAGGCCTACCCTAAGGATTTGTTCCCAATGCCGCGTATTGATCAGCTTGTGGACACCACTGTCGGACATCCTCGTATGAGTTTTCTGGATGCCTTCCAGGGTTACCACCAGATTCCATTGGCATTGGAGGATCAAGAGAAGACTGCTTTCATTACTCCAACAGGGAACTACCACTATAAGGTCATGCTGTTTGGGTTGAAGAATGCTGGGGCTACCTATCAAAGAATAATGACTGAAATGTTCGAACTGCAACTTGGGAAGACCATTGAGGTATACGTGGATGATATGGTGATGAAGAGTAAAACAATACCTTCACACATTAAAGATCTGGACGACACCTTTCAAGTGCTTAGGAAGTACAAGCTGCGCCTTAACGCCTCAAAGTGTTCTTTGGTGTGGGTTCTGGAAGGTTCTTGGGTTATATGATTACTCATAGAGGGATAGAGGTAAACCCAGCACAAGTCAGAGCTATTCAGGACTTACAGCCGCCTCGAAATCCAAAAGAAGTCCAGAAGTTGACCGGAATGATCGCTGCTTTCAGCAGATTTATCTCTCGGTCAGTTGACCGGTGCCATCCCTTCTTCCAGTTGTTGAATAAATGGAAAGGGTTTCATTGGACCGAGGATTGCGTTGTGGCCTTCCAACAGCTTAAGCAATATCTTTCTCAGTCACCCATTTTGTCTCGGCCCGAAGTGGACGAGGTCCTGTTTGCATATCTGGCAGTGGCCGTTGGCGCAGTCAGCCTGGTCCTCATTAGGGACGAAGGTGGGGTACAGAGGCCCGTATACTACGTCAGTAAGTCCTTGAATGAGGCCGAGGTGCGTTATCTACTTTTGGAGAAAGCACTGCTGGCCGTAGTTCATGCCACGCGGAAGCTTCCTCACTATTTCCAGTCCCACACTGTGGTGGTTCTGACTCAACTTCCCTTCAAGTCAGTGTTACGCAGTGTCGATTACTCTGAAAAGGTGGCTAAGTGGGGAACCATTTTGGGAGCCTTTGACATTAAATACATGCCTCGCACCTCGGTGAAAGGCTAGGTCCTTGCTGATTTAGTGGCAGAGTTTGCCGAACCATTGCTAGAAGAAACTCTGAAGGAATCACACATGGATGAAAAATCAGTTGGTGTGATCACAGGCGCAGCACCTCCGACTTGGAAAGTGTATGTGGATGGGGCAGCTAATCAGAGAGGGTCTGGTGTTGGACTTGTCCTGATATCCCCTGAGGGAATTGTCTTCGAAAAATCTCTGAGATTGGCGTTCTCGGCTATTAATAATGAGGCCGAGTACGAAGCAGTCTTGGTGGGTATGAGCATGGTACATAGGATGGGTGGAAAGGAAGTTCATGTGTTCTCGGATTCTCAGTTAGTGGTCGGCCAGGTCATGGGGACCATGGAGGCTGGGGATCCAAGAATGCAAGAATACTTGGCGCAGGTCAAACGTCAGCAAGCTAAACTTGATTCTTTCGTCTTATCTCACGTTTCTAGAAGTGGAAACACCCATGCAGATTCTTTGGCCACGTTAGCAACGTCTTCGGCTCAGGGTTTACCCAGGATTATCCTTGTAGAGGATTTGCTAGAGCCAACTCTTACAACTGTCAATGCAGCTCGTATCCATCTGATAAGGCCTGGACCTAGTTGGATTGACCCGGTGATATCTTTTTTGAAAAATGACATCCTTCCTAAGGACAAGTCTGAAGCAGATAAGATTCGTCGAAAGGCGCCATGTTTCTAGCTATCCGAGGATCAGAAATTGTATAAACGATCCTTCTCAGGACCATACTTGTTATGTGTGCACCCTGAATCAACGGAAACGCTTCTAGAAGAACTGCATGAAGGGATTTGTGGGAGCCACACTAGGGGAAGGTCCTTAGCCCATAGAGCCCTGACTCAGGGATATTGGGGGCCCAATATGCAGAAGGACGCTCAGAACTATGCAAGAAAATGCGAACAGTGCCAGAGGTTCGCCCCCAACATTCATCAACCTGGAGGGGTTCTCAATCCTCTCTCCAGTCCTTGGCCTTTCGCGCAATGGGGATTGGATATAGTGGGGCCATTTCCGAGGGCTGTAAGAAACAAAAGGTGGCTGCTCGTGGGGACCGACTACTTCACTAAATGGGTCGAGGCTGAGCCCTTAGCAAATATTAGGGACGTCGATTTCAAGAGGTTTATTTGGAAAAACATCGTTACTAGATTTGGTGTGCCACACACACTTATTTCGGATAATGGCGTTCAATTCGACAACAAGGCTTTTAGGAAATATTGTGGTGATATGGGCATCATAAATAGGTACTCCACTCCGGCTTATCCTCAGGGCAATGGGCAAGCCGAGGCCGTTAACAAGGTCATAGTCAGTGGGCTCAAGAAAAGGTTGGACGATGCGAAAGGCAGATGGGTAGAAGAACTACCACATGTTTTATGGACGTATCGAACTATGCCGCGCAGGTCCACTGGAGAAATTCCATTCTTTATGACTTATAGAGCCAAGGCAGTGATACCTCTTGAATCTGGTTTCCCCACCCTAAGGACGAGTTCTTTTAGCCCAAAAAACAACAATGGCCTCTTGGAGAAAGGCCTGGATTTAATTGAGGAACGGCGCGAGGCAGCTATGGTCCAAATGGCTTATTATCAACAGAAGCTTAAGCGGGGGTATGACGCCCACGTGAAGCTAAGGCCACTCGCGCTTGGGGATCTTGTACTAAGGAAGGTCGTGGGCACTGCTAAGAACCCAGCTTGGGGTAAGCTAGGACCAAACTGGGAAGGGCCTTACCGCATTGTTTCTGTAGCCGGCATAGGGTCGTATCGGCTAGCTGACCTAGATGAAAAAATTGTACAACGACCATAGAATGTAAATAACCTTCGAAGGTATTATTATTAATAAAAGGTGCTTTTGTTGACTAGCAGTTCAAAGTTATGAATGCATAGGGGCCTACAAATATTGTTCTTAAGTATCAAACAGAAACTTGATTTTGTATGGTCCTCAGACCACAAACCTAGTGGAAATTGATATCTTATCATTTGTTAAACAGAACCTTAGTTATGCCGGGATCACAAACCTAGTGAAAATTGATATCTTATCATTTGTTAAACAGAACCTTAGTTATGCCAGGTTCTCGAACCTTCTACTTTGGGAAAATTAACATCTGAAGTTATTATTCCTAAGTATCAAACAGAAACTTGGTTTTGCATGGTCCTCGGACCACAAACCTAGTGGAAATTGATATCTTATCATTTGTTAAACAGAACTTTAGTTATGCCAGGTCCTCGGGCCTTCTACTTTGGGAAAATTAACATCTGAAGTTATTATTCCTAAGTATCAAACAGAAACTTGGTTTTGTATGGTCCTCGGACCACAAACCTAGTGGAAATTGATATCTTATCATTTGTTAAACAGAACCTTAGTTATGCTGGGTCCTCGGACCTTCTACTTTGGGGAAATTAACATCTGAAGTTATTATTCCTAAGTATCAAACAGAAACTTGGTTTTGTATGGTCCTCGGACCACAAACCTAGTGGAAATTGATGTCTTATCACTTGTTAAACAGAACCTTAGTTATGCCGGGTCCTCGGGCCTTCTACTTTGGAGAATTTAACATCTGAAGTTATTGTTCCTAAGTTAGATTGAATCTTAAGTTGTACATCTTTAAGTGTTAAGCAAAAATTTTGTAAGGTATGGTCCTCGGGCTTTACACTTTACTAAAATTAGTGTCTCAGGTTACAAAGTTTAACTACCATGGGAGTTTCTAAAGTGAGGCACCATATACCATCTAAACTAAGTTAGTTTGTCAGATTCTTAAATGTTTTACTTTGCAAAGCAAGTATGCGGATGGCTGTTTAAAGGTTGTAATTGTTCAACTGTTGAAGTTAGACTTATTTATTCCGTTCTTTCTTTAGCTATGTGCTAGTGAGAACTTTCATGGCAAGCATAAAAAGGACAAAGTAAAATAAGCACAACTCGGATGAAAATTAAATAAAGCTGTTCTTCATTAATTATAATGGAATACATCATTATATGAAAAATTGGAAGTAAAGAAAAAGTCCTAAGCTAGGTCCTAAGCTTTTGGAGGGGGGTCTTGAAGGGAAGTGCTGCCAGCCTCGGTGCTCTTCAACTCCAACTCAAAGTCAGACAAGACTTGTTTCCCTTTGTTTGTTGTAGTTGTTGAAGGAATGATGGGCTCCACATTCTAGCTTTGTTCCTTCTCGGCACCTCCACACCCGTCCTTCTCTTTATGGGAACCTTCAGGTTCTGTAGGATCAGGAACGAGTTCTGGCACCACGGGAGGAAGGGCGGGAGAGGCAACAACAGGAGTGTCTTCTATCTCCTGTATGTCAAGGGAAAGCCAAACGTTCTCGGGCTTCCTCAGCTCGGAAGCTTGAGGAACCCCTGCTGCATTTAAAGCCTCCCCCTAGACCTGCTGACAGTATTCTCGGCACAAGGCCGCGAAAGCTTCTGTCAGCTGGTCCTGTGTTGCAGCCACACCCTCCTGATAGCTGGCCTGCTTTGCAGCCTCCAGTGAATGCTTGAAGTTGCGCGCTTCCTCCTTCATCCGCGCAAGCTCCTTCTCCAAGTCAGAGCATTCCCTTTTGGCTTGGGAAAGCTCATCATCCTTTTGGTGAAGGAGCTTACGTTGCCCATCCACTTGGTTCTTCATCGTTTTCAGGCTGGCTTCGACACCGTCCTTTTCTCTTTTTAGATCGGCCAGCTGAGAGGTGAGCTTCCCATTTTTCGCTAGGGCCTGGCATAGGGACTTTTCTGTCTCTTGCCGTATCTCCTGCTCCATTCCAGCTCGCTTCCGAGAATCCTCCACGAACTTCTCGGCAGCGAAAACTTCTTGGATGGCCTGTGATAAATGTCAGGGGGTTAAATGCAGTAAAGTATTTACAAATAACCCTAGAGTATAAGTACGAAGTGAAACTTACCAGAGCTAAGTCCCTTTTCAAAGAAAGGAACAGCTGAGGCTGGCTCATCTTTTCCAAGGCTTCTATATCCTTGGGTAGCAGAAGAGGACGCTCCAACGCATCGGCCAGGTGGAGGGCATGGCCTTGTTGGAACGCCCTGATGTTAGACTAGAGGGGAATTGGCGCTCCATCCAATCTCAGTTCAGGAGACCACATGGCCGGTGCTCGGCGCACCTCGGCCATGTCTCTGATCTCCCCACTTTCAACTGAACGGGCGCGCCCTTTGCCCTTGTCCAGCTTCTGCTGCTGAGCTTGTGGTGGCTGCTGTTTCAGTTTTTTCTGTTTGTCGCCACCAGCCTCCTCGATCTCCACCTTCCTCTTCTTCTTAGGCTCTTCAGTGGGAGGCTTGGGGTCGGCTGGAGGAGGGGGTGGTGGCAAGGATGGGGGAGCTTGAGATCCCCTCGCTCCCTTCTTAGCGACTCTCTCGCCTCTCACGGTCAAGAGGCCCTTAAGCACGCCCATATCTTCTTCAATGGAGCTGTCGTCTGGGCGTGCCATCACTAGGCCGGCGATCCCAGAGGTCTCGGCGGGCTCTTCTTCCTCATCAAAAAGGACGACAAACGGGTTTCCACGAGGTCTTTGGACGTCCTCGAGCTGAAACTGGTCTATCTCCTCGTCCAACGTGTTCGATGAGGACACTTACTCCTCTGGGATAACGGTTGCCTGAAAGTGCGCTGCGAGGGGTTGCGTGTATAGGATGGTGTGGGGGTCGTCGGGAATGTTGTGGTCGGCTAGAAAGTGTGGCCTAGCTACGTTAATTCTCCTATGCCTCTGGTCACCCGCAACAATCGCGTTCTCTATCTCTTGGAAGTCTGAGGATATAGGGTCGTACCCTAATATCAAGTGAGCCGTTCTAAGCTCCAGGTCTTCACTCACGAAAATTTCTGAGCGTAGCACTCTGTTTAACTCAGCGACGTTGCAGTGGCTCAAGCGTGGGCGCACGTGTTGTTTATCTGCAAGGAAACACACCAAAACGGACAAACATGGTCAAATTTGTAAGACTTGTGATAAACCAAAGCTAAACGGTTTGTAAATGTAAATGAACATTTCAAGATGTTTAGATGGAGTTACGGGGTGGAAAGTTAGATCCTAAGGAGTCACACTTGGATCTCCCCATTGGACTGGGCAGTGGGGGCCGTCGTGCCAATTGCCTGAGGCGATGAGGTAGTCGTCCTTCATGCCTTTATTGGACTTGGGCAAACAGGAAATTAATCTAACTACACTAGATCGAGATTTGATATAATATCCTACTCTACTAAGCTTATGGCATTCATACATAAAAACGACGTCATGCCAAGTAAGGTTTAAGCCTATCTGCTCATTTAGAGCGTCGACGCTTTCTAAAACTCTAAAGACATTGGGAGCGCACTGGTCAAGACACAACCGGTGGTTGCGAATGTATTCCCTAATTACGCTTCTCATAGGGAGGGTCATCCCACCTTCTATGAAGGCAATCATAGGGATGATAACCTCTCCCGTTTTCCTAGACCCAGCCACGGCTTCCGCCAGACAGTATCTTAAACCTACGTCGCTGGGAATGTGGTATTTGGCCCTAAAACCCTCCATCCCAGCGGCGGCGTCAACTAAACACTTGAATCTACCCATCAGTAAGAAACGAAAGGGCGAGTTTTAAGAAAGAAAGTGGTTAAGAAGGGAGCCGAGGATAGAATCCGAGGAGAAAGGAGTAAAGAAAAAAATTAGGAACTTACAAGTTTGAAGTTGTGCGAGTTTCCACGGGTTTCTGTAGAGAAAAGGCGAATAGCTGATGTTTTGATGTGATTAGGCTTTGAAGAAATAAATGAAGGTGCATGTTTCCAAAGCGTTATGACGTGCGGGAAGCGGCCTGGAAATTGCATTCGTCTCGCCCAAATTTTCAGGGGGCAATAAGGGCCGTTGGATGCTCATCTCACCGTTGAACGTGGGGAACAAGGTGTAACTTACGCTCATAAATGCGCGCATTTTTGAAATTGAAAGCACCAAATGACATCTTCTGGAACACGAAACGATCTCCACACGTGTGGTTATTTACAAAACGTGTGGGGAAAGTTCTCGTTGGATCAAAACCCTATTTTTCTCCTCGGATGCTGAAAAATAGAGTTTTGAGGGGCTATTGTGGGGAGTAAAAGGACCCAAACAGGCATTTGGGCCTTTGGACTCTAATAAGGAGGGCCAATCTGTTCTTGATTAAAAGCCTGTTAATACTGCAAATCGGCCCATACGCCGAGGGTCCGAGGATACATTCGAGGGTGAGTTTCTCCTCGGATAGACTCAGGAAAACTCGGAGATTCGCTAGAATGATCAAGACAGAGTTCCAAAAAGACTGTTGGTTAAAGGGGAGATCCCTTTATCCTCTAGAGGCACCAGTGTTAGAGAAATATCTTAGGAAAAGGCTGTTACCTCCACATTAAAGACTCTGCACCCACCTCCCAGGCCGCATTAATGGAGAAGTGACCCTTGAACAGTAGAATTGAACCTTCTGGTTACTATTTAAAACACTTGAAGAATGTGGTGTCAGAGGGGGAAGGGAAGATTTGGGTAACACGTGGATAAAGCACCAAGAGAAGAAGTATTTAAAGGGGGTAGAGGCCAAAGAAGAGGGGGATCAATCGGTTACCAAGAAAGAAACTAAGAATTGTAACCTTCAAGAAAGAAAGAGAAATAATACAGAAACTGTCATCGGCTTATGTCCGAGGAAGCTCCTTTGCAATAATCATTTACTATTCGCCAGTATTTTTACATCTTAGCTGGGTTATTAAGTTTCCAGTATTTCTAAACTAGATTTCATACCCACACTCTACAAATTTCATTGTTTAAGGCTCATTAGGCCTGAGCCCACAGTTGTCTTTGGGTCCAGGTGCAATTGTGTACTTACACTTTTCATTTTTTTTCTCATTCGTATCTTATCAATAACAGAGTTACCTACTTTAAAATAAAATAAAAACACCTAATTAATTAGGGATAATAAAATACTTCTATCATGCACACTACCCATCTCCAATCCCACATGAACTTTTTGATGCTAGCTTATTTCAACGTATTGTTTCAAAATCAAATGGTATTATATATGTTACGAAATCTATATACCTAAACCTGGATCACATGATATTATATCATAACAAATTATTAATTCAAAATCAAATAATGCACATTCTTAATTAATTTCATAGTTACATAGTATAAATATATATTATGTAATGAAAATTTAAAATAAGATGTAATAGATGGGTGATTTGTAGTTTTGATTAATTAATTGGAATGAAAAATCCTATCTATATTGAAAGGAGCAAAATAAAATTCATAACTATAAATTAACTTTCACGTACATATTATGTCACAATTGTTTTATGTAATAAATTATGAGCGGAAGAGAAGGAAAAAAAAGTGGTGGGTACATGTGACAGCTAAAAGCATCTTTGTGGTTGGATCTTTATTTACAAGTTCTCCTTAATTCCTTGTACACAAAAATAAAAAAAAAATAAAAAATTCTCCTCCTCTTAAAGTTTTTCCTGTATTTGGAAACAGGCGTGTAATAGAATTTACTCCATCGGTAGACCATAGTTTGGGATCTTAAGGGGCTTTTGATAGAGAAGTTTAAGTAACGTTGTTTATAATTTTTTTGAAATTTGTGTGGTTGAAAAAGTATATGAAAATGTGTAAAGTTGTTTAAAAATTAAAAAGGTGTGTTTTAACTGCTCTACAAACCGGCCTAAAACCATTCATATTTAACAGAAAAAAAAAAAATTCAAAGCTGGTTGAATTCCTTGTTAAATCCACGAGGTTACTTAACAATCCACAATTCACAATCTGGGACGGAGAAACTTCATCAAAACACGTTTTATTTGTTACGTTTGTCTGTTACGTCCAAACGCGTAATATGATTTCTTTGAATCAGTTTCAGAGAGAAAGAAAGAAAGAAAGAGAGAATGGGGAACTGCTTTTCCGATGTGGAGGGAGGCAAGCAAGCAGTAGGTGGGACCCAACAGAGGCCCAATAGTATTGCCGCCACCAACAACAACAATGGCGGACACAACGACGCCGTTGAGTTCTTCTTCAGGTCTCGTGGCATTCAGCCTCTCTTCACGCAAATTGAGGTAATATATATCAAATAAAAAGAATATATAAAAAAAAAACACAATGACAGTAACTTTTTCAATATTTCGTTATGCTTCTATATGTATTACATAAACACACACATACAACCATATTTTGTATGTGTACGGGTTGTGTTACTCTTTATTCTGTACCCCTCTTTGGGTCAAGAGTCAGTCCAATTCAGTCAATTCCTATAGTCATTCAAAGTTTTGGGTTTTTTTTTTTGTATGTAAACTGCGTCAATTTTAACAGTGATACTGTCTGTATGTGTAAGGGTTGTGTTTTCCGGAAAATACTTACTTAGTCTTGGAGTATAATGAAATTGTGCTCCTTCCTTTCATATTTATGATGGATCTCTCTATTAATTTAATGAACAGATCTCACTATGATTGTGAGAGAAAGAAATACTATTCACCGTGCTGCTGGATCACCTAAAAATTACTCATGTTTTCCTATATTTTGTTCCCCACATTGGGTCAAACTCCCAGAATTATTATTATTTTTTTAAAGATTTTAGTGTGCCTTATGTTTGTAACTTTGTGGATTTTAATGTTTACTGTATTAGTGCTTGCTGGTACTGCTTGTGTGTGTGTGTGTATATATATATGAATCTATTGCTTTGTTGATTTGGGCATTATCTATTCCTCATTTTCAAATACATATTTTACATATATGGCTTATTATAATTATTTTTTAAGATTCTTTATTTTTCTGTTTGGTTGTTGAGAAAATGTTCTGAACGACGTGAAGGTAACAATTGTACTTGTTTTTTAAGAAAAATAAACCAATGGGACCAGCTATTATAGTATGATGTTATAATTATTTGTTATGGGAATTGCTAGGACTTTGGATGCTGAAAAAAAATTTACAGGGCTTGAGATTGTTTTTAATTTCCTACAAATTATAGGTGGACTGAAGTTTTGATATACTATTCAGTCTATACCTTTGATACAATTATCCCTTTTTTTTTGGATAAGTAAATAACTTCATTGAAAAATAAGTGAGGAAATTTAATGAATAAAACAAGGCACACAAGTAGAACTTTAGATACGAGTATCTTGAATAATGGTTAATTCCACAGTGAATCAGAGCATGAGACATTGCTTTAGCATGTCGTGAAAGATACATCCTGGGGATTACTTGGGATGAAAGTCTCGTACTTAAAGAGTGTGACAATTCTTTGGGAGAAACTGCAGCGGATTCTAGCTCTAGATCTTGGTCTCTGATTTCATAACAAGAATTATTTGATTCATGAATTATATATATATGTTACCTGATTATTACAATCGATGTTGCTTTGAAAACAGTAGTAGTGAGAACAATAATAACATAAATATGGTTAATCTTTATTATAAGTAAAATATTTATTGTTCAGGAAAAGTTCATTAGCGATGCTACTTTTGTTGCTATAGTTGTTGCTTAAATAAATCCAAGGATTTAACATGATCTTAAAAGATTTTTAGAATCTCCACTGTTGGACTTAAAAACAAAATGACAGTTTTTTTTTATTCATTTGATTGTTTTGTGTACAAAGACATATTTGATAAATTAATTATCATTGCATAGTGGAGGAGATTTGTGCTATTTCAATGGTGTTAAAGTTTCATTTCCCTTAGTTCTTTTCAAGCTCTTAGTTTATCTTAATAAGTGGACCATGTAGGGCATGCAGGGCAATGTTGACTTTGTACTCTGTTCTTAATATGGTGATCAATATGTAGCGCACTGTTTGGCCAATGAGCAATTTCTCAGAATTTGAGAATAGATCGTGTAGTTGGGGCTTCCACCAAGTTCCAATGCTTCACAGCAACGAACCTTTTCTCTATGCATGTTAGGTTTTTTGAAAATGTAGGTGTCTTCATGCTTTGTATGGTTAGTAGTTTTGTTGCCACCAAGGTCCACATCAATGAGCCCACCTGACCTCCTCCTAAAAGTTGCACTACAAAATGCTCCCCCAAGGGGAACACTAGCAAGATTCCCATTTGTTGGTTCCAATCTAACAATGGAACATCAGACAAAACCATTGATTCAAAAATTCTGTTTACTGTGGTGTAGAAAAATGTATAACTATATTCATTTGCTTATATTCAGGACCACCAGATGCTTTTATTTTATTTTTCTTATTGATGTGTACTTTGTTGCAAGTCCTATTGGGGTCAACAGTTTGGAATTTTCCTTGTATATATAATTATCATGTCGAAATTGCTAGCCAAGTCATGAAACCTAAAAGCGATTTGTGATGGTCCTTTAATTATCTATTTCAAAAAGTAACTAACTTCATAAATTTGATGTTGTGGTGCAAATTGCTAATCAAGCTATATTGATGAAATATTAGTAAACTTGGACACTGAAGAAGCTCTGTGAAGCAACTATGTTGCATTTTAACATACAAGAGTAAAAATATTAACCTCATTTTAGTCCAATGAGTTCTGGCTCAAATGGCATTTCCTTCTTTCATAAGAATGGGATGGAGGATGAGGTTGTCGGTTTAGGACCTATTGGGCGCATGTGTAACTTATCAATCAAAAAACATTTTATCTTAATTTAGGTTTAAGTAATTGAAGTGCCTCTATTTTTGAAAAGGATGAGTTGTCCTACCTTTTTTTTTTTTTCATCTGTAACAGATGGGTATTGTGGAGTTTGTTGGTTCACCCTTTTACTATATATGGGTCGCGTTTTATAAAGCTCCGAAGCAGTATTACTAGCTTATATAATTAAACTCAACATAGGACATTAGTCTTGTGTACTTTACCATTGGAATTGTTATTCAATCTACATTAATGGCTCTTTTGTTTTTTCATGACTTTTCATATTATTCTATGTGGTTTGCCCGTTTTTGGTTTCTCATTATGTATTCATGCATTCTTGTGTTTCTATTATATGCTGCAGTTATCTTTATCTGCATCTAACTTGCTTGACCGTGACATCACTTCAAAGGTATTCCTCTCTATACATAACCACATTTGATAGTGAGTTTATTAAGGGTAAACTATAATTTTCCAATTTGCTAATATTTTGGTAATTTACTATGGCTCTGTTTGTTTCAGCTTAAAATTCCAGCTTATTTTTAAACAAAAATATGCCAATGAAAATATCATCCAAACACTATCTAACCTCTTTTTGTTTTAGTATGAAATTTGAGTTTCTTTGATTTCATCTTCCCTTCAAATTTCTAATATGTGACAAGGTTTGGGAAGTTATTATCTAAATGAGATTTCTTGTTGGGGAAGATTTGTCAGAATAATAAATTTTGCACTTAGGAAGAAAGTTTCTTATCAAGTACTTCATAATAAGTCTCACCACACTCAAGCGAAATACACAATGGAGTTCTCAATGAAAGAGGAGTTTTATTGATAACTAAAACATTACATATTCTTTGCTACACACACCGCATCACTCTTCACTTCTACTCTTGCTTATTATTTCACTTGCATTTTTATACTCTTGCAATCAATGACAAGCCTTATAAAGCATACATGGACTAAAATTACACTCTACATTCTAAAACAAAACGAGACAAGCAATACTAACCTATTACCTAAAAGTAAAAGAAAGACACATTACATACTTGTTTCAAGCTAAACTTGTTACATCTTTTGATAGTCAAAGACAACAACTCACCTACTAAAGTGAGAAATTTTCTCCTTCATATTTTTTAGTTTTTCCAATCAAACTAAGCTAGTAAGGATATGCAAGCTTAGTAAATAACACATGCAAATTACTTTAAAACAAATCATCGACCTATTGCTAGGGTGGGAGTGTAGTGCTGGGTACAGCTGCCTATCACTAAATAACAGATGTAAACTTACTACCATTCATGGGTTTGAGTCAGGTAATCAACCTCTCCAAAACAATGGGGATAAGGCTGCCTACCAATTACCTCTCTCAAACCTCATAAAAATTGGTGAGTTGTGCTATGGGTATGACTTGTAGTCCTTGGTTCCTACCTGGGGTATGTCAAAATTACATGTGCCATAAGTAGTGATTATGTCAAACAAGCACTTCTTTGTATACTCTTAGATATGTAGCAAGCTGAACTATTACGTTGGCTGTTTCTGATAAAGATTCTCATCTATCGGAGGGTCTTGAATTTGTCAATCCACAGTAGTTTATTTATGTGCTTGTATGACGTGCATGCATGTCGTGATCAGGCTTGTCTTACTATGCTTTTTGCTAAAATATACTTTATTTCATTTAGAGTGATCCAATGGCTGTGGTGTATGCAAAGAAAAGAGATGGAAAACTAGAGGAGTTAGGTCGCACTGAGGTTGTATTGAATAGTTTGATTCCTGCATGGATAGAAAAAGTTACAGTTGCATTCAAGTTTGAGATTGTGCAGCCATTGGTGTAAGCTTTACAAATTTCTTTAAGTGCTTATCTTTGTGTAGATAAATCCTGTTTACTATAAGTGGTTTTCTAATTTGACTGGATGGCTTGTGTTTGCCTTTATTTTTCTTGGCGCCAGATTTCATGTATATGATGTGGATTCAAAATATCATAATGTACCTGTGAAGGTATTATCAGTTTTAGCTCTTTTAAGTATTTATTACTTTAATTCATGTTTTGTAGGTTATGTTCAATTATTTGCACTGTTAATAAATTACACAAAAAAAAGTGTACATGCTCAGTGTTCTTGTTGCATTTCTGCCAATCTTTAAGTTCTGAATATTGCACTTCACAAGATAAAACTTTTATCAACATTTGTAATATGTGAAATGTGTATTGACTAGAGCACACTATAAATTGCAGGTATGCTAAGCACTAAATTTGTCAATACATGGTCAAAAACATTGAAGTGGAAACAAAAGTAATTAGTGAACAATTATAAACAAAAATGTTTGATGCCAATTGTGTGATATGTCTCAAATAATCTCAGGAAAAAATTATTTTGATAGTAGCTATACATGTGACTGTGCATGGTGTAATTGTATGGGAAATCACTTGCTGAAAATTATTATGAAACTTTTTTTTTTTTAGTGTGTTGCATTTAGCTCTTTCAAAAATAATTAAACTGGATTTGTTGCTTCCGTCAATTTGGCCGTGATACAGGAAAGAAGTTACATAACAAATAAGAAATGAAAGTAAATGGCAATTTAGTTTAAACTCTAAAGCCCTCCATGTGATATTGGTGCTTTTTATAATTTTCTTAATAATCTTTTACTCCATTGTTGTAATTTTGGTAATTGTACAAAGCGTGGAATGCAAATTTTTTTGACAAAAAACCAAAATTGATAGGTCAACCATATCAATTATGAATTAATTGATACTTTTGAAAGATTGTGACAATTTAAACCATATTCAAATGTCAGCAAAGAAGGCAACTTATAAGGATTATATTTCTGATTTGTTATCATTTCATCTAGAATAATCTAACAACTTTAGTTGATGATTAAGTTTATTTTAAAAGTTTATTTCCATTGCCTTGCAGATGCTAAAATTGAATGATCAAGAATTTCTTGGAGAGGCTACTTGTGTTCTATCAGAGGTATATCGCCTTGGGTTCAGTTGGGCTCA
Organism: Castanea sativa; assembly: GCF_040712315.1. NCBI lineage: Eukaryota > Viridiplantae > Streptophyta > Magnoliopsida > Fagales > Fagaceae > Castanea > Castanea sativa. Next base: position 21,745,599 of record NC_134017.1, read on the forward strand.
TTGAAATTATATAAAGCATATATATCATTCTGGTGCAATTTTAGTAAAAATTTGTGTTAATTTTGAGTGTTTTATTCTTAGAAATTTCAAGGGTAGAAACATAATTGTGAGAGCCATTTCACTATAATGTTATTTTAAGATTTTGAGCATCATAGTTTAGATTACCACTAATGCAGTTAAAAATTTTGTTGCAAATGTAACTAGTGGCTTAAAATCTTTTAGAATGATTTGGTCAACATATACTAAACTTTGGTATTTGTTTTTCTTGTATTTTCTCTCTTTCTATTTTCATGGCAGATAATGACTAAACAAACTCGGAGTTTAACCCTAAATCTCAATAACAAAAATGGGCATATGAGCTTGAGGAACTTAGGGACACTCACTATCCATGCAGAGGAAACAGTATCTTCGAGGATTTGTGTTGAGATGGTAGTCCATTGTTCCCACTTGGATAACAAGGACTTATTCTCTAAAAGTGTATGTATTCACAAAGCAAATACCTTAAAATTTCATGTTCCTTAAGCATACATATTCTTGATTGTGTTTGTTTCTTCATTTATTTTAGGATCCTTTCTTAAGAATATCTAGAATTGTTGAGAGTGGAGGCTCTGTTCCAATATGCAAAACTGAAGTGGTGAAGGACAATTTGAATCCAATTTGGAAACCCCTATGCTTGAGCATACAGCAGTTTGGAAGTAAGGTATGCTTGTCGATTTTTTATTCTTGGTTTCCTATTAGATTATGGTTATAGGATGTTTTGTAATTTTGATAATTAATGAAGACTCACATGGCATATGCAATTTCACGTGCTACAGGATAACCCATTAATTATCGAGTGCTTTGATTTCAATAGCAGTGGCAATCATGTGCTTATTGGGTAAGCTATAATTTATTGTTGTCTGGATTAGTTTTAGTTTTTGTTTATTTTCACTTCTAAGTTTTCACGATTCAGTCTCTAGTACTAAAAGAAGGTATTTATTTTAAAATTTACCTCATCAGTAAGCTCCAGAAGTCAGTGGCAGACCTGGAAAAACTTCATATAGAAAGAAGTGGTGCAAATCTCACATTACCATCTCCTCATCATGGTCATGATAAGGTACTTATTCATACTTGCAGTTATATTTTTAAGAAATACTTCATGTTAATCTTTATGTTTAAATTTTTACATTGCTTACTAATTTATCAATATAGGTTTTGAAGGGACAACTATTTGTGGATCAATTTTGTGAAAAACAACAATATAGTTTTCTGGATTACATTTCCAGTGGATTTGAGCTTAACTTTATGGTTGCTGTTGACTTTACAGGTAAAATATATCACATTCTAGGGGAGTTATATAGTTTTTTATTTTATTTTTTGGGTTCTCTTTTTCCTAGTTCAAAATGTTTTGGCTGATGACTGATTTATGCTTTGAATATTCAATATCTCTTTCTTTAGCCTCAAATGGAAATCCTAGGAATCCAGATTCTTTACACTACATTGATCCTTCTGGCCAGTTGAATTCTTATCAACGGGTAAGACTATGCATCCTCTGGTGCTCCCAATAGGGTAGTTGCTTTTCTTTAGCACTTGTGTGTGTGTTTTTTTCTAAACATTAGATACAACAGATCCTTCCCCCCCACCCCCATACAGTTTTAATCCTGTATGGGTTCGTGAGTTGTATTTTCCTAACACACGCCAAAAGAAGAAGAAAAGACACAAAATAACCTGGAAATTGCTTGTAGAATAAGAAAAAATAGCTTTTACATTGAATTGGTCCAAAAAAAGGTGCACAAAAACAACCTGGGAAAGAAAAATAACTTTTACATTGAATTTGTCAATAGCAATGTCTATAAATTGCTATCTTTTGTCTGTCATGACTCAATGATCAAGCTGCTTGTTTTTCATATCAAGGTTGCAGGTTCTTTTACTCTCAACTAAATGCAGAACATGTTAGAGAGAGAAAAAAAAACCATATGTGGAACATGTCTGAGATTTTGGATTGTGTAAAAAAGTTTCTTTGTTTTTAAATTTTTGTTAGGGTTCTTCTGTTTGCATATACTTAAAATAAATCTTCATTGATTGATGAAGTCATTTTATACTTAATTAAGAAAACTTGCAGGCTATATTGGAGGTTGGGGAGGTCATTCAGTTTTATGATTCCGATAGGCGCTTTCCTGCTTGGGGCTTTGGAGGAAGAACAATTGATGGTACCACATCACATTGTTTTAACTTGAATGGAAGTACAGGTGCCGTTGAGGTGAGAGGAGCTGACTTTGTAATGCTTTGTTTGCTTAATCTTTGAAGAATCTGACCTAGCTGGTATATTGCCTTAGCTGTTTTCACACCACTCTCTATCTTTCTCTGTAATCCTCTTGCAATTTTTATTGGAAACCCCTTAATTTTTATAAAAGTGAAATCTATGCTTATTCATGTATTCTTATTCTTATTCTTACTGTTATTATCTCATATTTCCTTTCTTTTTCTTGAATATAATTTTTTCTTTATTTATAATTTGGTTGAATAGCATCTGAAACCTAGCTCTGTCACCATTGATGTTTTACCTTCTTCTGTTACCTCTAAATCACAAACATTTACAACCAAACAGGAAAAGTTCTAAACCCTATTTACAACAAACAAAAATACATTCAAAATTCCCAAATACATTAATTTTATCATCAAAAGGTTTGAGGAAGTCTCAGATGCCCTTAAAAAGAAGTCCATGAGAATGGTGCAAATTAAATAGATTGAGTTATCTCACCTAATAAAATTTGGAACATTATATGTTTTGTATCATAAAATTAGATGGCTATTGTAAAGGATTACAAGTAAATGGTACCATTGGATTCATATTATTCTTTGTAAGTTAATAACTATTGAGTAGAGTAACATCCAGTTTCTTTCTTTATAATGGATGAATTAATCAAATTATTTTATTTTTTAATAGGTTGAAGGAGTTGAAGGCATCATGGCTGCTTATGCAAGGGCTCTACATAATGTTGCCCTGGCAGGACCCACTTTATTTGGCCCAGTGATTAACACAGCTGCACATATTGCTGGCCAGTCCATCTCGTACAACAGAAACAAATACTTTGTCTTGCTCATTATTACGGTAAAGAGAATGTTGAATTAAATTTATTTTGTTTGTGATATATTACTACTTTTATTGAAGTAGATGAGACACTTTATGTACATAGGATTTATACACAAAGCTCTCCTAAAGAGAATTTTGTCTTTATTTGATGTCTCTTTAAATCAATTCTTCAATTAATCATTCAATAAAAATTGTCATTTTCTAGGACGGAGTCATTACAGACCTGCAAGAAACAAAAGACACTCTGGTCAAGGCATCTGATTTGCCTCTATCTATCCTTATTGTTGGAGTGGGAGGTGCAGATTTTAGAGAAATGGAGGTATAATGTTTTCCTAATTTGATGTCTTTTATACCTTTTTACACTTTATTTTAATTATTTAGTAAAAATGGTGGAATCTTTAGCTTTTAGGATTTTCTCTTGAATGACTGTACTGTATCTTAATTTTTGGGTAGGTTCTAGATGCTGACAATGGAAGACGGTTAGAGAGCTCTACGGGTCGTGTGGCTACACGTGACATCGTGCAGTTTGTTCCAATGCGAGAAGTGCATAGTGAGTACATAATGGCACTTGTCCGTACAAAATTTTGTGGTTACATCTAAAAGAATCCACTAACTGTAATTTTGCATTCACAACTATCCTGGTTAGATAATTATTCTAGAAAAAATGGAATGAACATTTGGTTAGTTCTACCAGTCGGATAACTATTGATAGGTGGAGTGATGAAAGGACAAAAGGGTGTGTGTGAACTTTGAAACTGTGTTTAACAAAAACGTTGCATGGATTGCTGTTGCCACTGTTGTTTTGATCCACAGTCTTTGGCTAGATTGTCTGTACACATTAGACATGTTATAGGTAGAAAATAAGATCATGGTTTTAATCTAGTGTGAATGTGTGCTCAGTAAGCTGATTTGCTAAACATGACCGGACCAAGCTTGACCAAGCCCTACAAATTCTAAAACTGCTTGGCTCCATTACAACCTTAAAACCATTTCTATGATCTTCCCTCTTGACTTTTTAAACATCTGTTTTGAGTCTATTTTCTATTTTATCAATTGGAATTGATTATATCCTTATTTTTTCAACTTCTTGTACTTGTTCTTTATTTGGCCTGAGCTTCTTCATTGTGTTTTATCTAACAAATTAACTGTGGTCTGTACAGGTGGGCAGATTTCCGTGGTACAGGCTCTATTGGAAGAGCTACCTGGACAGTTTTTGACATACATGCGGAGTAGAGATATCAATTTGCCAGGCCCTCTCCATGCAGCCTCAACTTCTGCTTGACTAAGATTTGCCAAGTACACAAGATTTATAAATACGCTGATTCTGCTCACATCAACTGAAAAAATTTAGGTCTGAACCAATCACAAGTTAACTTACCTGAAAGGAGCTCTCTATTAACAAATTTTTTAGGTTTGAACCACTAACAGGTTGAATTTCTTTGAAAGAATTTCTTTATATCATCCTAAAAGAAAATGTACAGATTTTTTTACCCAAAAGAAAAAATATATATTTATCTTGTATAGGTAGAATTTAAACTTTATTCAAGTTCAACCTATAAAAGTAAACAAAGCAATGAAAAATAAGTTAGTTTTGTAAGGAGAAAGTGTCTTTTGGTCTACATGCTAGTTCAATAAAGTAGGCCTCTCACAAGGATTTGTAGTACCCATCCATAAGGAAGGTGTTGTTGTCACGTTGTGGGCTCACATGTATGTGATCTGGCGATGATTTTTGGTTCTAAATAAGGATCTAGGTTCACTCATCCTTATCAAATGTCACTGCATTGTGTGAAGTACAAGCATTTTTAGATTAAATCAATATCTAATTGGGAAACTGTTAGCAAAAGGAATAATGTACTGCGGTTAAAGTAGTTCACTATTTGTGTTGTGTGAGCATTGAATGGTTACATTCCTCCAAAAAGCCCTATTACATTGTATTATTATGTTTTTAGAAGTGCTTCAATTTTCATATTACAAAGAATGTGAAGGATTTTTTTTTTTTTGGAATGATTTCAAATGTTTTGTGAATTCCACAATGTCTACCATGGGATGACTCTCTTGAGTGCTGCTTGATGTAAATGCCTCTACACATAAATCCGATAATATGTCACTAGATCATGGTTAGGGCAAAGATGGGAGCCATTACTTGAATTGGGTCCAAGAACTGTTCTTTTGACGCTTGTGTAGAGGTTAATTCACCAAACATTAAGTCTTTTGAAGTTAGCATATGATCTTGGGAATGTGTTAGGCAACTATGCACACCTAACTTAAAGGACTAGCCTCCACTTGTACTTTTTTTTTTAATAGGAAAATACTACTGCATATTATTAATAGAAGTCAAGTATAAACAGCAACAATAAAAGTCAAGTACAAACTACAACATCAGAGGCAACAGCAGCTTCTAAAAACCTAGGGGTTTCCTCAACCCATGCCTCAAAATCATGAACAAACTTAGCATGTTGAGCTAACAGATGGGTAGACTTATTGCCTTCCCTTTTAATGTGAGAAAAAAGAAAAGAACGAAAAGATTGAAGCTAAAGAAAGATGCCCTCTAAAACATTAGCAACAGTAGGGGGAGCTAGCGAGCAACCATTCATAGCATTGCAGACTTGTAGAGAGTCCCCTTCAAAAATAACATCTTGAATTCCAATGTCTCTTGCAAAAATAACAACAGCTTCCATAGCTTTTGCTTCAGCCTCAAGAGGGCCCAGTGGAGCATAAATTTGCAAACTCAAGGCTCCAACTACCTGTCCTTTATCATCTCGAAGAAGCACACCCATACCAGCAGTAGATTGATCTCTGAAGACAACACCATCAACATTAGATTTATACACACCTATTATAGGGGGAGTCCATCTAGTAGGGGGTGAGTTTGTTGATGGGATGGGGTAGTCTTGGATTGATTGGTAATCAACAACCAATCTAGTTGCTTCTAGGATTAGAGTGGCCACAGTTTTAGGCTTCTCACCATGTTGAATTCCATTTATGTTATTCCAAATATTCCACGAAACTACCATGAAATGAGTAAGGTCCATAGCTGATGGTCTCGAGCCATTACTTAATTTCCAAAACATATCTTCAAAAGTACACTCCCTGTCTATCACTAGACCACAAGCCTCCCATACCAATAAAGAAAAATCACAGTGAAGAAGAAATGGCTTGTTGCCTCACAACTCACAACTCTTAGCACATAACTCGCAAACTTAAAAATGAATCACTTGTCTACGGTAAAGATTGGATTTTGTAGGGAGGATGTTCTGACAAGCCTGCCAAACAAAGTTCTTTATTTTATTTGGCAAAACAGCACCCCAAACAGACTTCCATAGTTGCCGCTGTCCACTAGCTTCCGAGGTTCCTTCTTGCTCTGCATTTTTCATATCCATAGCTATCCAATAGGCACTTTTGACAATGAAATTACCATTTGGTGGAGCTGCCCAAACCAATTTATGTCTAAAGGCATACTAATAATCAAAGGGATGCTTAGGATAATTTTTGCTTCAAAATTAATAAACAATTCCCTTACCAGATTAGCTCTCCAGCATCCATGTTCTGCATCGATAAGAAAATCAGCTCTTACATTTTCTAGCAGCAAGGTTTTAGGTGAGATTAGCCTCCACTTGTACTGCTTGGCCATTTTCTAACAAGGTCCCACTAAGTTGGTTCCCTCCTAAGCATGTAAAATTCACACACACACACACACACACACACACACACACACACACACACACACGGGATTAAATAGATAAACCACAAGCTCAAAGATCAATCACTTAGAGGTGGGTGTCCTAATTTTAGGGTTTCATTTAAAGAACCCTAATCGGAATTTTTCAAAGTTGCTTAGACAACACACCATGTAAAACATTGATAATTTGGAATAAAAGAAGGGAAGATATACCTTAGACCAGCACCACATGTGAATCACTTTTATTGAAAGAAAACCAATGAAAGAAAGCAGAAATAAGGGTTTCTCGGAGGCATATGCTTACGTAGAGACTGACTAGAGCTGTGTACACAATGCTTCAAGATGCATACACAAATAGGGCTATGTGTACGCATTTGTAACTCTAATTTCTATATCTCCACTATCTTAACATGCAACTACTTCTAAACTAGGAACGAAAAGAATGATCAATAAAAATAACTTAAACCTAAGATTTCTAAGTAACAAATAGAAAACAATCTACTGGATTTAAAAAAAAAAAAATTGTTAATGTGTAATAGGTTATGGCCTTTAGGCCCACCTTGTTTACTTGTATAGCACACATACTTGTACTACACACTCGGCCTCTTATATAACACACTCATGTATATTTTATTATTGAGAGAAATATAATACATTCATTCAGTGTTTTTAACTTGGTATCAGAGCCATTGCTCTAATTTCTTGTCTCTTGTAATCTTGTCTTTGTTGGTATTTTTCGCTGCCTCGACTTCTTCGGTTAGTAAACCTTTTCTGTGCCCTCTCTTGACTGCTCCATCGCCGTCAGAGGTGCCCAAGGTTGAATCTTCACCGCCACCAAGACCACTGCCTCCATCAGATATTTCACATTGGACCTCCAATTAGGACATAAGAAATATCATTGTGTAGATTTTCAACCGCTATACACAACGCCGTCGGAATCATCATCATCTGACCATCCACGCGCCGCCACGAGCCAATCAAAGTTTCGGCAGTTTCTTTCACGCACCTCACACGCCTTAGGCATTGCTTCGATCCTCTCACCACCGCCGCTATTGGAATCGTCTTTCTCCGATCTACATCATTGGAAAAGAATCGGACTCATCAGACTGTCCATGCGCTCTCACGCATTACATGCATCGACCTTGCTGCTGCTGACATCATCTGTGATGTCACTCTGCCACGTCAGCCTTAGTTGACGTCATCTTCCAGGTTGTTGTTGACGTCATTTGCTTACGTCATCACCATTCTTTGCTGACTTAATCTACTTACATCATCGTTGATAGTAGCCGTTGACTTGTCCTTGGGTTGACTTTTTTGAGACTTGTTATCAACGCAACAAATCAGTTATTTCCATTTCTATTGCTATTGTTGCTAACACTGAGAGTATCTAACCAATGGCTCCCAACTCTGCAAATTCCAAGTCTTCCAGATCCATTATCACCATTTCCACAGTTGACCTACAAAACATCATCGCTAATACCATTCATATGGTTGGTAATGCATCTTATTCCTCTTTTCTCTCAGTTTCATCCGGTATGTCTCCTTCCTCTTGGCTTATGGATTCTGCTTGTTGCAATCATATGACACCTCACTCATCCTTATTTTCTCAACTTGAACTTGCATCACACCCTCTTAATATTCACACAATTAATGGTTCCACAATGTTTGGTCATAATATAGGTTCTATCTTGACCTCCAACCTCTTTGTTCCTGGGATTTTTAATGTTCCTAACTTTTCTTACAATTTATTTTATGTGGGACAATTAGCTAAGTTGGGTTATCGCGTTACCTTTGATTATTCTAGGTGTATTGTGCAGAATCTGAGGATGGGACAGGAGCTTAGGACCAATCCCAGAGTTGGGTGTATGTTTCTCGTGGACAACCTTCGTCTTCCACCTGTTACTCCTATTTTTGTTGCTACTGTAGCAGCTGCAGTTTCTTCTATTCCTTTCTTTGCACTTTGGCATGCCCGACTTGGTCACGCATCTTTGTCTCAGGTACAACACTTGACTTCTAGAGGTTTATTAGGTTCAGTGTCCACAGAAAATTTTGATTGTGTTTCATGTTAGTTAGGAAAACAACCAGTTTTGTCTTTTAATACTAGTGAATGTCCACTGATATCTTTGACCTTATTCATTCTGATGTCTGGGGGCCTTCCGATGTCTTTAGTATTGGTGGATCTCGATATTTTGTTGTCTTTATTGATGATTATTCTCGCTATAGCTGAATTTTTCATATGAAACATCGTTTTGAATTTTGCAAGTATATCTAATTTTGCAAAAATGGTTGAAATTCAATTTTCCAAACGTATCAAAATTTTTCGATTTGATAATGCTCTTGAATACACTCAATATGCTTTCCAAGCTGTTTTGCATTCCTATGGCATTGCTCATCAACTAACTTGTCCAGGTACCTCTCAGCAAAATGGTAGAGCCGAACAAAAACTTCGTCATATTCTTGACACTGTTCGTGCTCTCCTTCTTTCTGCCAAAGTTCCTGCTCCTTTTTGGGGTGAAGCTGCTCTTCATGCTGTTCATACTATTAATTGCATTCTCAGTCTTGTCATCCAAAATTAAACACCATATGAACGTCTTTTTGGGTCACCTCCAAACTATCATCACCTTCGCTCCTTCAGTTCTTCCTATTTCGTTCTTTTTTAGCCACATGAGCATAACAAACTTGAGTCTCAGTCTAGACTTTGTTGTTTTCTTGGCTATGGCGAAACTCAAAAGGGGTATCGGTGTTATGATCCTGTCTCTCATTGTCTTTGTATTTCTCACAATGTTGTCTTTTGGGAATATCGCTCCTTTGTCGAGCTCTCTCACTTCTATGCGTCCCTATCTACCTCTTCTGTCTTAGATCTTTTTCTAGATGAACCACATATTCCTTCTATAGTTACTCCTAATCCTCCTATAGACTTCTTTGTCCAACCACCAGATATTTTTGATGCCTCTCCTGGATCATCCTCTAATGAACAAGTGGAAGATGAATAGGTCAAAGATGAGCCGCCCAACCCTGAACTTGGGTCCGCTGCTCCTACTCCGCCTGAATATCTTGCACAAGACATTCCACCTTGTCACTCAACTCGGGTAGGATCCATTCCTACACATTTACTTGACTATCATTGTTATACTGCCCTTGCTACACTGCACGAGCCTCACACCTATCGTGAGGCCTCCACTGACCCTTTATGACAAACTGCAATGAAAAAAAAACTTGATGCATTATCTATAAACCATACTTGGGATTTGGTGACTCCCCACCCTAAGAAATCTGTGGTTGGTTGTAAGTGAATCTACAAGATCAAGACTCACTTTGATGGGTTCATTAAGCAATATAAAGTTTGTCTTGTTGCAAAAGGTTTTACACAGGAGTATGAGATTGATTATGAAGTGACCTTTGCTCCGGTTGCTTGAATCTCATTTGTTCATGCCCTCTTAGCTATTACCGTTGCAAGTAAATAGGACCTTTTTTCAAATGGATGTCAAAAATGCCTTCCTTAATGGGAATTTAAGTGAAGAAGTTTATATGCAACCTCATCTAGGTCTCTGTATTGAACTGAACAAGGTTTGTCACCTCCGACGTGCATTTTATGGCCTTAAACAAGCTCCATGAGCTTGGTTTGCCAAGTTCAGTTCTACCATCTCTCGCTTGGGTTACATTGCCAGTCATTATCATTTTTCCTTATTTCTTCGTCGCACCGACAAAGGTACCATTTTGCTTCTCCTCCTATATGTGGATGATATGATCATAACTAGTGATGACCTTAGTGGCATTTAAGAACTCAAGGATTTTCTCAGTCAGCAGTTTGAGATGAAAGATCTTGGACATCTTAGCTATTTCTTGGGTCTTGAAATCACTCATTTCACAAATGGTTTTTATATTACTCAGGCCAAGTATGCTTTTGAACTTTTGTCTCGAGCTAGACTCACTAATAGCAAGACTGTTGACACTCAAGTTGAACTTAATGCGCATCTGACTCCCTTGAGGGGGTAAACCATTGTCTAATCTCTCTTTTTATAGATGATTAGTTGGCAGTCTAGTTTATCTCACTGTCACTCGTCTAGACATTTCCTATGCTGTTCACCAGGTGAGTCAGTATCTGTCTGCTCCACGATTGACTCACTATGCTGTTGTTTTGTGCATTCTTCGATACTTGAAATGCACTCTCTTCCATGGCCTTTTCTACTTTGCTTAATCTCCTCTTGTTTTCCGTGCATTCTCTGATGCTAATTAGGCAGGAGATCCCATTGATTGCAAGTCCACCATTGGTTATTGCTTTATTCTTGGCTCTTCTTTGATTTCCTAGCGAAGCAAGAAACAAACCCTTGTGGCCCACTCCAGTATTGAAGCAGAATATCGTGTCCTTGTTGATACCACATTTGAGCTCCTTTGGCTATGATGGCTTCTTAAGGATTATGTGTGTCCACATCCTCTGCTACTTCTCTTTATTGTGACAACCAGAGTGTCATTCATATTACTTACAATGATGTCTTCCATGAACGGACTAAATACATCAAGATTGATTGTCATATTATTCGTTATCATCTTGTCCATGGTGCTTTCAAGCTGTTCTCGGTCTCGTTTAAAGATCAACTTGCAGATATCTTCACCAAGTCACATCCTAAGGGACGCCTTTGTGCTTTGGTTGACAACCTCAAGTTGGTCTCACACCCACCTTGAGTTTAAGGGGGAGCTATTAATGTGTAATAGGTTGTGGGCTTTAGGCCCACCTTGTTTAGTTATATAGCACACATACTTGTACTACATACTCTACCTCTTATATAAGACACTCATGTATATTTTACTATTGATGGAAATAGAATACATTCATTCAATATTTCTAATTAATAAAAAGAACTTACATTAATTGCTTGAAAATCTTCCTGATCATTTGAGCAAATCCAAGTCATAGAATTGAATGTACAAAATGGGGTTACAAATGAATATTAAATAACAACATTCTTGTTGTTTTGAAAGCTGCACTTTTTGGATTAAAGTCCAACCTTAGTACTCCCAATAGTTGAACTTCCAGCCCTTGCTTAAAATCCATTACTTCCAATCTCTAATGTTAATGTACATTATGAAATTATAGAAGCGGCCAAAGAATAATACACTGCTACAGTTGTGTACTCATAACTTTTTTTTCTTCAGAAAACTCTAAATTTAAATTTTAACCTTAAAACATAAAAACTCTTTAGGGACCTTTGGCAATTTCTACCAAAAGACCATTTTAATTTAAAAGCTTAGTTGGCTGTGTCTACTGTTTATATGGCTTGCACTTAGGTGAACAAAACGAGAAGTAATAAAGCATCCTATGCAAATTACTCATGTCTATATAGTTTGTTAGGCTCTAAGACTTTAAGAACTAATGTATTAGAACTTCAATTTGTATATGTTGACAAACCATAATCAAAATATTTAGTCTAGGTTTAGACTTGCTTAAAGTTTGGTTTAAATTAAGTTTGGAATCGAGTAATTGTAGGAAATTACTATTCAATTTTTGCAAGGCTCGATTGATTAAAAATTAAATTCGATCGATCGAAAGTCGCATATCAGCAAACGTAAAAAGGCCAAAACTTATTCGTTTGAAGCCCAAATTACGATCTATTTTTTCCAGTATTTAAAGGATATCATAAGCTAACCCTAGAGAGGGTTTTCAAAGTTTATTAGAGAGATTAGAGTGCATCTTGTGCCTCTTTTGTAAATTTAGGGTTTTGTACCCAAAAGCTCTCTAAAGTCTTCTACTGGTGTTATTCCTTGAAGAATCTTAAGATCTAGTGTTGTAAAAGTTGCTGCATACAAGATCAACATTTGAAGGTGATCTCAAACCTTTGAGTGGAGTCTCAAAGTCACAAGTATGGGTGCTTGTGTTGCAAAGGCCTAATAGAAAAGGAATCTGTGAATTCGGAGCTTGCATATGGTCGTGTCAATAAGTTCTACATGTGGTAGCAATAGGATGTTAGTGGTCTAAGTCTTATTGTAAACTTCAATTCTCTATAGTGGATTTGCTTTTTACCTTGAGGATAGCTAGATTAAATCCTCCATAGGTTTTTTACTGGTTTGGTTTTCTTAGGTGATCATATCATTGTGTTCTTTATTTTCCACTGCTTTATGTGGTATGATTGTTTTGTTTTAACCTAGATCTGTATAATAAACCTAAGTATTCACTTGGTTAATTAATTAGGTTAATTAGCCAAAACCTGAATGCAATCCAATACAATCCAATCCAATCCAAATACCCACACCTAAATCATATTTAAACCCAAATTTAAAGAATCAAAAAACAGAGACTAACCAGTGGAGGATACGGGATTTGATGGTGGCAAAGGCCTGACTGTCTTCCCAGATTTTCTCTCTCCACTCTGTATGCCTGACTGAATCTCTCTCTCTATCGTTCTCTTTCTCCCCATCTCTCTATTTAATAATCAACGTTACCTATCTCCCTCCCTAAAAACTCTGTTCTCTTTCTTTCTTTGTATATGGGCAAGCCTTTGAATGTAATTTACTCAATTAAGTAGTTAGATTTGTATTTATACTGAGACCATTAGACTGTGTTTTAACGTTGTGATAGGAAGAGTCTCTAAACGGTGCACCGTACGGTTTTTTTTAAGATTAAACTCTATAAGTGGTTGTTTTTTAAGTGGCATTTTTTTCTAACGTGGCAACACTTCCTTAATTGTAGGAAAAGGCATATGCTTATATATATAGTATTAGATTACATACTCTGCTTTTATACTAACTAACAGAGCAGGTAAAGACTAACAAATGTAACAAAGTAACAGAAAATAGGAAGAACCAGTAATAACATTACACGTGTTCTAATTACTATTCTCATAACAGAAAGTCTCACGTGTCGGTCAAACGTGTTTCCACTAATCTTGATGTTGACGACACTCTTTTCAATCGTTTCTTTTTAATTGCAACGTCTTGTTTCTTTCTTCCTTGTTTTCTTTCACCATAATAGCATTCTTCTTTTGTTCTTCTTGAATTTCAACAGTATTTTATAATAATAATAATAAAGTTTTCGGCTAAAATTGAGTTGAAAAACCACAAGTCTTACCTCCAAGTACTCTTTTCATTTTTATATCTAGATATTTTTGAATAAAAAAAAAATTGATATATACGTATTTAGATTAGAAATAGTATTCGCATATTGTATAGATTGGGATTGCTTTTAACCTTTTGCTCATCAATGTGTTTCGAAAGTATATATAATTGTCTGTTACAGGTCTACTAACAATGGCAACTCTATGCCGTTTGATATATAATTTTTTCTTTCTTAATGTGAAATATTATGCACATATTACCAAGTTTCTATTACTCAGAGATGATACCCAGTGTGTCTATTAGCAGAGACTAGTGTGTACTATCATTGTAAATTTACATTGTAAACATTGTTCTATACAATTATAAAAAGTATACAATATAAACTAAGAATTTTCCATAAAACTTTTTTCAGTGAAAAGTTGTTGGATGCATGTATCAAAGCTCTCTTCCCAATACCGTTTCATGTTGGTATTAAGATCTTCGTCCTATTTACCAAAAAAAAAAAAAAAAATCTCTGTCCCATAAACATATACTGTTAAATAAATTCATACTACGGGAACCCTGCCATTCTTTCTAATTTTTTCTGCCAGTTGAACCTCCTTGAGCATTGGAGTCCATACGACTCCATTAAACAGGGCCGACCCTAGACATTTTGGGGCCTAAGGCGAGAATTAAAAATGAAGCATTTTTTATACTTATATATTAATTAAATTAATATTTATTTAATATTTTTATATTATAATATATTTCATTTGAAATCTATTTTTCTTGCCTTTTGAGATGCAAATTGACTAATTAAATTTTTATATTCAAGTTCTTCTAACATCTCCTTTTCAATCGATAGTATAATTAATCCACTTAATCTTTCTTGGGACATTGTCGATCTTAAATATGATTGTCTCTAATTGGACCTCTTTCTACTAATAAATCTCTTAATTTTGTGTCAATATTTTCCAATTACCTAGATCATAAATATTTGAAGGAATATAATTCAACATGTCATTATTATTTTCATTTTCTTCTAGTTGAACATTATTATGGTGAACTTGTTCATTTGTGACATTTTCACCATTATTTTCATTTTCTTCTAAATTATTTTGAAGTTCATTATCAAGATTTGTTGTATTGCAAAATTGAACATCATTGTTATCTTGCAATTGTATCATTTCATTATCTTCTAACACTTTTTGGTGAATTTCTTGATCGTTTGTGATATTTTCATCTAAATTTTGTGTTATATTTTGTTTATTACTAATAACAAATTTATCCATAGATCCTTTTTGAGACTCAATTAATTTTTTTTCTTTTTTTCTTTTTTAAAGTTTTTCATATTCAGATGCATATTTCCTAGTAGACATTTATAATCAAACAATATATTTATAAAGATTAAAATAAAAAATAACTTTCAAGTGTAGAGCAAATGAGAAATAGAACTTGATTTATATAAAAAGTAGGCGAAAATGCACTTTTCGTCCCTATATTTTGGGCCAATTCCCATTTTGGTCCCAAAATTGATTTCGTTGCAAATTTCGTCCTTAAAAAAAGAAAATTGTTTTTAAAATGGTCCCTGTCGTTAAGCCACTGACGGAAACCTCCTACGTGGCAGCGGAATGCACTACTTTCTAACGTGGCCATTAAAATATTATTAAAAATAATTATTTGGCATTTTTAAATGCCACGTCAGCATTTTAATTAATAAAAAATTAAAACAAAAAAATTTTAATTCCTCAATTTTAATTTTAATTTTAAAAAATAAAAAACAAACAAAAATTTTACTTTTTTAGTTTTAAATGATTTTTTTTATTAATCTAATTAAATTAATTAGAAATTTCAAAAAGCTTGACGTTTCTCATTTTAGAGAACAACATTCTTCAATTGTCTTTTTATTACAAATCTAAACAATACCAAAAACGTCTTCCTCCTCCCTTTCTCTAATCAACAAGAACGAAGGCCAAAAAACAACTCAAACTTTCCTCCTCTCATCAAGAACACCTGAAGCCAAAATCCAAAAAAAGAAAAAGAAAAGAGGAAGATATCGATCTGGCCGAACAAGACGATGGACTGGGTGATGGAGGGAACGAGCCGAAGGAAGATCTGAACGGTGGAGGTGACGAGCCTCGGTGGATCTAGGCTGTCGGATTTTCTCTCCAATCTCTTTGTCTCGGGTCTTTTGGCTTTGCGTGGTGGGTTAGATCGGCGGTGCGTGGTGGGTCAGATCGGCCTTTCTCTCCTCCGTCGACCCCAGCAAGTCCACCTCCACCACCGAAGCGGTGGCGCTCTTTTTCAGATCGGTCATTCTGTTTTGGTCTTCCTGGGTTTTGCTGGGGTTTGTCTTATGGGTCATGCTGTTTGGGTCTTGAGACTGTGAGGGTTGATCTTGAATTTGATCTGGGTCTGTGTTTGATCTCTATTTGTGATCAGGGTTTGTGTTTGTGTTTGATCTTTGCTTTTTTTTTTCTTTTTTCGTTTGTGTTGTTGTGATCTAGGTTGGAGTTATTGGCTGTGGGTTTGTGTTCTTGTAATCTGGGTTTGAGTTCTTCATTGTTGGGTTTGATTGGGAAGAACATGAAGAACAAGTGTAATGATCTTGTGAAAATTAATAATGATAAGTAATATTTTTTTAAAAAAAAATAAATTAGATTTAAGGTTTTTTTTAAAATTTAATTTCTTTTTTATATTCATTTTTTGACGTGGCTCTGTTTAAAAAAAATTAAAATGTGACGTGGCATTTAAAAATTCCAAATAATTATTTTTAATAATATTTTAATGGCCACATCAACACCACGTCAGCAAGCAGGACCTTCCGTTTGCCACGTAAGAGGTTTTCGTTAGTAGGTTGACGGTAGGGACCATTTTAAAAATGATTTTTTTTTTTAGGGATGAAATTTGCAACGAAATCAATTTTGGGACCAAAATGGAAATTAACCCAAACTGTAGGAACGAAAAGTGCATTTTCGCCTAAAAAGTATTGTTGTAGTTTCATCGAACAATAACAAATTTTTAGCAATTTCAACCTGCATAAATAAAGACTTATTCAGTATATGGCCACTAACTAATATATAAAAACTGAAAACACAAGATTAAAATTTTAAAAAAAAATTAAGCACA
Organism: Castanea sativa; assembly: GCF_040712315.1. Lineage (NCBI taxonomy): Eukaryota > Viridiplantae > Streptophyta > Magnoliopsida > Fagales > Fagaceae > Castanea > Castanea sativa. The sequence goes on from NC_134017.1 coordinate 21,762,509, forward strand.
ACCATAAAAAAAATTTAAGCACAACTATAATACAACAAGGCTTATTAATAAGACCCACCCACCAAAAAAAAAAAAAAAACACAACAAATTAATCCTATCTAATCTTATCTATAACCCAATACCTAAAAAGCAAAAAGACAAAAACACAGGCAGGTGGCAGCAGCAGGCTTTATAAAAAATCCTAATCTTATCTATAACCCAAAAAGAAGAAAACCCAGGCAGCAGCAAGCTTTATTAAAATTTAAATAAATAAAAAAAAACCTTAAAGGAAGCTTGCTGAACGGCTGAACGGAACTGAGGAAGAGGAAGCTTGCTGCCAAGGCCGGAGAGCAGATGAGATCAGTGAGAACAGGGGGGAGAAAGAGAATAAAAAATAATGAGAATGAGAGACAGAGAGAGGCGGAGAGCAGAGATTAGAGGGAAAGGTAAACTTTTTAGGGTTTTGAGATATTTTATTTGTTGTGATTTGTGATTGTTTTGTGGTTAATACGTTAGACCGGATTTGTAGTTTATCCGGATGATTTTTGGTTTGTCTGATTTACCAAAATTTTTGTTTTTTGGTTAAAAGGATGTGCCAAAATTTTGTGCTTCACCTTAAACTAAATTTTGTTTCCCTTACTGTGTCAAATTGTTGTGCTTCACCTGAAACTAGAATTTTTTTTCCCCCTACTGTGTCAGATTTTTGTCCTTCCCCTGAAACTAATTTTTTTTCCCTACTCCCTCTTATTTTCTAAAATTTTGGGGCCTCCCTTCCACTTGGGGTCCTTAGGCAACTTCCTAACTCGCCTAAGGGAAGGGTCGGCCCTGCCATTAGAGAACATCTTCAATTCAGGGCATTCTGTCACCGTTACTTGTCTCAATAATGGGAATCTGATGGTGTGATTACTCATATTGAAGCCTTCGAGACTGGGTAAATATTCAAGCTCTAAGTATTACAATTGACTAAACGAAATCTCATCTCCTGCTTCTTCTCCTTCCTCATCTGTAACTATTTTTGTCAATCTTTTGCATTCAGCTATAATCATTTCCCTGAGTTATACAAAACTTTTAGCTGTTGAGGAAGGTACTAGGCAACTTATTCCATGTCATTCTGATACTCTCAAATTTCGGAGGTTTCTTAATGATATTGAGGATGGCAGCAAATTCTTTAATCTTCCACATTTTGATATACATGACTAGATGTTGAAAAGGCCTGCCTGGTTGGGAGTTTTCATGACAAATTTGTAACAGATTGGGCATTTTAGATAGCCTTAACACTGTCAAATGTTCGAGCGTCCCAGCGTGTATTCCTTCTTTATCAACTAGTTGATGTGCACATATCTCTTCAATGAAAGAATGTCTGACGTAGAGTGTCTTGAGATTGCACAATCCTTGAGCCAGCATCGACAAAAATCCATTCAATTTATCTAAAGTTCATCAAAACCCTATTCTAATTTCAATTCTTCCGAGTTGGGGAATGTATCTTGCGAAATATCAAAGTATTAAACAAAATGAAGGAAAAGCTTCATCTATATATTACTAAAAGTTGAAGCGTAGCGTTTATTGCTGCTACACTCACGTTGAGCCACATTAGCGTCCACGTCATTATCTTTTTTCTTTCCATTTTCTTATAATTATTTTTTTATTTCATATTTACACTTCTACAACCTTTCTCCCTCCCTTACCTTTTCATCTCTCCACTACTTCTCCAACTTTTCTCCTTTCCTCACCTTCTCATCTCCCCACTACCCTCTACATTAATATCATTCTTCATCTTTCCCTTCATCTTTCTCTATTTGTCTCTTCTTATTCACACCCTCTTATTATAAATTTGTCACTATCTCTTACTATAAAAGGTTCTCTCTCTCTCTCTCTCTCTCTCACACAATTTTTGGGTGGATTTTTATTTTTTTATTTTTCTTACATCTTCGCTTTAGGTTGATAATTTTTTATATTCTTTAATCTAATTTAGGTTAATGCAATTCTGTTTTTTTTTTTAATTGTTGTGTTTTTTTTTTCTCTTTTTAATTGTTAAATGTTATCCTATTGCATTATAAAGGATTAAATATAGCATATAAAAATATAATATTATTCTACTACATAGCATGATTTGGATAATTTAATTTGATAGTTATTGTAATTTGATAGCATGATTTTTATAGTGCTCAATTTAGATGTTAAACTATGAGACTTTAATCATGTTTGTTTATTTTTTAATCATTTGTGGTGGACAAAGTACTCTTAATAATTGTATTAGAAGTACTCTATAATGCTATTTATTTAGAGAAAAGCAAAGGTTGGCTAAACAAAAATTATTGGATGAGAAACAAATTTTATCTTTCACAATTTTACTTTTATTATTATTATTATTATTATTATTATTATTATTATTATTATTATTATTATTATTATTATTATTATTTCATAACAATGCATATATAGAAATTTAATTCTTAGATTTTACTAATAATTTTTTATTTGATAATATGTTTTGGGTGGACGAAATTACAATTTCTGCAAAGAAAATAACCTTAGTAGATTATAAACAACAAATTTTTTTCCTAATTGGTCCAATTAATCATAGTTAAGTTTTATTAATTTTTTTAGTTACTTTTTTCAATGTTTGGATTGTAGGCAAAAAAAATAAGTTTGAGAAAGTTTGTTTAAAACTAAAAGAATAATTTCCAAATTTAATATTCTTTTTAATGATTCACAAAATGAAATAACTTTTATTAAAAAATAAATATTTTTGTTACCTTGTCTTTTGAATTTCTGAGAAAAATTGTATTTTTTTCATTTTAGTACAACAAAAATTATTAAATTTATGATTTATGATTGTTCCTATATTACATTTATGATTATTCTTATAATAAATAAAAATATAATTACAAAATACATTACTCTTTGTTAAATTATTTTAAATTGTATAAAATTTTTTTAATAAAACCACCATAAAAATAATTATCATGCGCACCGCGCAGGTCCGCGGCTAGTATATATTAAAAGATACAAAGCTTTATTGATTTATAAATGAAGAACATCATTGGCCAATTAAGTAGAAAAATATAAAGACAAATCATAAAATCAAAATCACTATCAACATATTCCTTTGCATAGTGATGAAGGCTTAACGAAGCTTCAGCAAAAAAGTGGAGGCAAAGAGAAATATAATTAAGTGTCTCACCTCACACGCTGCCACTCGAATCATTGTCCGGTTTTACTGGAAATTGAACCCCACAGTCAACTACATCTCCCAAGACCATTTAGATTTCAGAGCTGCTGGTTGTTTGACCCATCTTTTCCCCTGGTTGTTTCTAGAGCCTGGAACCGTTCCCAATCTCTACAAGGAGCCATAAACACCTTCTCAGTGGAAGCGAAGCAATGGAATAAAGAGCATTTCAGGAATGTATTTGAAAAGAAAAGAAGGATTATGGCAAGGCTTAATGGCATACAAAAGGTAATTGCTGCTACACCTTCTTCTAACCGCCTAGATTTTGAGAAGCATCTCCAAAACGGAGTTGGAAGGCATTCTGGATCAGGAAATGGATATTTGGGCTCTCAAATCCAGAATTAATTGGATGATCCTAGGGGATAGGAACACGTCTTTCTACCACATATCCACTTTGGTTAGAAGAAAAAGAAACCGGATCATAGTAGTTAAAAATAGCGTGGGAGACTGGCTATATGAAGAGAGGGATGTTATGGAGTATATCTGAAAAGGTTTTGAGGATCACTTCTCCTCTTCTATGATTTGCTCTAAGAGATATCCTCCTATTGCATCCTAATGGCAGGTGACTCTGTCTAAGAAGGAGTGTGAAGCTCTGAACCATGAGGTCACTAAGGAGGAAATTAAAGGAGCTTTTTGGTTGATGAAGCCATTCAAAGCTCCTGAGCCAGATTGGCTTCATGCAGGGTTTTATCAGCGTTTTTGGATGGTAGTGGGCAAATCAGTAGTGGAGGAAATTAAAGATATTTTCTCAAAGAAGAAAATCCCTGATTACCTTAACAGAAACCTCATTGCCCTTATTCCAAAGATTCAAGGACTTGAAACTTTGGGGAACTACAGGCCTATTAGTCTCTATAACACTATGTGTAAAATTATTATGAAGATCATTGTAGCTTGGCTAAGAACTCATCTGGATAAGCTTATCTCTCCTCTTCAAACTGCCTTTGTTCCAAGACGAAAAGGTATTGACAATGCAATTATAGTCCAAGAGCTTATCCACTCCATTAGCAAGTCCAAAGGGAAGGAAGGGTTCATGGCCATAAAGATAGATCTAGAGAAGGCCTATGACAAGTTGGAGTGGGGATTTATTAGGAAAAGCTCATTAGTATCAATCTACTGATGGGTATGGTGGAGTTAATTATGAGCTGTATTTCCACAGTCTCAACCTCTGCTTTATTCAATGGGGGGATGCTATAGCCTATCCAACCATCAAGGGGCATTCGATAAGGAGATCCGCTATCGCCTTACATCTTCATATTCTGTATTGAATATCTGGGTCAACTCATTGAAGAGAAATGTAGGAAGAAGTTGTGGAACCCAATCAAAGCTTCTAGAAATGGTTCGAGTTTTTCCCACCTCTTTTTTGTCGATGACTTAGTGCTCTTTGCCAAAGCAAACCAAGCAAACTGCACGACCATCCAAGAGGTCATGGATACGTTCTACAAAAAATCGGGGCAATCAATGAGTGAGTCAAAATCTAGGGTGTATTTCTCTCCTAATGTTGATATAGATAGTAGGGAGGATATGTGTAATATTTCAGGGTTCAGATCAACCCCTTCTCTTGGGAAATACTTGGGAACCCCTATAAAGCATCCTGAACCATCAAATCAGGATTTAATTTCATGTTGGATAGAGTTAAACAGAAGCTTGCAGGTTGGAAGGCAAATCTGCTATCAATGGCAGGTAGAATGACTTTTATTCAGGCCTCCTTGTCGACCATCCCTGCTTACACTATGCAGTGTGCCTACCTTCCTAGTAAAGTGTTAGACAATATTGATAAAATTAACAGAAACTTCCTATGGGGTTTGACGGAGACCTCTAAAAAGATGCATTGAGTAGGGTGGCAAAAAGTAACTAAACCAAAAAAGGAGGGTGGCTTGGGCATTCATACAGCAAGGGGTAGAAATACTCTGTTGCTAGACAAGCTCAATTGGAGATTCCACACAGAAAAGGAGACTCTATGGGCTAAAGTTCTAAGGAAAAAAATACTACACTCAAAGGAGAATAAAGTCCGTCAAAGAAGACAATCCCCCTTGTTCCCGAGTTTGGAAAGGCATGAGGAAGGGTGTGGATGTGTTCAAAGCAGACACAAAATGGATAATTGGGAGAGATAGTGAGCTGAACTTCTGGATGGATAACTGGGCTCCCCGAGGACCAATCTAGAACCTAGTACAGGGGCCTTTAAATAGGGACGAGGGGAAATTAAAAGTTAAAGACGTGATCTCGGCAAATGGATGGAATTGGGATAAAATTTCCTTGGAGCTCCCTTCAAGAATTAAGATGGAGGTCCAAGCTACACCTTATGCCTTGGCTGCTAGAAGTGAGGATAGGCTAGCCTGGTCTACTAACTCTCATGGAAAGATTGATTTGAAAAGTGCTTCTAAACTAGCAACCCCGAGGTGATGAATGCCAAGAGTTTAAGGGGCATTGGATTTGAAAATCTAAAATCAATCCCCAGAATTCAGTTCTTTGTTTGGAAATGCTTCCATAACAGTATTGGAGTTAAAGTTTGTTTGGTTTCAAGGGGTATCAATTTAGATCATTTGTGTCCATAATGCAGAGAGGAACCTGAAACTATAATTCATATGTTTTGGGATTGCTAGAGAAGCAAAGAGACATGGAAGCAACTGGGCATCACTAGGAGGACAGGAATTTTTTTCTCAACTGATCTTCATATTTGGTTGTCTTCTAATGCAACAAAGTATCAGCCAAACATTCACAACCACCCCTCCTGGAAGTTTATTTTTCTTTTCCAAATCTCGTAGCCCAAATTATTAGTCAAGCTAATGATTTCTGTTGGTGTGCTGCGGATTGGAGAGTTGCAAACAGCTTCACTATGAAGGATATCAGATGGGAAAGACCACAGAGCAATTGGAGCAAACTAAACACGGACGGGTCTTCATTGGAAAATCCAGGCTTAGCTGGAGGAGGAGGAGGAGGGGTGATTAGAGATGAGATGGGTAACTAGATGGTGGGCTTTTCTAGAAGAATTGGAGTAAAATCAAGCTTCGAAGTGGAGCTATGGGCCTTGAGAGATGGGTTGAGTATTTGTGTGAATAGGAGCTATCTAGCCATCGAAGTTGAGCTGGATGCAAAAGCTATTTTAGACATTCTTGTAAATCCCACCCAATCAAACTCTCTTGCCTCCCCTTTGTTGTCTGATTGCAGATAGCTGGCATCCCAGATCCCGCAGATTCAATTTAAACATTGTATCGTGAAGCAAACATAGTTGCTAACCATCTTGCTTGAAAGGGAGCTAAGCAAAATGTTGATTTTATACTGTTTGAAAATCCACCTGTGGATTTGCTAGCTATTTTAACTATGATCTTGCTGGGTTGTACTTAAGTAGGCGTTGCCCTGCTGAGACTTTGTCTGTTTAGTTTTGTTAATGCAATTCCTTTTTACCCAAAAAAAAAAACAACAACAATAACAACAACAATTTCAATTAGTGGAGGAGGACCTGCACTAACACATCTTTTCTTTACAGGTGATTGCCTATTGCTTAATTTTCAGGTCCAAGTGGTTGGAAGTCCAAGCCATGATGACTATTTTGGAAACATATAATAATGCTCTTGGTCAAAAACTGAACTTGAAAGAGACCACCCTGTTCTTCAGTCAATATACACAAGCAGCAGTGAAGCAACATATTCACAACACATTGAAAGTACCGAGGAAGATTAAGCAATATGAGAAAATTAATGGGTTAGTAAACATGTTAGTAAACAAGCATATCAAAATTCTCGGAGAAAATGAGTTTTTGCCCTTATTTTTAAAAAAATCTAGCAATATCTCCCTGTTTTGAAACTATTTAGGTTGGTGTCCCTATTTTGAAACTCAATTTTCTTAAAATTGAGTTTCAATGTAAAACTCAGGGTCCGTTTGGATAGAACTTATTGCTGAAAACTGAAAACTGAAAACACTGTAGCAAAATAATTTTTAAATGTGTGAATAGTGATGCAGGACCCATTTTTAATAAAAAATTGATAAAAAAGTACATGAACAGTGCGCGCACAGTACCGCATAGTACGCGCACAGTGCGCGCACTACGCACATGTCCCCCTCTGCAACAGAAACAAAAAAAAAAAAAAGTCCAGAACATGGACGTGGACGCTGGACGTTGAATCCAAATGCCCTCTCAATTTATAGAAAATCGAGTATAAGCGATCAAACTTTTAAAAAAAAAAAAATACTCGAGTTCCACTAATTTTTTTTTTTTAAGTTTCCTTTGGCATAACTCGATTTTAAACCAATCAAGTTTTACATTGAAACTCGATTTTTACAAAATCGAGTTTCAAAACAAGGACACAGACCTAAATAGTTTCAAAACAGAGACATATTGCTAGATTTAAAAAAAAAATAAGGGCAAAAACTTGGGGCCTATTTGGTAAGCATACTCAAATTCACATTTTTACATTTTAAATAACTTTACTCACATTTCCACACACTTTTTCACCCTCACAAATTTCAAAAAACTACAAAAATCTCATCTCAAACTACTCTACTAAACACCCTCTAGAATTCCCAAAAATCTCAACTTGATCATTGCCAAAAACGATGTCGTCCAACTAATAATGGTCATTTTAAGCACATGTGATGCATGCAATACACAATCATTTTCATTATATCAGAAACACATTGGAAGTACAACGAAGCACAAAAACAAAATGGGATAAAGACACGTGGTAATCAAGTTTAATTAGGTGTTAATTACTTGTAACAGACTTTGGATTCCGTTTTCACTGTGCAACAATTCAACAGTTAATTAGAAGATATATTTTCTTATTCTTTCTCTATGCTCTGTTTGTGTGTGTGTTTATATATATATCTACATAATAACTAATAGCCAAAACGTTTGACTTTTTGTTGATCAAGCCTCATTGCGCCACATGACTACATAAATTTATGCCACGTATAAATTTTAAAACACAAATAGTTGTAACTTTTCATTTTTCAATAGGCAGCTTTTTTGTTAATAAGCACATTTTCATTCAATAGGCATCTTTTCAACCAATAGACACATTTTTGGTCAATGGGTATCTTTTGACTTTTTGTTAGCCGCTCCTTATTGTACCATATGACTACATAAATTAATCTATATCTGTATATTATATAAAGCCAGCACGATTCAGTTTTTGTTGATCACTCCATATTACGCCACATAGCAATTGAAATTTAAGCTACGTATACATTTAAAAACTCCAAACAATTGTGCCTTTTCATTTTGCCCATTAAGTTTTAGTATCTACTCACCATTTCATTTTATAGAATGGTTGACTTTGTAATATTGTATTGAATAATTTTTTTTTTTTGGACGTAAAAGATAGAATTTTATTCGAAACAAACAATATAGATATTACATAATCCTCCCCAAGAGTACCATTACTGGGAAGTACGTGGGTCAATGCATGCAACTGCATGTCCCCCACCTATTGCACCTACAACAGGGTCCCTTGCAACCCCAGCAACCCATATTATTCTTAATGCACTAATCCCTGGCACCAAAACCTCTTCTTTAGTGTTCTTCCTTTCTTGTACCCAGTCATTGACAGAGGCGTTGGTAGTCTTGTAGCAGGGACATCGCACCTCGCAAGATATCGCACGGTTGAGTTTGTTTTTTGTCAAAGAGGTACCTATTTCTGGCATTCCATATGGACCATGAAACTGTAGCCCATACCTCCATTTCTTTAGGCGAGAGCTCAGCCATCAATCCTCTCACCAGTACATAGAAGTCCTTTACCTCTGAACTACGCTTTTGTAACTTGCCTGTCACCAACGCCCACACGTTCCTAGCCATAGGGCAGCTCCACAATGCATGGGCCACCGTCTCATCGTGTTGTTGGCATATTCCCACAGGTCTACAGGCACCTTCCTACGATAGAGATTTGTGCGGGTGGGGAGGATGTCAGAGCATGCTCGCCAAACGAAGTTCCGCACCTTAGGGGGTGTGTGTAGCTGCCAAATACGGTTCCACATCTTCCTGTCCTCCCGGGCTGATGAATGTTCGCCATGGTCCTGTTGTTTTAGACGTACTGCAACTTTGTACGCTGATTTAACCGAGAACATGCCATTCCTATTTTCCTTCCACACTAGTTCATCCTTGGAGTGTGTATCCCTGAGATTGATCTGTTGAATATCCTCCACGGATTTGCATGAATTTTTTATGAAGGACCTGTGTGTGCCACTGCTTTGTGCATGGATCAAAGAGGTCACTCACCCTCATATCCATGTTTGCGTTGGGCTTGAATTTAGGGGGGTGGGGTAGCCATCTGTGATCCACCATCTTTATACTTCTCCCATCACCCACCTTCCAGACCGTAGCTTCTCTAATTAAGTCCCTGGCTTCTAACAAGCTTCTCCATGCAAATGATGGGTTGGAGCCCAAACCAGCCTCCATAAATGAGCAAGTAGGGAAGTAGCGAGCCTTATACACTCTAAAAAATAATGAACGTCCTCCTTGGGTCAACCTCCATGCTTGTTTGGCTAGCATAGCGAGGTTGAATGCATGGATATCTCTAAACCCCATTCCACCTTTATCTTTCGGTTTGCACAATTTATCCCATTTAATCCAATGAACTTTTTTCTCATCTCGAGTTTGGCCCCACCAATACTTTGCTAATGCCGAGTTGATGTCGTCACAAATCCTTTTTGGGATTTTGAACATGCTCATGGAGTAAATTGGGATAGCTTGTGCCACCGTCTTGATTAAAACCTCCCTCCCAGCCTTGGAAATATGTTTTTCTTTCCAACCCATTACTTTTTTTGTTACTCGCTCCTGCACCTCCCGAAAAATGTTCACCTTAGACTTCCCTCCCACCATAGGTAAGCCAAGATACCTCTCACAACTTGTCATGATTTGGGCCCCAAGCATGTTCCGAATGGCCATCTTTACCGGTTGCTTTATGTTTGGGCTGAAGAGAAGTGTCGTTTTTTGTCTATTGATAGCTTGACCTGATGCTCTCTCATACATCGTTAGTATATTCATCAAATTTTGGCATTCTTCAGTTGTAGCCTCACAAAATAGTAGGCTGTCATCAGCAAACAGTAGGTGTGATATTCTTACTCCTCTATGGCATGACATCACCCCTTTCAATAGATTCCTTTCTACAGCTTGTCGTATGAGGGAGGAGAGCCCTTCTGCACATAACAAGAATAGGTAGGGAGACAAAGGGTCACCTTGCTTGATTCCACGGGTTGGTGTGATGAAGCCTCTTGGTTCACCATTAATGATGGTCGAGTATGAAGCGGTGCGCACGGATTCCATGGCTAGGTTGACCCATTGATCCGGGAGTCCAATTTTTTGCATTATCCTTTGGAGGAAATCCCACTCCACTCTATCATATGCCTTGCTGATGTCAAGCTTCACCGCCATGTGGCCCTTCTTTCCTTTTTTCCTGTTCCTCATACGGTGGAGCATTTCAAAAGCAACAGTAGTATTATCTGTAATGAGTCTACCAGGCACAAATGCACTCTGTGAGTCAGTAATTACATTAGGTAGTATTGGTTTTAGCCGGTTGGCTAGCACCTTGGATATAATCCTTGATACAACATTACCCAAACTAATGGGCCGGAATTCCGTAATGTATTTTGGCTCATTTTTTTTAGGGATAAGTACAATATGTGTGTAGTTCATTTTTCTAAGATACCTCCCGAGTGTAAAACGAGATAATACCTGCAGAACTTACATCCCGCCCTACGATATGCCAAAATTTTTGAAAGAAGTAAGGCGACATACCATCGGCCTGGTGCCTTGGATGGGTGCATCCTGGAAGAGTGCGGTTTTTACTTCTTCAGCTGTGTAGGGGCGAGTCAAGGCTTGGGCCATGTCCTCTGTCACTACTCGGTCGACTGAGTCAATCACCTGTCCCATATCAAGTGAATTGGGAGAGGTAAATAGTTGCTTGTAATACTATTCTGCTATGGTGGCTATCTTCTCCTCATCTGTGTTCCACTCCCCTCCGCTATCGTACAAACCGCCAATATTATTCTTTTTTCGTCTTTGGCTTGTTTTTTGGTGGAAGAACTTTGTATTTTTATCTCCTGCTGGTAGCCATATAGATCTCGATCTTTGCCTCCAATATACTTCCTCATGGTGCAAGAGTTCATTTATCTCCCTCTTCACTTCATGAATTCTCTCCAAATTCCTCCCATACCCAGCCTCCTTCAATGCTTGTAATTCTCCCTGTTTTACCTCCAATCGATTTTTTGTGTTCCCAAAGGCATTTTTGCTCCATGCGATGAGGTCCATTCTACATCTTTTGATTTTTTCAAATAAGCAGTACATACGGCTACCTGTTAGCCGTTGGTGATTCCATGATCTTTGTATGACAGCTTCACATTCTGCATGTGCTACCCATCTCTCCTCAAACCGCTGGATTTTAGGTCTCCGTCGGCGGGGTTGGTTTGGTGGAACCATGTCCACCAATATAGGGTCATGGTCAGAGTAAGAAGCTGATAGGTGGTGCACTTTGGCTCTCGGAAATTTCTCACACCAATCCGTTGTTGCAACAGCCCTGTCTAGTCTTTCTTCCACAAATGCTTCCCCTTCCCTGCCGTTTCTCCATGTAAAACGGTAACCATTGAATCCCAAGTCTACCAACCCGCAATGGAGGAGTGTATGTTGGAACTCAAGCATTGGTGCCATTGGTCTACGAATTCTACCATTCTTCTCTTCGGAGGCCAAGATTTCGTTAAAATCGCCTATACATACCCAAGGGAGGGATGCACGGGCATGGAGGTGCCTCATAAGCCTCCAAGTTTCGCTTTTACGTTGGTCTTCCGGATGGCCATATATACCGGTTAATCTCCATTCTGGTGCTGCTTGTGTGTGTACTCTCACATCAATATGGTTCGGTGAGTAAGTTTGTGTGTCTACAACCACATCTGCTTTCCAAAGAAGTGCTAGACCCCCTCTACGATTGTCACTTGAAACTGCAAGCATGGAAGGGAATCCCAATGCTTTTTTGAATAATAAACAAACGGAAAACATACCTGTTGGGCTTTTGTATTAAGTGGTTGCCATATTTTGCATGTCCTCTTCAGACATTAACAAAATGCAATAATGGACAATGATTTCAGTAATGTATGATGGTAGAGTAATGAAAAAAAGATTTGATTTCAAATCTGATGAATTTTATTTTGGTCATTGGCCTCCTTGGTTCCTTTGCACGTCCTCAATGGCTTAGATTGCTTTTTAGTTTGCTTCCAAATTGAAGAAAATGAACGCAAGGAGATGGAAGAAATGGTTACCAAAAGAAATTGCTAGAATTAATAGTTTAAATTTATGCGCAATTGAAGGAATATAGAAGAGTTTGAAAACCAGGAGTGGTCCAAATGTTTAATCAATGTTTTACGGATTTTATTGATTCTTGGACCTTTTCACCATTTAACAAAAAAAAAAACCCGATTTACAAATAACAATTTTAGAGAAAACGCACAGGTTTCTTGTCTTTCTAAGAAACATGAAAGAGAAGAAGTTGAGAAGAAATTACTAAATGAATATGAATCACTATTTATACCCAAAGAATTATAACCCTTCAACAGACACCTTTTTCATTCAATAGATACACTTTCAGTTAATAGACACATTTTTAGTCAATAAACACATTTTTATTCAATAGGCACCTTTCGGTCAATAAGTACCTTTTCATTCAATATGTACCTTTTCATTCAATAAGCACATTTTTGGTCAATAAGCACATTTTTGTTCAATAGATGCCTTTTCGATTAATAGACATTTTTTCATTCCATAGACACATTTTTAGCCACTAGACACATTTTTGTTAAATAGCCACCTTTTTTGTCAATAGACACTTTTAATATATATATTTTTTAAACACCTTTAATATATATTCAATATTATATATACAACACAAACTAAACTAGAAACGCAACATTATGTTTCTTATTCCTTCTCATAAAAAACTAATAAATAAAACAACATTACTTTTTTTTTCCTTAAACTCATCCAATAGCTATTTCTAGTGCATCGCACGGATTAACAACTAGTGTGTGTGTATATATATATAGGAACAAAGTAGTGTATTACTAGCCTCTGAGCACGCACTCACGCACGTGCTTAGAAGCTCTTCTATTTTTTTGGGAAAAAAGTTAATAATTTGCATCCATTATAATTTGAGATTACTATATTTTTCAATTACAAAAATAACTAGACGTGTGATAAGTGTTACTCGACTATTTATTATACGTATGCCAACGAGTACCAAATATGTATAAACAAGTTATTTATGTAAATTTATTTTTTTAATCATTCAACGATGTAAATTTTATTATTTTTATTATTATTTTAATAAGAGTATTATTCCATCAAAAAAAGCTTTAGATGGGATACCTACTAATACAAGGCTAGCTAGGCTGGAATATGAGTGGCATTCAAATTCAGCTCCTCTGACCCAATTCAACTTTAAGCATGTTTGACCTGAGCTCATTCTCATTCTATCTCACACATAAATTTTTTTTTTTTTTTTTAAGAAAAAATTATTCTAGAAAAATGGAATAAACATGTGGTAATTAAGTTCTTTCAGTTAGATAAATATTCCTTGGTGGAGTGAGGAAAGGAAAAAATGTGTGTGTGTGAACTTTGAAAATGTATTAAACAAAGACGTTGCCTAGATTGCCACTGCCACTGCTGTCTTAAGCTATATTGTAGTTAACAGTCTAATACACCTTGCAGCCACCTTTTCCTGGTACCCATTGGACATGTTATAGTTAGAAAATGTAGTCATGGTTTCAATCTAGTGTGAATGCGTACTCAGCAAGCTGATTTCTATGTATCTTCCCTCTTCATGTTTTTATCATCTATTTTAGCCTATAATCTGTTTTATCAATTGGAATTGATGATTTCCTTATTTGTTCATTTCATTGTACTTGTTCTATTTTTTGGCATGAGCTTCTTCATTCTGTTTCATCTAATAAATTAGTTATGGTCTGTATAGGTGGGCAGATTTCTGTGGTTCAGGCTCTATTGGAAGAGCTACCTGGACAATTTTTGACATACATGCGGGGTAGATTTTCCGAGTCCACAAGATGTACCAAAATGCTGATTTTGCTCACATCCAAGTCCACAAGATGTAATTAGTGAACAATTATAAACAAATATTTGATACCAAATGTGTTATATATCTTTGACAATCTCAGAGAAAGTTATTATGACAATAGCTACAGATGTGACTATGCATGGTATAATCGTATGGAAAAGCACTTGCTCAAAATAATTATGAAACGATTTTTCGTGTGTTGCATTTTTACCGCTTTCAAAAGAATTAAATTGGATTTGTTGCTGGTGTCAATTTGTCCATGATATAGGAAAGAAGTTATATAACAAATAAGAAATGAAAGTAGGGGAGAATTTAGTTGAAACTCAATTTGAAGCCCTCCAAGTAATATTTATGATGTTTATACTTTTGTTCATAATTGTTAATTCCAAGGTTGTAATTATGGCAATTTGTACGAAGCATGGAATGCATATTTTATCGTGCTAGACATACTATTTACTAGGAGCAATTACATAAAAAAAACCAAATTTGGTAGTATAACAATATCCATTATGAATTGATAGATACTTTTAAAGATTGTTACAATTTAAACCATATGCAGATATGAGAAAATAAGGAAACAACTTAAAAGGATTATATAAATTTTAATTTGTTATCACATCATCCAGAATAATCTAACAGATTTAGTTGATGATGAAGATTTTAGTTTGAAAGTTTATTTCTATTGCCTTGCAAACGCTAAAATTGAAGGATCAAGAATTTCTTGGAGAGGCCACTTAATTTTGTTCTATCAAAGGTATATCGCCTTGTCTTCAGTTGGACTCTTTGAAATTATATAATGTATATCCCTCAAGCTGGTGAAATTTGAGTATAAAGTTGTTTTAATTTTCAGTATATTCTTCTTAAAAATTTCGAAGGCATAGAGAAAATTGGGAGAGCTACTTCACCATGTTAATGTTATTTAAAGATTTTGAGCATCATATTTTAGACCACCATTGCTGCCGTTAAAAGTACACAAACGTAATTAGTGGCTTAATTCTTTCAGAGTAATTTGGTTTCCATGTACTAAAACTTTGGTATTTGTTTTTCCTCCTATTCTTTCTTTCTATTCTCATGGCATATAGTGACTAAACAAACTCGAAGTTTAACCCTAAATCTCCATATCAAAAATGGGCATACGGGGCTTTAGGAACTTTGGGGCACTCACTAGCCATGTGGAGGAAACAATTGCTTCAAGGAGTTGTGTTGAGATGATAGTCCATTGTTCCCACTTGGAAAACAAGGACCTATTCTCTAAAAGTGTATGTATTTGCAAAGCAGATACCTTAATGTTTAATGTTACTTAAGCATACATATTCTTAATTGTGTTTATTTTATAAATTTCTTCATTTATTTTAGAGTCATTTTTTAAGAATATCTAGAATCGTTGAGGCCAGAGGTTCTATCCCATTATTCAAGACTGAAGTGGTGAACAACAATTTGAATCCAATTTGGAAACCCCTATGCCTGAGTGTACAACAATTTGGAAGTAAGGTAAGCTTGTCGATTTATAATTCTTGGTTGCCTATTAGATTATAATTATAGGATGTTTTGTTATTTTGATAATTACTGAAGATTCACATGGCATATACAATTGGACTTGCTATAGGATAACCCATTAGTTGTGGAGTGCTTTGATTTCAATAGCAGCGGCAATCATGTGCTTATTGGGCAAGTTAAATTTATCGATGTCCATATTTGTTTTGTATTATTTTCATTTTTCACATTTTGTTTGTTTTCACAATTTAGTCTCTATTACTAAAAGACGATATTGATCTTAAAATTATTAGTAAGCTCTAGAAGTCAGTGGCAAACCTGGAAAAACTTCATAAAGAAAGAAGTGGTGCAAATCTCACCTTACCATCTTCTCATTGTGGTCATGATAACGTACTTATTCATACTTGTAATTATTATTATTTTTTTTAAATAAAATATTTTTAGTCTTTGTGTTTGAATTTGGATTTCCTTTCTAATTGATCAATATAGGTTTTGAAGGGACAGTAATTTGTGGATCAATTTTGTGAAAAGCAACAGTACAGCTTTCTGGACTACATTTCTAGTGGATCTGAGCTTAACTTTATGGTTGCTGTTGACTATACGGGTAAATTATGTAAGTTGTACTTGATAATAACATAAAA
This sequence comes from Castanea sativa, assembly GCF_040712315.1. Classification (NCBI taxonomy): domain Eukaryota; kingdom Viridiplantae; phylum Streptophyta; class Magnoliopsida; order Fagales; family Fagaceae; genus Castanea; species Castanea sativa. Next base: position 21,778,903 of record NC_134017.1, read on the forward strand.
TCATTTCATGATAATTTTTAAGTACAATATTTTTGTTTCTCAAAAAAAAAAAAGTACAATATTTTTTATAATGAGACCTTTTAACATGACTTATTCATGTATAATAATCCCAACGATTCTGTCATTGTAAAAAAAACACATTTCCAAGGGTGGGCTAGGCAGGTATTGGCTAACCTTCTCATTTATGTTGAAACTAAGAAAATCTCAGTTTAATTAAGAATATACATTTTAAAATATGCTACACATGAGAGGGGTAGCTCTCCCTTCCATTGATTGAATAACCCTGAATTGCACCTTATAAATAGAAAGATTTACCGATCAACTTTTTTTTTTTTTTGATGAACAGATTTACCACTCAACTATAAGGTCGGTGGTATTGAACTTTTATTTTATTTTCAGAACATAAGATGTATTATTACAAGCAAATATTAAAGGAAGCAACTAACAGATCCTCTCGTAGCTTATCTACAAGTCTCCATAGAGTCCTTCACTTCATCAATACGTGTTAGATACTTAGGGTGTGTTTGGATATCGCTTATTTTGCTGAAACTGAAAAATTATTGCTAAAAGTACTGTAGTAAAGGTAAAAATTTGTTGAAATAGTAAAGTGAGGCCCATGAATAGTATCAAAAAATGCAGTAAAGCCCATATATAGTAGCAAAAATAAGTTGAATAATGAAACAATTTTCATTTTTAAGTACTACCCAAACGCACACTTAACTTGCCTACAAAGTACAAACATGCCAGAAGATTCTCAAAAGAGGAACAGTTCATACTTCATACATTATATACAACATATTAAACCAATCACACTCCCTTCATCCAATTATTAGCATCAAATTTATTTAAAAGGAACAATATCATCATAAATACTAATTTAGTAGCAAATTTTCGAATATATATAACATAGGAGGATACATAAATTGCATTTCTATCACTTAATAGAAAAAGTTATGAGTTTAGAACTTTCTAATATAGGTTTTGGAATTCATGTCACATTGAGTAATAATTCTACATTTTTTTAAAAATAATTTATATGTTGTTATTCACGTTATACTGTATAGAATTAAATGATACAGTATTTACCTTAAATTAGATAATAAATTCAGTCAAATCAGATGATAATAATGTTTATTATTTTTATTATTATTATTATGAGAGGTGCTACGTCCACAACATTTTTACAACAAATCATAGGTGGTTAGTTATTATTGGTTCAAATTTGAACTTAACACTAAGATTACTTTTTTGCCCCAACAATAACAACCAGTAACAACCTGCCACTTAAGATTTGTTGTAAAAATGTTGTGGACATATCATTTCTCTATTATTATTATTATTATTATTATTATTTCCATTCAATTTTTTTTTTGGGGTCATTTTGGACCGATTGTAGCAAGGATTACATCTAGATTCTAGATATATTAAAATTTGTGAGACAACCTACCGTGTGATTCCTTAAACAAGGCTATTAGAATTTAAAGAACAGTACTAGCTAGTGTCATTTGCAAATATAACAACATAAACCAAACCTTAATTCCTTCATAAATTGTGTGGTTTAGCTTTGGGGCATGTATCTGAGCATGAATCCACACAAGCTCCCACTTGTCCTTCCTCTACAATAAGAAACAAAGCCAAAAAAAGAAAGGTAAAACAATATGAAAAAGTGATATATCAGAGAGAGAGAGAGTTATAGTTGGAAATAATATGGTGCTGATATTGGCACACAAGGACATAGCACAACCAAGCTTACAGAAGTAAACGTTGTCTCTATGAGTAAAGTCTATAGGAAAGCTGGACACGGTGCAGTGTCTCAAGCACTTCATGGGGCAGAGGATAGCTGAACTGTCGGGTGTGACAATACAAAGAGAGAAGCACTTACGGTAGCATTTCTTAAGAGAAGCTGTGGAATACTGGCCAGCCACCCCCATCACTAAACAAAGTAGCACAACTAGTGACATCAATTTTTCTCCATTTTTTCTTTCCCTTACCAAAGTACTCCCAGAAATTCCAAGTTAATTGAAAACAACTTTGTCCTAGAACTCCTTATAGCTTTATAAATATTAAAGACTAGGCAAGTAGAAACCTAACTAATATTCCCAAAATATTTGATTCTTGAAAGAAAAAAAAAATTCCTCCCAGAATAGTTTTGGCTGATCTCCTAATTATTGGCAATTCCATGTCCAAAAATAGGTTAAAACACAGTGGGGATTACTGTTTATGAACTTTATTTAGATATAGAGAAGAGTTGGTAGAATTTAATCCATCCATTTTAAAAATAGAAAGTAGAGTGTTAAAAGGGAAACAAATCATTTGCTTCACATATTCGCTTGACTTTCCCTAACTAAAATTTAGGAATAGTGCTACACGTAATACAAATTTTACTACATTAAGTACCCGTTTGGATAGTGCTGAAATTGCGTCTATATATTTTTTTTTTTGAGAAACGCATTTATGTGGCTTTTATACTTTTTTAGTGGGTCCTGTGTACTGTTTATGGGACCTACAAACCTTTTTTTTAGCAAAACTTTCATTAAAAATGAGTTTCACAGTGTTATTCACACATTTAAAAATTATTTTACTACATTATTTTTAGTTTTCAGCAAAATAAACGGTATCCAAACATACCCTAAATTTACAAATTAATATATCATCAATCATAAAATGACAATTTAAATCTACAGTAAGTTTGTTGAAGGTTACCAATCAAGTTCATAGCCATATCAAGTTTTATGCAAATCCCCTAACTAATTAACTAACTAATGTAACTAACTCTTGACAGCTAGCATAATAGTGGTAAGTGGTAACTGACTGTAGCTAACTGTGCTGACTATGTTATTCTCTGTTGACTGTACTTTTGTAACTGTTGTCCAGCTTGAACATTTCTTTTCCTTTTTTTTCTTTTTCTTTTTTCTTTTTTTTATAATGGGAAAGTAGTTTCATTCAAATGAAATTAAATAACAAAAGCAAGATACAGAGGCAGATAGCTAAACTAGGCACAATCAATCCGTAGAAGTGTTGCATTATAGCCAAGTACGGACTTATGGCATGTTTGGAAGTTTAGAGAGGGAGGAGAGTAGAGGAGAGGAGAGTAGTGGGGAGGAGAGTAGAGTGAAATAATTACCATCCACCTTGTTTGGATGTTTTTAAAATTAGTAAGGAGGAAGAGAGTAATTAGCCCTCTCTTTGTTTGGATGTTTTTAAAATTGGGATGGAGAGGAGAGGAAATGATTAAATAGACAATGTACCCATATTTGAAAATAAATTGCAACATTGGTCTATGATTAATTGGTTTGTTATTTTGTTAATTTAAAAATGGTAAATTAGAGAATTCATTTGGTCAATAATTTATCTACTCTACTCTCCCTCCAAATCTCTCCAATTTGGGGGAATTAAAAATGAGGGGTTAAATGTAGTTGAAATCTCCCCAAACCCCTCAAAATCCCTTCCCCTTCTTCCTTAAAAAACTTCCAAACAAGAAATTTAAATTACTCTCCCTCCCTCTACTCTACTCTCCCTCCCTCTACTCTACTCTCCCTCCTTTTTTAGACATCCAAACAGGCCATTAAGGATTTCAAATTCGGAAGCTGAAGCATAAGAAAAAAAAAATCAAATAAATATCATACAGTACTAATAAAATATCAAATAAGATAAATACACAAAATCATTATTTCTTAATATATGAAGATGTAATTATCTACAAACAAAGACAAAATAATACTGTTTCTTAAGAGCATCAATTGCAAAAAATTTATTTTCATAAGTTATACCAAAATTTACTTTTCCTACTTTAATATAGCATTTGAAATGTCTCATACAATAGTGTTTTTCGTATTTAGTGTTCTAAATACTAAATATTTATAATTTAGAACACCTGATGTTAGAATTCTAATATTGGGCAAACCATGCTTTTTTATTTTAAAGTTTTGTTTTTGTTAAGTTTTTTAGTTTGATAGTTACTAGTTAGGCTAAGCTAATTCAAAAGGAGATGGTCTAAGTTTTTGGAAGAGGTAAGTGCAGCTCTAGAAATTTAAAGAAAAAAAAATTAACCAATGAAAAAAATTTCACTTTTTTTCTTTGGGCCAAGGGGGCCCAAAAAATTAATCCTTTGTTTTTTCTTTTGTGATCCGTTTTCAAATGACAAATCTTCTAACTTCTAAAGGAGCCAAGAAGATCTCTGACACCTTTGGTAGAGATGACCAAGGCAGAGCATCGATTCCAAATAGACCAAGCAGTCATAAAGAAATCCTCCTCCAAATGTTGGGAGGTTCCTTCAACTAGGATTCTCATAGCAATGTCTGATACATCCATAGAAACAATTGTTAGATTCACTGGATAGTCTTCCCACATATCCCAAACTTGCTTGACAAACTCACAAAAAATTAAGGAGTGGGCGATGGACTCACTTGCTTACAGGATGGGCATAAGTCATCGCTGTTTACTCCCCTTTTGCATAAATTCAGTTTGCATAAATTCAGTTTGGTTGGTAGGGCATTCATGCAAGCCCGCCAAGCAAAGATAACGAATTTTGGGAGAATTTTAAGTGTCACATTTTTTTTCCACAACGGAATTCTAGAGCCCCCACACCAACATTCCCCATTTTCTAAGCTTGTTCATTTGCTTTGGTAATCCTATCAAATTCATAGTTAGTAAAATACATGTATAATATCATATATTACATGTACATATCTTGTTCATTTGCTTTGGTAATCCTATCAAATTCAAAGTTAGTAAAATACATGTATAATATCATATATTACATGTACATATATTTTTTTTTATAGAGTTTCAACCTATGGTGTCCGCTCCTGATAATATCTCTTTATTATCATACTAAAACACCAATCAATTTTTAGTGTAGGCGGAGATTGAACTCCAGATCTCTTATACAACTATCAGAAACCTTACCAGTTAAGCTAACTAGAACCCACCATGTACATATATTTATAAAAAAAAAAAAAAATTCCTATTTATACCGTACAAGACATATAGACAAAAGTATTTTGGAAAATAACGTTTTCTATAATTAAGTGTGTTAAACATTTCTCATATTATACTTGTATAAAAATATACAAACACGTACGTACGTTTTGTAGTTGTGTTGTATCAATAATTTTTTTTTCAAAAACAAATCATTATTTTTTTTTTTTTATGTGACAACGTGATGCTTTAATTGCATAAGATATTTTATTTTATTTTTAATAATTCAGATAGTTGCATGGAAGAGAAGAGGATGGTACGTCCCCATTGGAAAGTGGAAACTATCATATGAGCTGGTCCCCAAAACTTGTAAAATTACTAGACAATCTACACATTTTGGTCTATTTTTTCAAAAATTACAGAGCATGTCCCCCAAACCTTTTCTTTTATGAGCCCTTACTTTTAACCTACATATTGTTGTCAATGTTAGAATCTACATTTTGAACAGCGCAATAATAGAACTACCCAAGATTTGCGGTGCTATAAACCCAAGGTGCCCTAAATCCCATTTTAAGCTATCCTAGAACAAAGAAATTAGCATTTTTTTTTGAGAAATAATTACAACATGCTGTTAACTCCGCAGCTCGAACCCTTTCCCTCCTAGACCCCCAAGCACTTTGTACATGGGAAGGTGTCAATTTAGCTACAAGACCTTTGGCAGAAATTAGCATATTAATTTTGTGGGAAAGGATAGATTAGAATTAGATATGGTTCTACTCTTTAACATTGTTTTGCATGAGCGCACTTTTTAATACTCAGGAGTCGGATCCAAATGCTACTTTTAAAATTTTTTTCATAATCTTTAATCTATTGATGATTTGTTTACTTATTTTTTGAGGGAATTTGAAATTGTTCAAATTATATAATCATTATCATAGGCATCAGCCAACGACCTAAGACAATTAAATAATTACTCAATTTTTTTAGAATTATAGGTAGAAAACTAATGTTCTTACGTTAGTGACAAACAATTTCTTGGACAATAATTACAAATTATTTACAACCCTAAAATATATATATATATATATATATATATATAGGCCAACTGGAACAAAGAAATTAGCATATTGATTTCATTTATATTGATAGTGGAAATGACGGATTAAATATGGTTCAACTCTTGAACATTATTTTCTACCCAAAAAAAAAAAAAAAAACTCTTTAACATTGTCGGGGGCAAAAAAGTTTCATTTCGGACAATTGAGATTTATGTTGGGTCGGGGGCTTAAACCAAAACTCGACGATGGGCTCGATGTACGGCCCAAAGGCTATCAGCGAAGATCCAAATAAATCACTGTATTTTTATGCCTTAGGCCTAGATTGGGACTTACAAGAATGGCCCATAAACAATCCCTACAACAGACACATCAATGTGGTTAAAAAGCATTCTGTAAGAAATGGCCCAACAGTAAAATGTTTCTGCAAAAAATAACAAAGCGGTGAAATGCTTCTGCAGAAAAGTAACCCAGCTGTAAAGTGCTTCTGCAAAAAATAACCCAGCGGTAAAATGTTTCTGCAGAAAAGTAACCCAGCAGTAAAGTAAAACAAAATAAATTTCCAGCTGTTAAGTATTTCACAGATTAAGGGAAACATCCACATTTTCAGACTCATCATCTGTTAACTCTAGAGAAGAGTCTTCTAACACAATAATATGAGGGAAAAATTCTATAGTAATAGTTACATCATAACTATCAATAGTAAATGAATAAGTAAATATCATGGGTTCTGACGGGACTGACGAGCGCAACTTTCACGGACGATGACGGCGTTATTGACGAGGTACTCCTCAGGACGAACCGATCAAGTGTCCACATCACTGACGAAGATATCCAAACAAATCAATACAGGCAGTAATATCTCGGACAGTTATAAAGACAGCTGTATGGACCGTTGAACCCCCATTGAAGACCACATTACTGAGCGTAAGGCGTTACTAGAAGAGGCATTAAAACCTCAAATAACTCCCACAACGGCTAGAGGGTGTAAAAACATATATAAGGCCCTCACAAGCACTAACACAAGGTACAAAAAAAACACTCAAAAACAAATACTTCTTATTGATTTGCTACACTTCTTTATTTCAGTTTCTTATACTGACTTTGGCATCGGAGGCATTGTGGCAGACACCACACCGATGACCACTCTGAGAGAATAACCAGCTGACGGGGTTTTTGGCTTCATCTGAACTCATTCATTATAATTGACGAGCTTATACTTCATCAGGTTCCATAATAATGAATGAGGAAAGCTTAGTGTGAGATGAAGGGAGAGAGAGAGATTACAACTAGCGCAACAAGATCATTATGGTGCCAAGACATGCTCATGGACATGGTATATGTAGTGAGTAGAGAGAGTCATTTGTGAATAGTATGAGTGATGAGTGAAAGTGTATGGTAAGGCTGCTAGGACTTTCTCCTGGGAGTAGTTGAGTGTTTTTTAATGGAAGTATGAGGGGTGTTTTTGAGCTAGGGGCTGAAGAACTCAATTTCTATGCTTGAAGCTGAGAGCTCAATGACTTAGAACTTTGCTGGAGTTTTTGAGATAGCTAAACAGAGGGGTTTAGTGAGAGTTCTTCTCTATGAGTATATTTCTTAGTATGTTCTTGTTCTCCCCCTTGAAACATTAATGGAGAGTTCCACTTATAGTTGGGTTTTCGAGGGTAATTAGCAAATAACTCCTGCTAAATCTTTCTCAATCTTCAGAAAATCCTTAGAGAATCGTTCTTAGGATTTTAGCTAAGAGTGGTAAGCTCAACTTTTAGAAGGTTCTTGCTTTTTTGGGTAATAACAACTGAGATTCTAACTTAGCATTGAATGCTGATTGGCCTTGGCTGATAGGGTTAGAACATGTATTAGGCTAATGATCTTGGTTATGCTGCTGCTAGAATCAGAGCTCTCTAGGGTAGATTTTATCACCCCAAGCCAGGTGTCAATCTTAGAGCCCTTGCTGGGAACTCTACTGGGATCCCCTTAGTGCCCTTCAAACCACATTTCCCTAAGTTTCCCTATTTGGGGTTCATGTGTTTGGTCCATGAACCAGAGAATACACGTTTTTAGTATGAAAATGAGCTGATTTCAAGTTGTTTAATGAGCTTTAATGGCCTAGTCATGGTTGCTCTTGATTCTTGATTGAATGGGCCGAAGAAGAAAGAAGGGATAGCTAGCTGAAGCCTTTCAACTTTCTGTCATGCCACCTTCAGCTTTATGTCACATGAGAAATGATGAAATTTTAGCTTGTGAAGGAAGGGTTTAACCCCTGATGGACACATGTTCTCTTCTGACCTGATTGGACAAGTTGGAACTTGATGGCAGTGGGCTTCAGCTGTTGAATTGTACTGAGTTTTAGCTGATTAGCTCACGTGAGCTTCAGTTGCTGGGATTTATGTATGAACTGGGCTGGCTCAGCTGGGCTTTGTAGTTGAGCTTCTTTGGGCTTGGTTATCCCTACAAAATGAAGAGTTTTGTCATGGGTGATATACATGGGCTTTTGTAAATTTTGTAAGAGGAGTATTTATTGAGAAGTGAGTATTTATATTTCCCATGAGTGAGAGATTTAGTATATGTAAAAAAAGTGTTAAGGTAATATTTGAGTTTTGTAAATATGTGCCAAAATAGTTGCCAAAATAATATCTGGGCTTTATGAAATAGTGCCAAATTAATATTATGGGCTTTGTAAAATAAATGCCAAAATGATATTGGGCTTTTAGAAATAGTTGCCAAAATAATATTTGGGCTTTTAGAAATAGTGCCAAATTAATATTTTGGGCTTTGTAAAATAAATGCCAAAATGATATTGGGCTTTTATAAATAGTTGCCAAAATAATATCTGGGCTTTTAGAAATAGTGCCAAAATAATGTGGGCTTTATGAAATAATGTCAAATTAATATTTGGACTTTGTGAAATAGTGCCAAATTAATATTTGGGCTTTATGAAATAGTGCCAAAATGATATTGGGCTTAAATAGTTGCCAAAATGATATTTGGGCTTTATGAAATAGTGCTAAATTAATATTTGGACTTTGTAAAATAGTGTCAAATTAATATTTGAGTTTTGTTAAAATAGTTTGTCAAATTAGTATTTGAGCTTTGTTAAAATAAGTGTCAAATTAATATTTGGGTTTTATTAAAATAGTTTGCCAAATTAGTATTTGGGCTTTATTAAAATAGGTGCCAAATTAGTATTTGGGCTTTGTTAAAATAGTTTGTCAAATTAGTATTTGGGCTTTGTTTAAAATAGGTGTCAAATTAGCATTTGGGCTTTGTAAAATAGAGCCAATATTAATATTTGGGTTTTGTAAAATAGTTTGTCAAATTAGTATTTGGGCTTTGTAAAAAAGCTTGCCAAATTAGTATTTGGGATTTGTAAAATGGTTTGAGAGTTTTGTAAAAATATTGCCGTTCAGCAATGGACTTCGTAAGAGTGCCGCGTAGCAACGGGCTTTATAAGAGTGTTGTGTAGCAACGGGCTTTGTAAAGGTGTCGTGGGCTTAGTAAGGTGCCGTGTAGCAACGAGCTTAGTAAAGGTGTCATATATCAACGGGCTTAATAATGGTGCTGTGTAGCAATGGGCTTAGTAAAGGTGCCGTGTAGTAACGAGCTTAGTAAAAGTGTTGTGTAGCAACGGGCTTAGTAAAAGGGTTTTGTTGGGCTTTTTGGGTCTTGCCCACAAGTTAAGTGATTTTGGGCTTTTGTGGAGGAAGTATAATTTTGTGGCCCAATATTGGTAGCAAGGTGATGGGTATTTTTGTGAAAACCCAAGTTAGATAATATGTGGAATATAATGGGTAATACTTGTGAAAGGGTCCAAGGTAATTTGTGGGCTTTATATATATAGGGAATGTTTGTGGGAGCCCAATAACATGGAGTAATATGTGGGAAATATTTATGTGGGCTTTAAAATAATTCTTGGGCTTATGTGGGTATTTTTTTGAGTGGGCAAAAGAAATTAGGGCCTGAAAATTTGTATTTCAACAAACATTTTTTTGCATGAGCGTTCACTTTCTAATTAAGATTCGGGAAGTCGGATTCAAACACTTCTTTTGATTTCATTTTGTGTATTTGTAAATTCTTTATGTGTGTGTGTGTGTGTATATATATATATATAAATAAAGAAGATTGAAAAGTAAAATTAAAAATTTCAATATCTTTTAATCGAATGGTTTGTTTACTTATTTTTTGTGCGAAACTCGGTCTAATCAGAACAATCAAAGTGCTAGGTGGATTAGTGAACCGAGGAGGGCAATCTGCTCAAGGAGGCCGAGGAACAGATACTTCTCGAGAGGCGAGAGATAAGACATAAAGGCAATGAGATTGGAAACTGAGAAGGATCATTGTGATGTACGAATAAGAGTGGGAGGAAATTTCCAAATAAAACACCCATCACCTCCGCATTTAATGCACTGTGTTGGGTTAAGATAGCTTGATTCCGATTAATTAATTCAATTACTCAAGTAGAGGCACCAACAAATCACCAATTAAATTAAATACAGCGAAAAATAAATTTGACGAGGTGATTTGTTGACAAATGGGAAAAATCTCGCAAGGCAAAAACCCCACCGGGTGATTTTAAGGTCACAACTTCCAAGAATCTACTAATAAAAAATCAAGCAGTTACAAGTATAAGAAATCTTACCAACTATCCTGGCCTACCTCGAAATACTAACTTACAGTTGAACCTTCGCTCCAATGCCTAATTGGCCTTGATCTTGTAGTAGTCTTCTTTCCCTTTATGCACAAACCTCCAATTTGTGACTAACTCATTTGCACGAATCTTAGTACATGACTAACTCCAGCAACTTGAATAGTTGTTATTGGCTACAAAGTTTTTCACTTCATCAATAATGAAGATCTCGATGCACTTGGTTACAAAACCATACGGCGTACAAATGCAGTAACTTCTCATAAAGAAAATAAGTCTCTTGGTCTCTGTATCCATATATGACGACTTTTAGTGTGAGTTTGGGAAACGCGTTTTGTGCGTTTCCTAGCTCACATGTTTTTTTGTGTAGATCTCGTACACTGTTCACGGGACCCACAAGTACTTTTTTCAGAAAATTTTTCTTTAAAACTGGATTCCACGGCACTATTCACACATTTAAAAATTATTTTGCTATAGTATTTTAGCTGTATCCAAACAAAACTCTTAAAATAAGCATTATATATGTCTAGAGTTGTGGGAAAGGAAACCCTATACATACATATAAGCTTGGGCCAGATTTCAGATCTAGAAATTTTGAAATCGTAATTCTCGATAAATTGAGCTAGTGTTAAGCTATCTATTAAGCTTTTAAATAAGTCTCGGTAGTAGCTATCAATCGAGAATTGATGAGTAGCTTTTCTTCACTTGTTTTTTGGATCAATCTTCATGTCTTTAATATTTGACTTGAACAACATGTTTCTTGAAGTACTAAACCCATCTCAGATCTACCCAATTACAAGTAAAGTGCATTTTGTCAAAGGATTAGCCAATTACAAAAAATAGGATTCTAACAATCTCCCTCTTTGACAATTCGTGACAAAATCACAAACAAAAATTATGAGAGAAGTCTAACACAATTATCCCATAACTTACAAAAGTGTATAAGGCTAACCCTACTACAAACTCTTGAAAAATTTTACAAAAAGAGAGATCATGGCATGGTAGACTTGCAACCTGTCTTAACTGAAATACTTAAAAAAGATTCATCAAGGCATCAAGTGTGAAACATAGACAAGTTGTATAAAGGAAGAAACATGTATAAAAGAAGAAACATGTGTGAAAATTTAAAATCGAATGGTTTGTTTACTTATTTTTTGTGCGAAATTTAAAATTTTTCTTTTTTGATCTAACATGCCTCTTTTTGGTTGATTCAATGATTGGGTTTGTTTTAGTAGGGAGAAATTGCTAATTTTTGCTTGGGTTTACGAAGTAGAGTTTTGGGCATGAAATTTTGTGGATCTATGGGTTTGGTTTAGAGAGAATTGAGGTTGAAGCAATTATGGAGGTTGTGATGAATGATTGGAATTAAATGAGCATAGATGAGCAGATTTATGTGGAGCATGCTATGCTAAAGGAGTTGGTAAATGAGTAGAATGGGAACTTTGATTTTGAGACGGAGTTCGAGCTTATGATCAAGTGTTATAGTTCTGGACCTCTGGTGTAAGTGGCAATGGTAGGTATATGCTTTGTTTGGTTGATTCAAGGCGTTGAGGGATCATTAGTTCCACTTATGCATATGTAATTTTCCAGTTCCACCTGATGGATTTTGGTTGAATTCATGGCAGTGGAGTTGCGGTTGTTGGGTTCACTGTGGGACCGATTTGGATTTGGAGTGATAGTGTGTGATGGGTGATTGCTAGATTTGATTTTTGTGTCTGTGGGTTGTGTTTGGTTGCTAAGAAAATGCAAGGAAAACTGGAGAAATTTTTTTAATTCACCCTTTCATTTTTTTTTTTCTGATGTGGATTTCGTTATTTATCAAAATTGTTGACATGGCTTTTTAAAAGCAATTAAACATTTTTTTTTGGTTTTATTAGCCATGTATGCGCCATGTGTGCAAACCGTTTGCCACGTAAGCATTTTTCGTTAATGAGTTAATAACAGGGACTAAATTGACCACAAGTTGAAAATAATAGGGATCAAATTAACTGATACCAAATTGGCCCACCCAAAATTTTTAAAATACTTTATAAGGTATATATATTTTGCAACTTTTTTAGATACTAGACCTTAAAATTGATAGTTGGCCCCTCCAAAAATAAGAGCTGACTCCTACAAAAAAGTATTGAATAACTAATTGGGTTCTAAAAAATAATTGTTAAGAACAAAAAACTATCCTCATTGTAACAAAAAAAAAATACTTTTTAAAAAAAAATTTTATTTTATAGTTTTTTCCTCTCTTAATTGGTAAGTTTTGGTTGTTGAGTTCAAATAGTAAGTTTTTGCCAAAATAAATTTCCTGGTAGAGTTATTTTATTTTATTTTATTTGGCACTAAGCTTTCGTTGTTGTTAATTTTCAAATTTTTTGTCAATACTTGATTTAGTTACAAAATGTTAAATGAGAAAAAACTATGGTGAGGATATATAAGTGACAACACTTAAAAAGAAAAGTTTTCTTGGACATAAATATATAATTTTTATTTCCTTTTCAATTTGGGACCAAGTCTTTTGTTGTTATTATTGTTGTTAAGTTTCCAATTGTTTGTCAATGCTTGATTTAGACTAAAAATGTTGGATGAAAAAAATAGAGGATATTTAATGTTGGGTTTGACAACACTCCAAAAATAAAAGATTTAAAAAATTATAATTAAATAATGGTAAAACGTTTTGTACATATTGGTGGCAAGTAGACAATTTGTGTATTCGCATTAAAGTTTATATAAAATGTATTTATGTATCAATATATTTAGTTGTGTAAATGTATGTATTTATGAATATGTAACTCGGCCCCCCCAAACCAAAATTCCCGACTCCGTCCCTCTATGCATATATGTATTTTCCTTATTTTTTGGTTGTTGTTAGCGCACAAGTTGGTTATGAAAAACAAATTTATTTTCCGTAGTGGAACCAAACCAAACTCCACCCATAACTTTATTATGGCCTTGAAGAGGTTAAGGGTAACAACTAGAGCATGAGCTTGACAAATGATTGAGTTGTTGTAACAAATGAAGAGCTGCTTGCAAATGATGGAGAACTGAGAAAGCAATATGAGTATTGTTCATTCCTATTGTTTTTGAATGCTTTTGGTTTACTTTTGGAAGCAATGTAACAATGAAATTTAGTTGAGTAAGCATGTAAATTATTCATTCTTAAACCATAAGCATACAAATTAGACCAAATTTAAGAAAAATAGCTTAAACAAAATGTAACCCAAACACAAACCTAATCAATTTGATGGACAATAAAAACAAAAGTAAAAATGAAGAAGACATACCAACATGGTTGATAGCAATGGTAGGAATAAAAGTGAAACAATACCCCCAAAATAGAAACCATATAATACCTACCTTTATATAGAGAATTTTAAAATTATGAATAAGTTGGTATGAAAAAAAAAATTGATGGTCACTTCACAAGTATAAGTGCTTGTATAGTGTGAGGGGTAAGAGTCGGGGTTCAAGTCTCTAGGAGGAGGCTTTACACACATATACACTTAGATTAGACCAGAGTAGAATTTCTATCTTGTATCTAAGAAAAGAAAAAAAAAGAAAAAAAGACCCCCAATTTGCAAGATCATCTGGAACCACACAAGTCTAGAAGCTGTCACACTCCTGGTGCTTTAACACTTGCTCTACCAAGGTCCCCTTAATCATTGTAATATTTGGTTTTTTTCTTGTGCTTTTCCTTTGTTGTATTTCATTTTCTTCTATTGAATAAATTAAATTTTCTTTTTAAAAAAAGAAAAAAAAAACAAAAAGAAGAAAAAAAGAATGCATACCTGTGTTGTTTTAGAATTTAGGTATTTATATATTCTCTAAAAATAGAAGAGGATATTTATATGGGAAGAGTTCAATTTGATATAAAATTTAAATTGTAGTGAAATTAACATTTCTAATGATCATGGATGTTGCCATCCCATGAAAAAAATGGTAAAAAAAAAAAAAAAATCAAAAGAAGAAGGGTTTTACTATAACAGAAAGAAGAGCTGCATTTAACATAGATTTTTAAATTTTAATTAAATTAGCTTTTAAAAATTTATTTAAGTTTACATAGAAGGTATGGAAATAGAGAGTTTAGGAGTAAAGAAAATCTAGAAGCATAGGTATTGCAAAAAATCTTATCTATTTTAGCATAAAATTCTTCCTTTTCTATTTTATATATTTATTTTTCAAAACATCTAACATCAGATTATTTATTTTATACTATATTTCATTAAAATTTTAATTTTTCTTAATTATTTATTTTTCTTTATACACAACAACATCATTTATTCTCTTCATTCATTTTGGAATGCGTGAAGAAATAATAAAAAACTAATGCAAAATGAATAATGCCACTGTAAATTTAGATTTTTACTATAGCAACCATATATTTTTATGTAACTCTGTATAGACTGATGCAAGTGAATTTTTAATTTTTTTTTGAGATAGTTATAATATGTTACTAATTCATATTCAACACCCAAAAATTCTATAAAGTTGTTCTTATTATCCACAACTCTAACTTAGTTTTTTGAGTAATGAGTTATGGAAATTGAGGAAAAAAAACTAAACTAAACAACCTTAGTAGGTGTAGGGGTGTCAATATTCGACCCAACTCGTGAACACTACACGAACTCGACACGAGTTTTTTCGGGTTAGGGTTGGGCCTTAATGGGTTTGGATCATAAACGGGTTGACCTGAAAGCGACACGAGAAGAAACGTGTCATAAGCGGGTCAACCCACATAACCCGCAATAGACACGCCAATTTATTTGTGTCAACCTGAAATGACCCACTTAACACAACTCGTTTAACTCGTATAGCAAATAAATATCTATTTTATTTTAGATTTGTCAAATACTTTTTATATACAACATGTATTTTAAATTTAAAAAAAAAAGTGAGTAATTACAAAAATTTACAAATGATATAATTGAAAATTAAAACTTTACAGACCCTAGAATTACTAATACTTTTTTTTTTGGGTATAGAACTTGTACAAATGAAATTGGATGAGTTTGTAGAAGATGTTATGATTTTGGACATCAATAAAGAATCTATGGATGATAATCGTGGTCATAGTCAGGATTAATCTATTGTTTACTTAAATTCTTTTAATATTGATATTTAGCATTTGACGAGTTCTAAGGATATTATATTTTTGTTGAACTATGTTATTTTATTTTTGTTAAACTTTTTTATTTTGAATTTGGGTTGAAGTGTATACACTTCTTTTGGAGTGTAAAGAATTTATTTCTAAATGAATGTTATATTTTTGTTGAACTATGTTATTTTGAATGTGAGTTGAATACTTGAAATGTATGCACTGTTTTTTGGGATAGAAAAAAAAAAATTTCTGGATGGATGTTATATTTAATATTATGCAGGTTGAAATGAGTTGTGTTACATTTGTGTCAACCCAACACGACTCGTTTATTAAGCGTGTCAAATAGGTTGAGTCATGTCAACTCGCCTTATTAACAGGTCAGGTTAGGGTTGAAAGATCATGACACGATTATTAAATGGGTTAGGTTAGGGTTGAGCCATTTAGTCGAATACCCCTACCTCAACACGACACGAACCCAACACGCTAACTCGAATTGACACCCAGTAGGTGTGGGGTCATGAAAAATTTAAGTGATAAATGATGAAAATTCAGCAAACCAAACATGGCCTAAACAAGAATTAGCAATGAAGAAGCAATAGTTTTTGTACTCTAAAAAAAAAAAAAAAGCAATAGTTTTTGTTTTTGTTTTTTGTTTTTCCTCCTGATGAAGCAATAAAGCAATAAAGTATCAAGCAATAGTTTTTGTTTTGGTTTTTTTGTTTTTGTTTTTCCTTCTGATAAAGCAATAGTTGATACTAGAAGAACAAATTAGCTCTTTGTTCTTTTGATAAAAAATTGCAATTTTTTTTGAGAAACTAAAAAATTAGAATTTAAATTAAAGCATAAGTTTTATTATATAAATATATGGCATGGTTTATTCCATTTATTTCTCACATTATATTACGTGTGTAATCTAAGTGACAACTCTATTTCAAAGTTTCAAAATGTATTAAAAAAAAAAAAATTCCACATTGAAATTCTGCTGACAAGATTTAAAAAAAAAAAAAAGTTTTATGATGTATTTAATATATTAATTCATATTTTTTCATTTTTACTATTTATTTTTTAAAATTGAAAACTTTTAAAATTAAGGTAGATTTTTAGAAATCCTTTATTTCCAACCTGATCGTGAACCGTATTACAGTTACTGCGTTGGTATAGGAAGAAAAATGATGGGGGAGGATCTGGGAGTGGAAGCGAAGGAATCGACAGTGCGCGAGGTCGCGAAGCTTCTGCCGCTGCCGGAGCTTCTTCACTCCATCGCATCCATAAAGGCCGATTACTTTACTCGCCAACAGGTCCTATTTCCAATTCTTAAAAAAAATTCAAATTTTTTTGCCTAATTTCTAGTTTTGATTCATCAAATTTTGACTAATTCTAGGGTTTCCTAGTTTTTTTTTTTTTGAAAAGCGTTGAAAATCTGTTTTGGCATGATGAATTGAATAGGTAAAGAGTAAATTCTCTAGTGATTTGATGAGTTCTGTATTTGATTGATATGTAGTGTTCTTTGTGTTGGTTAGCAAATTCTCTCATAGGAGAAGAGAAATCCATTTTCATTGGGACTTCTTTTATTTTTTATTTTTATCTGTTGATGATATATATCTTTGATCAAATTATCGGTCCGGGTGCAGTTCAGTGGTTCCCCTGGATTACTGGATACACAGCTCTGGCTAGTGTGGTCCTGAATTCGTGGTTTAATCCCCTAGGAATGGGTTCAAAGGGCCCTGCCTTAGTGTTACAGGGTCAAATTTTCTGCATGTGATGGCCCTAAGTACCTGACTTAGTCTTAGCCAACACCACACACACTGTAGGAACACTTAGAACAGATTTTATAGGACTCACACACAGCATACACTATGTTTACAGGGAACTAACCCCCAACCTTTATTACTCAATCTCAAGTACAAAGGAAACCCTTTTACAAGCCTGGAGAAATACACAGAATTTTCTCTAAGGCAAAATACACTCTGCTGTTGACACCCCCAACAACCTTAGGGTCATATACACATAAATAACTACTACGGTTGTTACTGCCTAGGTCTTGGACATTCTGCCACTTGTGGTCTGACTTAGGACACCTTTAACTGATGCTGTTTTGGCCTGCTCTTCACGTTTTTGGCCCTTACACAGCAGGTCTAATAATCAGGAAAGCTAGAAACTACTTGATAATTGCCCAATAACTGCTCCTGCACATTAGCACATTCATAGCCCATGTCTTAGTAGATCATTGGGCTTATGCCCATCACACAGCAGCCCACACAGCATATTTCCCATGTTTTGAGAGGCTTGGCCCATGCCCAAGTCTTCTCCCATCAGCAATATAGACCACACAACATATCCATATGCAGCACACCAAGTAACCGCCATTAGCCCACTAGCATCTGTCCATGCATCTACCAGCACCCACTTGCCTAATGCTTTACACACAGTATCTAATCATCATAGTAGCGCAACCCTACCTTGCACTCAAGCCACCAAGCCCATACACAAGCAACCAGCAACTAAGCCACCAATGCCATGCACCACCAAGTAGGGTCAGCACCACCTGCTTCTGCTCATCATCAAAACCAACAATGCCCACCATGGCCCTCCTCTGCCATGGCCTGGGGCATCATGTGGAGCTAGATGCCTCCACATGCCGCCCCTTCATCCTGCTCATCGATCCAAATTGAGTAGGGAGATTGGGCATGTCCTCCTCAAAGAGCCCTTAGGAGCATTACTAATTTGGCATGAGGAGCCATGAGTGCGTTGAGGAAACATGAAGTTGAGTGACTGGCCTAATGCTGCCCAAACACTCACATTCCTCATGCCATCATCAGCAACAAGTAAAGCTCCTAACACTTAAGCTGAGTTTGGATTCAGCTTATTGTGGCCACGTTTTGAGTTTTGCGTTTTGTAGCTTTTTTTTTTTTTTTTTTTTTTTTTCAACGCGCATGAACAGTAACCGGTACTGTTCATGCACGTTATTTCACTGTGCGGGAGACCATCTGCACTGTTCACGCACTGTAGCTGCACTGTTCACGCAATGTTTATGGGACCCACAAGCATTTTATTCAGAAAAAAATATTACAAATGGGTCCCACAGCACTATTCACACATTTAAAAATTATTTTGCTACAGTGTTTTCAGTTTTCAGTTTTCAGTTTTCAGTTTTCAGTTTTCAGCAATAAGCTCTATCCAAATGGACCCTTAGTGAGGTTCCACGACATCAAGAAAAAAAAAAAACTTTGATCAAGCGACAATCAAGAGGGTAAAGAGTGTTAATGTGAATGAAGAACTAGCTTCAAAATGGTTTCCTGCTCCCCTCATTCGGTAGTGCTAGTTTCTAGTAAAGTAGGATTTAATGAGAATGTTTGTTACTTTTTGCGAGCATGGAGATGTGGCCCGTATAATGAATGTCCGAATGCTTCTTTAATCAGACTTGTTCTGAAGATGGTAGTTGCTTTATATGTTAAGAATTTTAGGCCTATTAGTTTGGTGGGTAATGTTGCTACTTGCTAGTGTGCTTTGACTTGAATGACACTTTCTTGTTCTGCAAGAATAGGTGGAAGGTAAGGTTATGGGCTCAAAACTTATTGGGTGTGTATGTAACGTACCAATAATTTTTTTTTCTTTGGTTAATATTTGCAAATTACTTGCTGAAGTACCGGCTAATAAATTATGAAAAAGCGAGGCTTTGAAAAGTTGGTTAATTTATAATTGCTGTTAGAAAAAAGGCATTACATTGGCTTTTATTTCAATGAATTTATTTATAAACCTTTAGATGTCAACTCTGAATGTTGTTATTATTTTTATTGTCAGGCAAATGATGCACAACTTAGTACAATGGTTGCCGAGCAGGTTTATGCACAAATTCCAATCCTTTTCATGGGGAAAACTGCTGTCATAATTATTTTCAACCATTTTTTTTTCTCTTACCTTCTATTATGAGACATTTACTGAGTTGAGGGAGCTCAACAAGTCTCATATTTCATTGTGCTTACATGGTAATTCTTGACTCTGCAGGTTGAACAGGCACAAGCTGGGCTGGACTCTCTGTCCTTATCTGAGAAGACAATAGACCAGCTCCGTGAAAACTTTGTTTCTATTGAAAAGTACGTTGTTGATGAGATATACTGAGGGGGTTTTTCTAACATTATAAGGGGTTTAATTTGGTATCCTATTGATTGCAATATATGCGTATCTGATTTTGTGGTTAATATGACTGCCTTCTGCATCAGGCTTTGTCAAGAATGCCAAACATTAATTGAAAACCATGATCAAATAAAGCTCCTTAGCAATGCAAGGAACAACTTAAATACAACCTTGAAGGTGGGTGTGTTTGGCTGAGTTGAAAAATGCTCCTGAGTTGAATAAGTTTTTTATCACGACTAGTGTGTGTGTGTGTTATTTTATCCACAATTTGGACAACTGGAAATGGAGTTACATGGTTCCATTTTCAATTTTTCCCCTCTATCTTGGGGCTTGAGAAAAATCAGTGGTTCCAGTACCTCTTGTTGTGCTTCTGCACTGGGGTTCAAACTCCACCAGCCTTTCTTCCTATTTACATATAAAAAAAATGACCTCTATCTTATGAAAGCTGTTGCAGTGAGAATGCAGTTATACTAGTGTTAAAACTTACATACAACTAATCAGCAATCAAGTGGGGTTGGAATTGCCTGAAAATTTTTTATCTTGCCTAAAAGAAAATGAGAAACCCCTATCCAGTGGACCAGAAGGTCATTGGCTATTCATGTTGATTTTTTGTGAAGCATGCTTATTTTAAGTTTTAAATCTAGAGGCATGAATTAGAATCTAATGGTTTGTTGTTTCTTCTACTTTTCTGCGTGGTTGCTGTTAGCTCACTTCTTGATCTTTTGATAGGATGTCGAGGGCATGATGTCCATTTCTGTTGAAGCAGCTGAAGCAAGGGATTCTTTGAGTGATGATAAAGAACTTGTTAACACTTATGAGGTAATAGTTCTCTTCCCTACATACATACTATTACTTGGAAATAAATTCACATATATAGTGTACTCATAGTCGGGTCTTTGGATTTTTGTCCTTAAATTTGTCTTAGAGGTTAACAGCTCTTGATGGGAAGCGGAGGTTTGCATTAGCAGCTGCAGGATCTCACAAGGAAGAGGTTGGCAGACTAAGGTCTGTATTGTCTTGTAAAGTTTTATGTCACATTCTTCAGTGGTGCTAGCAGGGGCCAAGGGGAGCCATGGCATCCCGTTAGATTAGAAGCCCCCCGTTTTTGTCATTCCTTTTGAAAGAGGCTCCTCTATGCATCCCTCCTGCCCTTCCCTCAACTTCTCTTTATTTGTCATATTCACCCAACTACAAGGATACTTTTCTATAAGCTCACAATCCATACTAAGGTTTGGGGTGATTCTAATAAGCGAACAGTAACATAAAATCAAAAGTTTTAAACCTTGGTGATTTATTTTCATTTGTATTTCCTTCACATGTTAATATTGATAAATACAATTATATGGGATTATATGTCAAGCCAAAGTTGTTTTAACTTGTATAAGAATAAGAAAGAAACTGCTCCAGCAATCATCATTCGACATCAGCGGACAAAAAGTAAATTATACTTACTGGATCAATGACATTAAATGAAAAAAAAGAAAAGGAAATATGCTTTAGTATTAAGAATTAACTACTTTTACAAATTTTCTGACTAAAGAATACTCTCTAGCTTCTTCCCTTTTTGCATTTATAGTTCTTGTAGTGAGCCCAAAGCTAGTAACAATTATACATCAAAAAAGTATAAAAGAGCTGAATGCTAGTTAGCAGATCAGGGGTTAAAAAAGAACAAAGAAAAAAAATGTTAAGCTAATTCTAAGCTGTCGGTTCTTGCCAGTTTTCCAGAAAATCTTTTGGTGTTTTTCAATTCTAATACTATAGCCAATTTATAAGAGTTGGGAAAATTCTTGTGGCAATTGCTTTGTCTCTATATCCAAGCCACAAAATTTTTATGATTGTATCAACGAGCTTGACATTAAAGAGGCCATTGAGTGGCTAGCTTAATTTGGCGTTGCTGATGATTGGTGTTTTATAATTCTTGGTTCAAAGCAGCATTGATGATTTTATTTTAAGTTAATGCTCGAATTATCTGGCTTGATGCATACAACGTTAATTACTTTGAAAAGGTGAATTGAGATTTTTTTTGGCTGCAAGAACAACATAAGTGTGGAAAGTAGAAATTGGCTTTTAAGGATGATGATGATGATTATGACAATGATGCTTAGTGACTTCTTTCTCTCTCTCTCTCTCATATGGGCCATGAACCAGAGAATATTTTGAAGATGTAGATCAGACTTGGGAGACATTTGAGAAGACATTATGGGGTCATATTTCCAACTTCTATAAACTTTCTAAAGAAAGGTACATTTTTTTTGTTCCAATCTGGAAAAACTTGAAATTTGTGATTGCACTTTTTCCATATGAAATTCATTTTATCTCTTGCACCCAACTTTAATGAGGTTCTTTCTTAGAAAGATTTTGTACTTATTTGAGCTTTATAGATTGTGTATTACTTGCGATTTGATATAATATTTTGTGTTTGGTGGTTTGAACTGGCCTGAGATTTGGCTTTGATTCACTTTTTGGAAATGCTTATTGCTATTTACTTGCCTTCTAATTTATCTTACTTGCAAATGCCACAATGTAAAAATGTGCTTAGAAATCAGTATGATAAGCATGTTAGCTGCTGAGTCATCTCTATCTTTCTCTTTCTCTTCCATCATTGCCCCACCCAAAGAAGAAAAAAAGTAAAAATTGCATGTGGGGCCAAAGGTGGAAATATATATATATATATATATATATATATATATATTCTTTTACTGCATGAAGGTGGCATACATGTGATGTACAGGCAACTAATTCTTTTAGGGATACCATTGAGAATGACATTGCATTGATGCACCAAAATTAGGCCCAACGTAGTGAGAGATCTGTTTGATCCTGCAACTTTGTGCAGCAAGTAGCAGAATACTAAAGCTTATGTTTTAAGCTTTAAAAACGTGAAAGTTAATGGTGGTGATGCAGTTTTGGGTTGATATTCGATGCGGAGACTGCTTGGCTTTTTTAAAGATTATTTATCATTTTGTGATTTCATGTTTTTGTGGGCTAGATTTCTGAGCAGAAGAATATGCTTAGCTTAGATGAATTGCTTGCTTGTCAAGAAGATAGAATTTAACTGAAAATTGACTAGCATTTTGTATACTTCATGTACAACTGCTGCAGTCCCTCATGACACTTTTAATCTTTGTATTAACTAACTTAATTATCAAAAAAATAATTGTATTAACTAACTTATATAGACAACCATTTAATCATAAATAAAGATCTTGCTCACCATTTTGGGATGTCCCAAAGGAGTGTTCACTTCCAAAAAATAATTAAAACATTTTCAACTTCATCTGCCCATACTATCCATTATTCCGCAAAAAAAAAAAAATCAACGCATTTTAAAAGTCATGTTACCTTCAGGCGTTTTAGTAAGGTTATTATACTCTTTCTTCGTCATCAAACATTGTGTCATGTAAAACCAAACTTTTAAATTGGGATGGATTATTAAGCTTGTTAATGTTCTTTTGATCAAATGGCATTTCCTTTATAAAGAAGGGTTGATGGTTACGTCATATGTTAAATATCCTATAGGTTTGTGAATTTTAACTGTTTCATCATCTTTGTTAGATATTTTGCACCAGTATGACCAAAATCTTTTCTCAGAGTAGTGGTCCAAGCGAAATAGGCCTGCCTTCTAATAATTGCCTCCCCCCCCCCTCTCCCTCTCCTCTTGCTGGACTTTGAAGTGTCTCATTTTGTTATGGATTTTTTTCCATTCTTTTTGGTGCACATGCTTCAAAGTCATTATTGCTTAGGTATTTATGTAATTTGTTTTATGATTCTTCCGATGGTCATTTAATTGTTTTACATCTGTTCTGTTTTGCAGCCCACAAACTTTGGTTCGTGCTTTAAGGTATTTCTGTGATGAACATCCTTAGTCTTTGTCTTCTTATATACTATCTTTGAATTTTGTTTTAACTTGCTTTGTGTCTTTCTTCCTCTCATTCTTCCCAAACTAGTTTCGTGCTATGAAGCACGGGTGCGGGTGCGGGTGCGGGTGCGGGTGCGGGTGCGGGTACGGGTGCGGGACTCGGCAATTTTTGAAAAAAGTGGGTGCGGGTGCGGCGGGACTCGGCAATTAAAAAATTATTAAAAATATTTTTATTTATATTTTCTATATATTTTTACTATTAAAATATTCTTAAAAAACATATTACTAATTTACTATGCCTTGATTCACAAAAACAAAGAAAGAAAAAAGCAAGAAACACAAAACACAACACAAAACCAAAAAGAAAACACAAAAGAAGCAACAAATATACAAAATAAAATTAAGGAAGGATAGATTTAGGGTTTTTGGGTCTCATTTAGAGCCAATTTCGGCTGTTGCAGCATGATTCGAGGCCTATTTCGGCTTGTTTCGGCCGTTTCGGTCGCCGGCCGATACGGCCGAAACATCCCGATTCTGGCCGAATCGGCCCGAATCTGCTCGAATCGGCACCGTGTCGGCGCGAGTCGGCGGGAAAAATAAGATGCCACGTGGCCGGACGCCGCACCGACGCGCGAGCAGCGGCGTCTCTCGCGCGTCGGCGAGTCCCACCGCGTCGGACGCGGGTGCGGCACCTCCGGTGCCGCGTCCGTGCATCCCAGGTTTCGTGGGGGGTAGATTTGATATTACCAATGTTTTGTTCAAGCAAATGATGTATGTTTTTGAATTTATAGATAATAGATGTTTTTATTAAAAAAATAAAAATAATAAAACAAAGTTACATACCATTTGAAATTTTCTGTATCAATCCCCTTCAGAGAATGACGTGCATTTTGTTTTGGTTGGTAATTAAAAATTTGTAGAAAAATAATTCAAAGTTATTGACCAATTTAAAATTTATCAATCCTTTTGAGAGGATAACGCCTAGGATGCATGTATACTCCATTTTGGCTCATGTACCGGTATCCCATACGTATCATACTTTGATACATCTAAAATACGTACTCGTAGTCAGTTTTTTTTTTGAAAAAAAATGCCAATATGTTCAAGATATGCCCGTGATTCGGTTTGGATATTGTTGAAACCCAGCCCCTGATAGTGAGAGATAGCCCTAATTTGTAAGATTTTTTTATTTATATTTTTTCTATATTGGTTTCAATGTTGAACACTTATCTAGTTATCCTTTATTTACTCTTTTGGATCTTGGTTTATATTCTAAACATTATTTTATGGCCATGGATTTACTTTATTATCTATTATTGCTCTTAATTTTTTATTATAGGTAAAAATAATTTTATTGAAAACTATTGTTCTTAAATTGATATATGCTTAACATTATATGCATAATAAATGCTAAAAAATATTTAATAAGTAATTATTAATTATTACACGTATTCCCAACGTATCAAACCCTAGGTTTTTCAAGAAATGTTTTATCCCTGTACCTGTACCTGTGCCCATACATATTAGGATAATGCCCCCAAAACGACCAAAAAAAAAAAAAAAAAAAATCTGAAAGAGGAAAAAAAAACTCCAAAAACCCTACAAATGCCCTGTATATTCTGTACCACCAAAAAAACCCCTAAGTTTAATACGGACTATATGGAGAGAGGAATAACCAAACATTTAACAATATACTTTACTGTTATAGAGCTAAAATATAACTTATTGAGATCTGACTGGTTTTGAACCATAGGCACAAGTGACAAGTTTTGTTGCATATTTTGTTGATTCCCTCTCTTCTCGTATGTAACAATTGGAGGGTGTATTCTTAGGAGTAATTTGTCTATAAACCCATGTGCATAAGTATCTGTGTGTGTGTGAAATTGTGAATATTCTCTCTGTCCCATATTGTTGGTCTTGTTTGGAAAATCCAACTTTTTAAGGGAACATCATTTGATTTTGGATTGGTGTTGTATGTGCAAAAGAAATGGGGAATTAGTAGAACACCTCCTTATCCATTGCCCTCTTGCTTTTGATTTGTGGTCTATGATGTTTACTTCGTTTGGCATTCATTGGGTTATGCCGAAAACAATGGTGGAGCTATTGGCTTGTTGGCAAGGAAAGTTTGGGAGGCATTGGAATGCTGCTATTTGGATGGCTGTGCTCTATTGTTTGATGTGGTGCATTTGGCAGGAGAGGAATAACTAGCATTTTGAGGATTTATGGAGATCAATTTCTGATCTTAAACTCTTTTGGATTGGGTTGTGGTGTTAGGCTTTCGTTCTTTTTCTTCAGTCTATGGTTTCATGGACTTTTGTACTTTATGCACTTGAATGGTTTTTGTCCCTGATGTATACTTCCTATATACTCAGGTGACACCCTTCTTCTTTTTAATATATTTTTATTACTTATAAAAAAAATCATTTCATATGCACTTTCTTTTTTTAAATAAAAGGTACAAATTTACTAAAATAACCTCATTAATTTAAATACTAGTGAAAGAAGGATATTGACTTTTTAAATAAAATAAAATAGTAAGTTAGGAAATTTATTTATTGATTTTTGAAAGAGGACTACATTTTGGGATATAAGAAAGTGGAATAAAGGACTAAAGAACTTGGGGGACAGAGGGAGTTTTTATTTAGGGGGCGGAGGCCACTTTGGTTCATTTTCTTGTGCTAGTCTTGTAGTGTATTATATTTCTCTACTGTTTCTATCCCTTCTAGGGTTGTTGAAATGCAAGAAATCCTTGATCAACAAGTTGCTGAGGAAGCAGCTGAGGCCGAGGGAGTTGGTGCAATGGCTTCAGTTTCAAATCCTCGTAGAACTGCCAAGTAAATATTTTGAATTAATTTTCAATTTTAGTTACTTTCTTTCACCTTGAAGTTTGGTTATAATTTCAAGTCACGGTTCCTTATATTCATAATGTGTATAATCTTTCTCAGAAGCTTTCTTAAACTGTATATCACAACCTTATTTTTTAAGGTTACATAATGCACCATAGTTTTGTTACTTTTTCTTATTTCCTACAGGAAGTCGACCAATGTAACAACTTCAAAAAATCTATCACAGCAGAAATTGAATGTTCAGGGGAAAGGCTATAAGGATAAATGCTATGAGCAAATAAGGAAGACTGTTGAAGGACGATTTAACAAACTTCTGACAGAGGTATTCTTTTAATGGTTACTCTGTTGTATAACCATTGAGTGTTAAATATCTCTTATTCTAACAGTAATTTGTGCATCAGCTTGTTTTTGAGGACCTTAAAGCAGCTTTGGAAGAAGCTCGAACAGTAAGTACAACTTAAGTTTTCAATTTTATGTTTTTGTTGTGCTCTACTCCTTAGTGGAGGCTGACAAATTGCATTTTTTTTTTTGTGTATATATTTTATTTTGTTTTTTCCCCTTTAACAAATAACAATCCAAAGTACTACTATATGTACTATTGAGTGGACACATGACACACACATATACACATTATATGTATGTATGCATGTATGTATGTATGTATGTATGTATGTATGTATGTAAAGTTTTAAGTTAGTAATAAACTAAGTTATCTTACAAAGATATCATAATCTCTTATTGATAAGAACGCAAAACTTTTCATCCCTTAAAATAAATGATCATGTCCCATGATTTGGGCTAATACAAGTTGTATGTAATAAAAATAAATCAGAAGCAAATATCCTTAAATATCCTAAAGATAAAGTGGGCTGCTATATTACCATGTGAATAGTATAGCTATATATCCTCAAACATTATTCTTTATTTTAGGTTTTCAGATTGTGTCCTACATTATTTTTCCACATGTTGGCAGAGAACTCATACTCAAGTTTGTTTTCAATATCCAGCAGTCTATTGGAATTTTGAATAATCCTTTCCGTCCTTGCTTTCTTTGCCACCTTGCCCAATATAGAGTGATCTCCTTAACATCGATAAGTTGATAAGATTTTATGCATAAAAAACATGAGCTTGTGATATCTTCTTTAAATGAACAGTACACAATGAATAACAAATTAGCATATTAGGTAGCATACAACACAGGACTTTGCTCATTTCATGCTAGGTGGCATTATGAATAATTATACATTATTCATTTATCAAAAGGAGCTTGTAAAAAACCTGATTTAGATTTTTGTTTCATTGATAATGTTGGTTGTTTCTTTTTCAACATTCAGATTGGAGAAGAGCTCGGAGATATTTATGACTATGTTGCCCCTTGTTTCCCTCCAAGGTTTGCACTGTGTCAAATCTACCTCTTTTTTTCTTCTTTTTTCTTCTTTCTTCTTCTTCTTCTTCTTCTTCTTCTTCTTACTTTTTTGTTTCTTTCTCTTTAATTTGAGGTTTGTCCTTTTTTGATAAGTAATAAAGATTTATTGATATAAAAAAAAAAGAGACACCCAAGTACACAGGGAGTATACAGGGGTGTACATATCAAATACAAAAATTACATAGATCAAGTAAATCCAAAATTGAAGAAAAAAGTTGGTTTCTCCACATTGAGAACCAGTCCAATAACGTTATGAAAAATAGAAGCTTGAGGTCAGGTATAGAACGCTCATTGTCTTCAAAACACCTACTATTTCTTTCCTTCCAAACACATCACATCAAATAATGAGGAACAACCATCCATGTATCTCAATTACGATGATGACCAAATCAACCTTGCCAGAAAGCAAGAAGCTCAACAACAGACATTGGCATAACCCAACAAACTCCAATTAAACCAAAAACCATATCCCACAACTCCAGAGCTACCAGCCAACGAAGGAATAGATGGTCAAAGTTTCACTATTACACTTGCACATAAAACACCAATCCAAAATGCATACCTTTCTTTTCCTTACATTGTCAATTGTTAGACATTTTCCCAAGACAGCATTCCATACAAAGAAAGCCACTCTAGAAGGAATCTTCTGCTTCCAAATGCTTTTCCAAGGGAAAAACAGTTCACTATGGCCAACTAGGAGATGGTAGTACGCACTAACCATAAACCCCTTACCCTTACAAGGTAGCCAACATCTCTTATCCTCCCCAATCCCCCTTACAGGAGTGCTATAAATGGTATTTATGAAGCTCTAGAAAGCTTCCAATTCCCGATTATGTACATCCCTACAAAAATGTATCTCCCAATGAAGGACTCCATTGGTGTACCTCATTAGATCAACCACACTCGCCTCTTTGTTTTGACAAATCCTATATATTTCAGGATAGCAGTCTGCAAGAGAAGATGTTCCACACCATCGATCTACCCAAAACTGCACTTTTGATCCATCTCCAATTTCATACAAAATAAACCGAGATAAAGAGGGCCACCCCCTTCTAATATTTTTCCACAAACTCCATATGGACCAGAGAATGAACTAGAACACCAGCTACCACAATCTGAAAGCATTTTTGGCATTATGCTAGGTGGCCTTTGAGGTTTTTCCTTAAGATTATATTTTTGCCATATCCTTTTTTTACCCCTTAAGTATTCCCTTATGAGGTACTGTTGGATGTCTCAGTCTTTTTACCTAAATATGCTTGATTTTACATAGTATCCTTAGGCTTATTGTTACTTTCTACTAAAGGTTTTGTTAATTAGTGTGGATAGTAGTTGGATGCCAAACAATTGGCTGTCCTGTTTGTTGACCTGGTAGTGGATGGCTCAGCCCTCCAAATGTAATTCTGTTCTACTAGGAAGGCTTAAGAAAGCATTTTTGGGTTAATTTGAGTCTAAATCCCTCTTTTTCTGATCCAATATCCAAGTCTAAGCAAACTTTAATTTACAAGATTTTACCAATGGAGACCCAAGTCAAATTGTTTTCTATAATTCACCTTCAGTCAAGCACTACAGTTTGTTGCCTTGAACACTTAAAAGGCAACAGTCTGAAAATTTCTGGAGGAATATGGGAATGAGTGGTTCTACAGCTTGTTCCATCTTATCATTTCGCTTTCAGAAAAAGAAAAAGTGTCTTGACAGCCATATACCTTACATACAATCCAATACAACTGAGCGCAAATTCTAGTGGGTTGCAATGTAATAATTTAAGAGAAAAGATTGATTGTCTATGAAATAGTTTGTTACAGGAGAGCGATTAATGCACTGGTGAGAACAAGTGAGTTGTTTCAAGTTAAGAAAACAAAGACAGGTAGAGGAATATCTAAAATTGCATTAGTAGAAATCGAAAAAAAGCGATTCTAAAAAAATAATGTTGTAAAAAAGCACATGACAATTAAGGAGATAACAGAGAATTTGACTTCAAATAGAATAAGATGGTAGAAAATAATATGTGGCCAAACCTGACTAGTTGTTGACCCATAGCTGACCCCAAAATTTTGGGATTAAGGCTTAGTTGTTGAAGTATTGAAACAGTTTGCTAATTTATATTTGGCTACTTAGGCTTCTGGTAATTATATGGCTTATTTTGGTGCTGTATGTGTGTGCCAATGTTCAAAGCCCAGTCATCACTTTTGTGAGCAAGGTTCTAGTTTATTCGAAGGGTTACTGCAGCTAGCATTATTATTCTATATTTTGTGCGGTGTGTGTCCGAGCCACATGGATGAGTGCATCATCACATATGCCTGTACTTAAATTAAACTCAGGAATTATGTTGAGGGTTATATTCCATGTAAGTGTTTTATTTGTACTGATTCAGTCTACCATGCTGGCAGATATGAGATATTCCAACTCATGGTAAATCTGTATACTGAGAGGTTTATTCAGATGCTTAGATTGCTTGGTGACAGGGCAAATGAATTAACAAATATAGAGATTTTGAAGGTATTTTGCTCAAATCCTTATGAATTTCAAACAGGCATCTTATTTTTCAAATAGCCTTTGCAGAAGTAAACAGACCATGTGCTATGGCACATGGAACAACTTGGCTATTTGCAAGTTAACTGGGACCAAGGTTTGTCACTGTAGTTAGACTTGCACTTTGAATTTTGATGGAATCTAGTTTGGATAAATTTAATTTTTGTTGCCATTGTGAAGATATCATCATGGTAAAATAATTAGGCTAATAGAAGTGGATTTTGTTAGCAGTTTCTATGTTTATCAATTGATGAATGAGCATCTAAATTCATAAAAACTGTTGGTTAGTTGATGATATGCTCCACCCTGCTGTTGCTGATGCTGCTGACTGATGTAATTATTGGTCTCCAGAGGTCATTCATTTTGCTCTACAACTGGGTAATTACATTACTGGAGGACTGCCCTACTGCCTAATAATTACATCAGTCATGGCACTTTTCTTAGAAGCAACTTTAACTAGAGTACTTGGGGGTGGAAAAGCGGCTTAAGTATTTTTCTTATTGAAGGCTTTGAAGTATACTTTATTTCTGAATTTTTTAGGTATAATGTGTTTCATATTTCCATTTGAATTTCTTTTTCCTACTTTCTGTTCCTCTTTCTTATTGCCTACAACTAGGTAACTGGTTGGGTAGTTGAATATCAAGATAACCTGATAGGGCTTGGTGTTGATGACTCTTTGGCTCAAGTTTGTTCTGAGAGTGGTGCCATGGATCCCCTCATGAACTCATATGTAGAGAGAATGCAAGCTACAACAAGGGTAATTATTTATCTGCCTTATCAATCTATTGCAACTTATCATAAAAAAAGTCAATCTATTGCAAATCAGATTTGATAGTTTATGATATTACGCAAATTACCTCTCTACTTCTCCCATGTAACTATTGCTTTTTACTGGTTCTGTTTTCTAGAAATGGTACTTGAATATCTTGGAGGCTGATAAGGTGCAGCCACCAAAGAAAACCGAGGATGGAAAGCTGTACACACCAGCTGCAGTTGATTTATTTAGAATCCTAGGAGAGCAGGTGCAGATTGTTCGGGAAAATAGCACTGATGTCATGCTATACAGAATTGCCTTGGCAATTATTCAGGTGATTAAGACAATTTTTCATGGACATATTTGATATGTATTAATTTCTCAAAAATTAAATTATGTCTCAAAGTAAAAAAGAATTTTAGAATAGGTTCACATAATTCGTAATATAAAGTGTGCATGGAAAATTTTTTTTCTTCAACTTTCTGCACGTTTATGCTTTTCACATCCAGGACCATGCAGCAGTAATAACATGTTTGGACATACACTCACATTAATAAAGATTGTTTCCTATTAAAAAAAGGAGAGTGAATACTTCCTCAGGAAGTAATCTTGGCTATAAAAAATGTCAGCTCTGTATTCTTTGCTGAGGGGATGAAATGAATTGAAAGTTGAGCTTGTTGAGTTATTGCTTGGAATTGTCCTGCATCTCCTTCCTCTACCTTCCTAGCTAATCTTATCTCTAGTTGCTACTTTCAGCATTTGTGTCCTATTCTTTTCTAACCTGATTTCCAACAAAATCAGATTCGTTGCCTACTACATATCAAACCTAAAATTTTCCAACAATATCAGATTTTAACTTCAGCTGAAATTACATGCTAAGTTACTTCATTGTCCCAATGCTACTGAGTTGTGGTCTATGGTTTTTGTCTTGTTTGGCATCCATTGGATGATGCCGAGGACTGTAGTGGATCTAAATCTAGTAGCTTGTTGGCAATGAAAGTTTGGGCGTCATTGTAATGGTTTTATTTGGAAGGCTGTCCCTCATTGTTTTATGTGGTGTAGTTGGCGGAATAGGAATTGGAGTCTTGAAGATTTAGAGGAATTTACCGGATCTGAAATTGTTTTTCTCTAGAATGGATGTCAGCTGTAGGAAGTCACTCTTTATTTTTGGTTTGTGATTTGATAGATGTTTGAAATTTTATTGTTTTGACTGTATACTTGGGTGACTCTTTATTTAATTCAATAAAATTTCATTAATTATTAAAAAAAGAACAGCTACTTTTTTCAAAATCTGCAGAATTAGAGTTGGAATATAGTTCCATCTTGTTTGAAGTGGCAAATTAGGGAAAGATTAGGAGGACTTTGGGGGGCAAGAGCCATCTATGAAAAGAGTAAAATCTCATTGTGTTGGTTTTCTCTTCTATTTAAAGACATTGGATGGGAGCATATCTTCCAATGGCTCTCTCTTCTGTTTGATGTTAGTGGATGGCAGTAGAAAGAAGCAAAAAACAAAATTTAGGAATTTCAAAGAGAGTGATGGCATGAAATGAGAGAATTCTCAAATCTCAATTCTGATTCTAGAGGAAATTTTATTCAATGATAGACGGTTGTTGAGTTTACAATGTCCAACCTTGTTATGTATGCACCAAGGAGTTGGTTATATGCTGACCTCACGTGGACATCATCCCTAATAACAACCCGTTAACAGACTATAGCTAGCACATGAGCAAAAATAATTAATCACTTGTTAAAGTCATAAAAAACTATAGCTAGCACGTGTTAAACAGTTAATCACATGCTTAAAACTCGTAATTATAATCTGCATGTGTAGAAATAATTAGGGTTCGTTTGGTAATAGTATTTGGTGTTTTTGTTTTCAAAACAATTTGAAGAGAGTTTTCCAAATTGGGTTAAAAAACTGTATTGAAGTTACCAAAATGCTCATAATGTGTGTTTGGCATGAGTTTTTCACTCAAAATTGATCTTCATCTAATAAAAAACTATCACAACCCACAACAATTTTTTTTTTTAATAAGTAATAAGTTTAATTGATATCAAAAAGGGACACCTTAGTACATAGGAAGTGTACAAGGGGTCAATAAATCAAGTACAAAAATTACAAGAATGAAGGAAATCAATAAAAGAAGGGAATGATTGGTTTTGCAATGCAACCAACCAATCTAATAAAGTTCTAAAGAAAAATAACTTAAGGTCTGGAATGGATCTCTCAATATCTTCAAAACATCTACTATTTCTTTCCCTCCAAAGACACCACATTAAGCAATGAGGAGCAATTGACCATATATAACCATTTCAATGACGACCAAACCTACCTTGCCAACACGCTAGGAGCCCCAAAATAGATTGCGGCATAACTCAACTTACTCCAAATAAATCCAAGACCATAGACTACAAATCCATAGCAACGGAACAATGAAGAAAGAGATGGTCAACTGATTTACCATTACTCTTGTACATGTAGCACCAATCCAATGTCCAAACCTTCATTTTTTGTAAATTATCAATTGTCAAACATTTCCCTAATGCAGTAGTCCAAACAAAGAAAGCAACTCTGGAAGGAATCTTATGTTTCCAAATACTTTTCTAAGGAAAAAAGCACTTAGTAGAGCTCACTAAAATTCTATAATAATCATTAACCATGAACCCCTTATTTTTACTCGGTTTCCAACACATCTTATCCTCACCAAAAACCCTCTTCAATAACCGTATATTTTTTTCATGAAACCTGACAAAGCTACTAATTCCCGAGTATGCACACCCCTAAAGAAGCTTACATCCCAAAAGAGGATGCCATTGGTGGACTTCATAAGCTTAGTCACACTAGCCTCCTTATTCTTGCAAAATCTAAACAAGTTAGGATAGTTGATTGCAAGAGATGTCTCTACACACCATCGGTCTTGCCAAAACTTTACCCTAGACATGGTGTGAAAAAGAAGGCCATCCATGACTGATATTTTTCCTTAAACCAACACCATATGGACTATTAATAGATCTGGTACACCAGTCCCCCCATACACATCCGTATTTCACCTCTATCACTTGCCTCCAAAGGGCATCCTTCTCCATCCCAAATCTCCATAGCCACTTCACAAGCAAAGCTTCATTAAAAAGTCTTATCTTCCTTATCCCCAAGTCACTTGAAGAAATGGGAGAACAAACCGTAGCCCATTTAACCAAATGAAATTTAGGTTCATCACCAATGCCACTCCATAAGAAATTCTGCTGAAGTTTCTCCATTCGGTTAGCCACAATAGTAGGTGTAGGAAATAAAGATAGAAAATAAGTGGGTAAATTAGATAGAGTGCTTTTGATTAAAGTAACTCTACCTCCCTTGGATAAGTACAAGCATTTCCATCCTGCTAATCTCCTTTCCATTTTCTCCAGAATTAGGTTCCATATAGTCTTATCCTTGAATTTAGCACCCAAAGGAAGACCTAAATATTTCATTGGAAGAGTACCCGGCTTACAGCCAAGCACATTCAATAGTAAGTCTATATTATGTACCACTCCAATGGGAATCAATTTTGATTTGTCCAGATTTATCTTTAAACTAGAAACCGCCTCAAACCAAATAAGAATCATACGGAGAATCAAAATTTGATCTAGGTTAGCATTACAAAAAATTAGAGTGTCATCTGCAAAGAGGAGACACACCACCAAGGATCTTCCTTCTAAGTTACCCACGCTAAAGCTTGACATGTGTCCTTCATGGACAGTTTGATCCATCATTCTTCCAAGGGCTTCCATAACTAAAACAAACAACAAAGGAGACAATGGATCACCTTGTCTCAACCCTTTGGAGCTCTCAAAAAACCCACAAGGAGAGCCATTAATCAGAATAGAGAAATGAACTGTAGATAGACAGAAGAAAATCCACTGCCTCCACTTAGCAGAGAACTTACTCCGTTCTAGCAACTGCAAAATAAAACCCTTGTTTACATGATCAAATTCCTTCTCAACATCTAGTTTGCAAAGCAGCCCCAACATACCAGCCTTCAATCTACTGTTAAAGCATTCATTAGCAATAAGAACAAGGTTGAGGATCAATCTATTCCTCATTCTGAGATGCTGAAATTATATCTTCCATAACTGTGCGAAGTCGGGTGGCCAACACTTTAGCAATAATACCCCCCCCCCCCAAACCAAGACTAATGGGGCGAAAATCCCTAATCTCACTTGCTGCATTTTTTTTTTTTTTTTTTTAGGGATGAGAGTAATGAAAGTTGCATTTAAACTTTTCTCAAATTGACCTTCAACAAAAAAAAAAAAAAATGATGAAATAAGGCCATGAAACCATTTGGTCTTGGAGATTTATCACCATTAAAATTCTGTATGACATCGAAAATTTCTGCCTCTTCAAAAGGTCTCTAACCAATCCGCATTATTGCCAGATATGATTGGAAAAACCAACACATTTGGAAATGGTCTATCAACTTGCTGATCAGAGTATCAATTCATGAAAAATTGAGTAATACAATCTGCAATCTTACCTAGATTGGATGACAAGTTGCCATTAACCATAAGGCTTTCAATACCGTTATTTCTTCTATTAGAATTAGCCATTCAATAAAAAGAATCTGGTATTGGCATCCCCTTACTTCAAGTGTACCACCCTAGACATTTGCCTCCAACAAATCTCTACTAAAAGAGTCAATTTTCAATATCCATATGAAGATTAACTTATTCTAACTTTTCCTCAGTTGTTAATCTATGAGTCTCCTCTTTAGCATCCAAAACATTCAACTTGCTCCAAAGCTGCTGTTTCTTATATGTGACATTGCCAAACTCCGTTTCATTCCACTTTTTTAGATTCAATTTCAAGGCTGCCAATTTCTTAGCTAGTATGAAACAAGGATTTCCTTGGAGTAAATAGGATGCCCACCAAGCCTTCACTTTGTCAAAAAATTTTTTCACCCTCGATCACATATTTTCAAAACGAAAAGGAGTTCTACCTCTTCGCTGACTCCCACCCTTCAACAAAATTGGAAAGTGATCTGAAAGTACTCTAGACATCTTTTTCTGGAAAAACTGTGTGAAGTGATCTACCAAGAGTGGAGAGAAAAGAAACTGATCTAGTCGAGAAGTTGAGGCTGAATTGGACCAAGTGTAAAGGCCCCTTTCTATAGGAATATCCATCAGCCAATGAAGAGAGATAAAGTCAGAAAAACCATACATAGCCCAAGTATAACTTGAAGCCCTTAGTCTCTCTGATGGGAAGTGGATTATATTAAAGTCATCTCCTAGACACCATGGCAAATCCCACCAACTGATTTTCCCGGTTAGTTCCTCCCACATTTTCCTATGCCTTTTGTTCAAATTTGGCCCATATACACCAGTAAAAGCCCACTCAAATTGGTCACCAATATTACAAAATTTGCATGAAACTGAAAAATGCCCCACTGCTTCCTCCACCTTTTCCACAGCCCATCTATCCCACATCAATAAAATACAACCAGAAGCACCTTCAAAACCCAGGTACGACCAATCTACATATGGACAACTCCATATACTTCAAACAATTCCTCTAGTAATCCTCTCAAGTTTGGTCTCCTGCAAACACACAATATCAGCCCTCCAGGTACGCAACAAATTACGAATCTGAAGCATCTTTTCAACTTCATTCAACCTTCTGACATTCCAGGAAAGTAACTTTAAATTCATTGAGAAAGAAAAAGTGCCCAATCCCTACTATTACCACTACGCCTAGCAGAGGTAGATTAATAGAAATGAACAATCCCTTCAACTCTCTTAAACCTTTCACCCCCGAATCACGTGCTTTCTTGTTCAAAGCAGCCCTCTGTTTTAATTCAGCCTCAACAGCCAATACAAATTCTGTTGCTTGATTTTCCAAACCTTCTAGGGACATGCCCAGGAAGATGTCAAAGTTGTTGAATCTACTTTGAAACCACTCAGGAGTAAGTTTCTTGCCTCACTGAACTATCCACACCCACAAAACTCTCCACACCCACAACTTCCTGTTCTTCCATGGCCAAGGGTAGAGAAAAAGCAAGTGGTTCACTAGCTAGAGGCAGATCAGCATCCTCCGAATAGGTGTCCGAAACCCAATCCTCCACAAGTTCTTCAACCTCTTTGAAATGAGCCGATGACACATCCATAAAGTCTGAAGACTTCATTGGAACTAAGGCCAACTGGTTTTGCTCTTCCAACACCTTGGTGGCTTCACCTTGTGGCAAAGAGATTTGAATCGGAACCGCAACCCTCCTTTCGTCACGCAATTCAAGCATTCACTGCTCCAAATTCCCCCATTTCTTGATTACATTGCCGGAATGCTCCTGAAGTATCAGTCGGGGGTCTCGCTGTAGGCTCTCTTCACCTCTGAGGTACATGCCGACTCATTCTTGGCCTCATCGGAGCCGAGAATCATAGCAACAACTACATTGGAGACATTAATCGACTTGGGCAGTGCCGATAACTCATTCCTGACCTCATTGGCCTCATTGGAGCCGAGAATCTCAGCAGCGGCTACATTGGAGACCTTATTCAACTTGGTCAGCAACGTTATCGGCACTGCATCCACTACATTGGAGCTCAAATTATCTATTGCATGGATTACCGAGACCAATGGCAGAGAGGATGACTGCCCTGGAAGAAATCGTTGGGTCTCGTGAATCAGAAAAGGCAAGGAGGTAAGTTCTTTTGATTTGGGCCGCCATACCAGGATCGGCTTGGGCTTAAAATTATTAAGAAGAGTTGGGTTGAGAGGTTTGGCTTTAGAGGGAGCTGTTTTAAAAATGAAATTCACTGTGAAAGACCAATCCAGATCTGATGCAAACTCAGATTTGGAACTAATGGTAACCCAAATCTCACATCCTTTGTTGCTTTTTCCTGCTGAATTTCTGGCTTGCCAAACAGTATTTGAAAGAAAAGAAATTGAAGGCCACAATGCACACCAACTACCAGATCTTATTCTAGGAAGCAGTGAAATGAAACACCCCCTCTCTCTTTAATACCATTATAGCCAATTGGCTATTACCACCATCTATCAAAAGCAAGCAAGCCCTCCCTTTTACCCCTTCCAACCAAAACCAAATCTGTGCAAAACTCATTGACTCCGATGAAATCTGAACCAGAACCAGGCAGGTCTATATATATATATATATGTATATATATTAAAAGAATAGAACCAGGTGGATATAAGGAACAAGGAGAAGGAAGCAAACTTCAATTATTGTTATTGTTTTCGTATTTGTAAGTATGTC
The DNA here is from genome assembly GCF_040712315.1 of Castanea sativa. Taxonomy (NCBI): domain Eukaryota; kingdom Viridiplantae; phylum Streptophyta; class Magnoliopsida; order Fagales; family Fagaceae; genus Castanea; species Castanea sativa. The sequence goes on from NC_134017.1 coordinate 21,817,398, forward strand.
CTCTGATTTCTCTGTTCATTTTCATAAATTCATTTTGCTATTGTACTCAAACTTGTGCATAGGAACTAATGGCTTGAATATTGGCCAATAAACTCCCAGCTAATGGTAGCTGTAAATCATTAGTGGCCAAGCAGTGGTGAGACAGAGAAAAGTGAGAGTCTGTGGTTCTGGTTGAGAGAAAGGGGTGGGGGGGGAGTGAGAGTGAGAGTCATGAACAGGGAGAGAGATAGTAGTGTGTAAGAAAAATTATAATTTTAATGAATAGTAACTCTAAAAACTCTATTTAAGGTTCTCTTTCCAAATATAGTTTTTAAGAGTGGGACCCATGGTTTTCAGGATTTGAATACTTGAAAAATGTTGAGTTAAGCTTACAAAGTGGGACCTTAGTCACATGTTCTTAAAGAGCGTCCATTGCCATGTTCATTTCTCAGCCATGTCATCATCCCATGTGGAATAGTAGCCTGACTCATCATACCCATGTAGATTATTTGGCCATGCCACATCATCATGCCCTAGATCACAGGCCTTCCAATTTGTATGATTTCATAGATTCATTGTATTCATGATCTTTGTAGAGGAAGTCTTTGGTGTACTGTATACAGCCAATATAGATTTCTTGTTCCCTATTTACTTGTACAATTTTTCATCAATAAAATTTCATATTAAAAAAAAAAGTTAATTTTTTCATATATGAATGTATCTGATGGCTTCACTTGATGGAGATATTAACAAATGATTTTTCTTTGGTTTCTCTTGATGATAATATCTTTCTTACAATCTTATGTAGTTCTTTACTATGTGTGGCGGGTTAATTGATCAGTAATATTGCTAAAAGTCATTATTAAATAATTAAGAGCTTTGATTTTGTTTTTTTTTTTTTTTAAATTATTTATTTATTTTCCCTGCATGTTTGGACCTCGTGGTTTGTCTTGCTTCAGGTGATGATTGATTTTCAAGCAGCTGAGAGGCAGAGACTTGAAGAACCTGCTGCTGAAATTGGTCTGGAGCCTTTGTGTGCAATGGTTTGTGAGTTATTTGATCATTTACCCAGGGACAATCTTTGGCGCTTGCATTGAAATAGCTTTTTATATGTTTCTCTGTTGACATTTTGTACATTTTAACAAAAACTCCTGTTGTCATTGTGTACAGGTTAACAACAATCTGCGCTGCTATGATCTTGCAATGGAGCTAAGTAATAGCACCATGGAAGCTCTTCCACAAAACTATGCTGAGCAGGTTATATTATTATCAATCTGAGTTCTTTTCTCTTTTTTTTTTTTTTTTTTTTTTGGGATAAATAACGTAAGAACTTTTATTAAAAATTAGCCAACCTAAGTACAGTGGAAATGTGCAGTGGCAAAAAATTAAGAACCCAGATTACATTGATCAACTAGAATAGGGAGGGACAAACAAGAACATGATGGCAAGAACAAACTCCATTCAAGGAGTGTACTGAAGAAAAGGACTTTAAGTCGAGGATAGAGATAGAGAAGAGACATTGCCAACTACATTTGACCACTCTCACAAATTTATATGGATTTATGCTCAGAATTAGATGAGTAGTGCCATTGAAAGTACAGTTGTTTCTCTGTCCAAATTGTTCACATAAGGCAGAATGGGGTGATGCTCTAAATTGGGCCATTTCTATTTCTTATAAAAAAAAATTAAGGAAAAAAAAGGGTTTTGAATCTTTAGCACAATCCATAACTCAGAATAGATCCAAAATTGAATTATTGCAGAGATGTATCTAGGGAATAGTCGCTGCAAAGCGAATTCCCCCTAGATACACATGTCGTGATATTTTATTTCACAATTGAATCAATTTAAAAAATACCTAAAGTTAAGGATTTATCAATAGGTAATGTTGCTCCAATACCCAACCAAAGGGCTACTGCGATACCAATCTAAAAGATGGTTTTTGCTACTGGACGACGAACACACATTCCTTGCCAACAAAAAAATCAACAATTTTTTGTAATATGTAAGAATTTTTATTTAAAAAATGCAACAAAGGGAACAATCCTAACATTGGGGCATAACAAAAGGTACACCAATAAACATTTAAAATCCATCTACATAATCAAATTTGATAAGGAATGACAACTAGTCTATTTTACAGTAGCTAGTGTTTCCTATCAAAAAAGAATGACAGCTAGTGTATTTATTTATTTATTTATTTCTTTTATTTTTGTAGTTGACTTGAGCTCCTGTATAAAGATCTTCAATTCCCCCCCCCCCCCCCGTGCGCGCGCGCGCGCTTGACTTTCTTGTTTGGCCTTTCTTATCTTTTTGTATTGATGTAATTTTTAAATGTTATTGTAAAATAATTGCAAAGCCTTTTTCCTTTTTCATATATAGGTTAATTTTGAAGACACCTGCAAGGGTTTCCTAGAGTTTGCAAAGGTATGATCACATTTGAAGGTTTTTATTATATATTTTTTGGTGTATTTTCCTTCTAATATCGCATGGAGCATGCCCTACATAGTATATCTTTGTAATTCTATTACTGCATGATATATTTAAATGCTTTACCATTAGACTTCCATGTGAAATGTACTTAATCATAAAGCTTAAAATTTATGTTATCTCTTACAATATATCTTATCTCATATGGTTGGGAATTACACCACTTTCCACTCTTTTCTCAAACAAGATGATAATGCACCTATATGTGTGTGTGTGTGTGTGTGTGTGTGTGTGTTTGGGGGGGGGGGTGTTGAACCAATGCTGCCCTGTGGACTTGAGCTGAATAGGAATAACCGAAAAGATATTCCCGAGGTAAAGATCTATAGCTATAGGCAATTGCACATCAAACCTAATTCTGTGATAAGGTACTTAATCACATAAGCTCACATGACATGTGCCATGGCCTTGTACTTGGCCACCAGACTAGATTTGAAATGCAACCATAATTGTTTTGTAGTGAATATTTTACAAAATTTTGTATTTTTTCATGCTCCATAAAGTTGTTATATGTGCTATTCATAATATACTAGCATACATTGTATATCCTGATGGCTTAATGTGTTTGAAATAGATCTTCAGAACTAATATTTAAATTCTGCGTTGATGATAGGAAGCTGTCCAGCAAACAGTTAGTGTAATATTTGAAGATCCAGGAGTGCAGGAGTTACTTGTAAACCTTTATCAGAAAGGTAAATTATTTTTACTATTTGTGGTTCCTATTTTACCATATCTGAAGATCCAGGAGTGCTGGACTTGCTATTAAGCTTTATTTAGAAAGGTCAAGTAGTTTTTACCATTACTTGTCTGTTATACAATGGAGATCAGCTTTGTTTGATATTTTCCACATGTTCATTGTCCTAATGATGATAGGGCTAGATGAGGGTTTTGGGAGCAATTGGCTGGGGTATGTTCATGGTAGATCACTCTCCAATTATTTTGGATGTGTTTTTTTTGGGTGGGGGGGAAGGGTGGTGGGTGGTATGCATCAAGGGAAAGGCCTTTTAGGTTCCAAACCATGTGACTCAATTCAGAAGGACTTTTGGATAGTGCGTAACAATGGTTTGGTTTTTAGTTTCAAAAGGATTCCATTTCTGTTTTAGGTGGGGCTGAAGCTACATCTTAAAAGGTGGAATAAAGGAGGTCGTGTATTGATGTGCTTGTTAAGAAATGTGCCCCTGTAGAGGTGATTAGACACTTGGGTATCATGAGCTAGTCAGGAAGAGACCTCAATTGGGTTAGTTTACTTACCCACTTTATGTTGGAGAATCTCAAAAATGGCTTTTTTTTTTTGTTGAACAGATAAAGGGATAAGGTGATGTATCATTCCGAGAATCGGGAGATGACTTGCTCTCAATTTTCTTCAAGAGGTTTGGGCATTGAGGGAAAAATATGGGGAGGATTGCTGTAAGTGGTAAACTGTTGAGGTTAGGGATGCACTAAAACAAATAAAAAAAATGAAGAAAATAAGTTAAGGGAACACATTGACTGAAATTTAAACAAAATATTAGATTGGTTTAGGGAAAGTTCCACTTTTTATCAGGTTTAATCTTAGGGATGGCAATAATTCTGTTTTTACCCAACTTATGATTTATGTTGTGGAGAAGATCTTAGAAACTCTTATTTCTGGGATTGTTAGAAATTACAATAGACAGACAATTGAGATGTAACCATAGCATGTCATATGCGTTGTTCTAATGATGATTCACATTGGAATCCAGCATATTCATGGGCATTATTGGATTGCATTCTTGAATATGTTCAACATCTCTTTGATTTGTTTTACGTGGCTGAGTTAATTGGAGTGGGGACGAATCAGATAGAATGCTACTATTAAGTGTTAACACAATCAGCTGGGGCCATGCCCCATGAAGTGGAGGTTACTAGTTCAAAAAAAAAAAAAAGGAAAAAGAAAAAGAAGAGGGGCAGCTTAATTGTCCCTGGAACTCCATTTGGAAGGCAAAAGCCTGCAAAAGGTGGCTCTTTTAGTTTGGACAGCAACACATGGTAAAATATTGACAGTCGATAATCTCAGGAAGAATAGCAAGATTATAATTGACTAGTGCTGCTTGTGTAAAATGAGGGGACACAGTGAACCACTTTGTTCTATGGTCATAAGTATTCTCTTTGTTTGGGATTTGTAGAGTTGTTATTACAAACACAGTGGTTGGGTAATTGGAATGTTAGTATGTATCAGAGTAGCATCATTTTGGATTTCTATACCTCTATGCCTTATGTAAAGTATTTGGAGGGAGAGCAAGGTTAGGACCTTTGATGGGACTAGATATGACCAATATTTTAACTCAATACATCTGAGGTGGTTTTTCGATTCAATGAGGACAATTGAGAGATCTTGTTCTTCGTCTTTCTTGGAATTTTAAATCCTTTAAATTTTAGATCTTTAGTCTTTTACTTTTGTGTTTTCTCTTTATACCTCCCATATTTAACCTCCAATTTTTATTCTGAATTGAATTTAGTCTGAACCATTTAAAACACCGGTAGGACAAAAGCAATGAGTTGCTACAGTTCACATGACCTGGCTTTTTTTTTTGTTGGGTACAGATCATTAAAACATCTCATAATAAGTGATTGGGATTTGATACCTAAATGGTGGAATTATGCTATCTTTGCATGTTTGTCAAACTTTAGCTTTTTTATACTCTTATTTGATAGAGGCTAATAGCCTAATAGAGAATAAACAAAAGAGGGAATTTATTCCCTTACGCATTAAGGTTATATGGTTGTGGACAGCTGCCAAAAATCAGAATTTTAATTTGTAAATGTCAGTATTAAGATTTTTCAGACATTAGAATGTCATTAGGCTTGATTGTAGTCAGCCTGACAGTAGGCCCTTTGAATATTTTTTAGAGTCACTAGTTGGTTGTGTAATGGGCCCTATGGCCTCTACTGCATCAATATGTATGTTGTATCAGGCTTCAATTGGGTGGTCCAAAATGTATTATTGCCTTTAATTGTCCTCATATTTATAAGTTTATATACCTCAGTTCTAAATATGCGTACCGAGTTTTCTTTCACCTTAAATTGAAGGAAATTTCTCCCTGATAGAAAGGACAAATGCATTGTCCAAAATAACATGGACTGAAACAGTGAGAAAAGAAAAAAACTATACATTGCTAAGGACCTAACAGCAGATATTGTTGTGATTGGTGTAGAATTGTGCAAAAGTGTCCACATGCACATCCCCATGTAATTGGAATAAGTTGTCATTGGGTCAAGTTCAGTTTGTCTAGGGGAAAAATAGATTAGGTAGGCAGAAGGCAGTGTCTCTAGAACATAAGCTAAGCTATCACTGAAGTAAAGATTTCATGATGGATGTCATTATGTACAAGAGACACCCAAACCATCAGTGGATGCATGTAGGGGGAAAAAAGTGATTCGGGCTTTTCATAGTATTCATGCAGAAGATTTGGAAGCGTCCCAGTAAGTTAAAAGTCCTAAGAAATTTATATCTGTTATGTTTCAATAACTTGACAATTTTGAGTATGTGCCCAATAGATCCCATGGAACAACTTGATACGTATTGCTTCAATGTTAATTAATTAGTGATTTCAAATCATGCAATCATTGATTTTCTGATGCAATTCGTGCACCTGTTAATGATGAAACTGTTTTAGTTGGAAATGACTTCATTGCTTTTCTTACTCTCTCTTTAAACAATTGTCTTAGTATCTGAGTTGGGTTTTCACATTTTGCATGTTCCAGAGTGGTGTGAAGGACAAGTTACGGAGTACCTGGTTGCAACATTTGGTGATTATTTTACAGATGTGAAAATGTGAGTGTTCTTCTCTGACTTACAAATATTTTTCTCCGCTGTGCTTTGGTTTCAGTGCTGCAGGCTTTTGTTGGTTCAACATACATTTGTGTACTTTTATTGTTTTGAATTAAAAGTAGTGTTTGACATGGACAGGATTACAGCCTTTAGTTTGTTCCCTTCTTCTATCTTATGGCCATCAATTATCCTTGATAAGTTTTGTGTGCATCAGGATGGCATTGTGAATTAATTGTTTCTTCTAAATAGTTTTATTTTAGAGCATCACTTTATATGAAGATGGGACCATGAAAACCCTATTTTAGCTTGATTTAATCCAACTCTAGTCTTTCTATATTGATTGAATGTAATTGAGGCATCAAAATATTGGGGCCTAGTCTCTCCATCAGATTTTGTCCCAAGATAGTAAAGTTTGATTTGATTCAACTCTACGTGTAAAATGCTTGTGCCTGAGTCTTCCTTCTATCCAATTTGTTTTAAATTAACCCAAAAATCACTTATTAATTTGCCTTAAAATTGTTTGAGTATCACCAATTTTTGGAACTCTGGCTTATTTTGAACAAAATTTGTTTCTGCAGAATACTAATTAAGGTTTTTATACTTTGGTTTGGTATTACTGTATTATGATGATTATGGTACTGCTGTGTGTCTCATAAAAATAAGACATTTATTTTCGCATGTTATATTGGTATATAAGGTACATTGAAGAAAGATCATTTAGGAGATTCGTTGAAGCTTGCCTGGAGGAAACAGTGATTGTTTACGTCGATCATCTTTTAATACAGGTTTTTATTTCACATTGAAAAGACTGCTTTTGTTTGTACTCCCCTGTAATTTATATAGTTATTTTTATTTTAGAACATGATGAACCTAATGATGCTTTTGACTTTAGAGAAACTATATCAAGGAAGAAACTATAGAACGGATGAGGCTGGATGAAGAAGTTCTTATGGACTTTTTTAGGGAATATTTGACTGTTTCTGTAAGTACTGAATATGTTTTGGAAAGTGTTTGGGTGGTTTTCCGAAAAGTCTCCTTATCTTTTGAAGTGAATTCCTATCACAGAGAATTTTGTTTATTTATTTTAATTCTTGGTCAAATTTATCTTTTAATTTCTTCCTATGCTTCTTTATTCTAATTTTCCTCACTTGGGTTGCAGAAAGTCGAAAACAGAGTTAGGATAATGAGTGATTTAAGAGAACTTGCTTCAGCAGAGAGCCTGGATACCTTCACGCTCATTTACACAAATATTCTTGAACATCAACCTGACTGCCCGGTAATCTCTTTTATTAATGAAGAAATCTGAGTTTTCCATCACAATTTTGTTACTGGAAATTTCAAACAAGTAAACCAATTAATCGTTTGAGGTTATTAGAATAATTTAGTAATCTAAATATAAATAAATTATATATTTAGTGACCATCTCATCCGCTTTCTCCCCTACTTATTATTAATAAACAATACGGTGCTCCTAGAATTATCTTCTGGTTCACTTTATTATTAGAAATCATGGTTTATCCGTCAATTGGGTCAGTGTTTCATTATTCTCTTTTAAGTTAATGCTAACTTCCTGCCACAGAAGATAATGCATAGAAATCTTGACGTCTTCTAAAGTACCTGAAGATTACAGATTCTTCATTAATAATTATCGATATTTTCCTCTTGCAGCCTGAGGTTGTTGAGAAACTTGTTGGACTACGGGAAGGCATACCGAGGAAGGATGCGAAGGAGGTGTGCAGTGTTTTAGTTCTTTTTCTCAGCTTTAAATCATAGATGTAGTGTTGGATGCTAAAATATGAGAAATGAGTTTCCTTACGGTGTATTATGATGTCTGATGGAAACCAAAATAACTTCATAGTACTTTACAGGACGATCCTAAGTAATGGTGAAAATCACTGCCTCATGAGATGTGTACTGATTTATGAATGTTACAAGGACCAAGTTTATGTAGTTATATGGGAAAAAACCACAATAGAATGTATTCCATCTATATATCTTATGTTGAACATATGACTTTGGGACATTTTACATCCTCCATTAATCTAGGAAGTACAGTTACCCAAAGTTCTATGGTAGAAATTTTGACCTACAGTGACTTGGAGCTATAATTGTCTCTTGTGTTGCAGAGTTTAAAATTTCTTTGCTTTTGTTTCGTTTCCCAATGTTGCTTTGGAGAAAATACTTGAGTTCTGTAGGCTTGATATTTCTGTTATTTTTTCAAACAGGTAGTACAAGAGTGCAAAGAGATTTACGGGAATTCTCTTGTTGATGGAAACCCCCCGAAGGCAGGATTTGTTTTCCCAAAAGTGAAGTGCTTATCAGCTTCCAAGGGATCTCTATGGCGAAAGCTGACTTAGTAATGCAATGTGATACCCGTAACCCGTGTTTGGATCGGGAAGACCATACTATTGTTGTATAGACATGTAATCTCTTTTTGATGGAAATGTCACGTGTATTGATTGCTTCTATAAATAGTGAAGAGTCTTTGGATCAGAAAGACAATGCTGTTAGTTGTATAGAGCTGTAAATCTTATACTTTTATAGAAAGGTGATATTTGTATTATTTTTAATTTTATTAATAGTGAAGAGTCTTTTCTGTCTTGTGCATGCTGTTCCCTCTCTCTCTCTCTCCCTCGTACATGAAATTTAAGTTGTATAGAGTTTATTAAATAACTTACATGAAAACCCTAGGAATCTCTGAAGGCTGATGAATTTATATATTTTTTCTCTTGATTCCTGTAGCCTTCTCTGATATAGGTTCGATAAGAGGGAGAAGTACCCACTTGACAATTGGTTTTGCTGATTGGTCAGAGATAGCGACTAATCTGATATGGTATTTTATCTAGGCAGCATAGTCAGATAATCTGTCTCAGACAGCCCTTTTTGGGATTTGTTGTTGTTATTGGGAACTGTTTGATCTATAAATTCCTTCTGTTAATCTCTTTACAATTTTAAAGGTCTTCCAAGGCAGTGTTTTGTCAATGAAAAATCAAGGAAAATTAACTAATTAAAAAAATCTAGGAGTATAATTATACATGTAATAAAAACTTTTCAATACCTTGAAAACATGTTATCGGTTGGAAAATATTTTAATATAAGCATTGTCGTAGCAGGAACTTTACTTCAAGCAGGGTAATTTGGTACAATAGTTGAAATTCAATAGTTCGAAAAAACTGAATGAGTTCAGTTCTAAACCAATTCTGAAAAATGAATGGACAACTGCAAAATTGTATTTTTAGATGCAGTTTTCTGAACTCAATTTTAAGTTATTTTGGTTTATAATAAGGTTTTTTTTCCTGGATTAAATAAATGGTAATTAATTGGTCCATATATATATATATGTATGTATGTATGTATTGATTATTTAAGGATTAGGTTATATGTGTCCTTGCACTAGTTTCTTTTTTGTTAGCTAAGAATATTTATGGTCCGTCTGAATTAGGGGAGGGAGGAAGGGTTGAAGGGAGTAGAGTTATTTAAAGATTCAATTATATATGCTACTCATCGATGTTCAACAGGTATAACTCAAAAAATTAAAAGCAAAAGATTGGAAGTCATGAAAATATGGTAGCAACAATGCGTTGAACATAGAAAGCTCTCTCTACTCTCTAAAGCATAAAAAATGATTTGCCCCAGTCTCAACTCTCAATTCTTCTTTGCTCTTCCCAGACAATAGCGTGAAGTCTCGAGTCTTCCCACGCATATAAATTCTCTTAGCAAGTGTGAAATAAATGTAGGGCACACACATAAAAAATGCTCTGCATAAGAAAAATCACGCTTCCTCAATATACTTTGATTATTTTAAAAAATGCCGTTTGACAAGCTCGCTCAAGGGGGCTTCTTGCTTAAAATGGTCGAGCAAATAAGTGAAATCTCTGGTTGAGAGGGCTTCTTCAAATGGAAATTCTCTATTTAGCTTCAAACTATAATTTTTTATTTTTTATTTTTTTGGTTCAAAGAATTACATCCTCAATGCAAATTACATTGTCACGAATATTTTTTCAACCTAAATCCTAACAAATTATATGGTAAGCATTTCAAGCTTTTCATTATAAACAATTGCACAATTATCACGGGTGGACTTGGAAGGTTTTAATTTATTGGCATCCAACCTCTCTTTCTTTAAATATGTTTTAGTATAGGCTACACATGATAGGGGTAACCCTTCCTTCCATGGATTGAATAACGCTGAATTGAACCTAATAAAAAGAAAGATTTACCACTCAACAAGAAGCCCAATAGTCTCCACTTTTCTTTTATTCTCAATACATAATATATATTCTACTCAAATATTGGATGAGACAACTCTTAACAATGTTTTTCTCAAAGTTTTAATAGCAATTTTTCATAGACTCTTCCAATACATCTTTACCTTCTAAACTGCCATACAAAATTGTCAAAGAGAATCTTAAAATAGGAATAGTTCATAAATTACATCCAAAATTCAATTTTTAAGGCGCCAAAATCAAGCACTTCTTTTATTCAATTATTTACGTGGAATTTATTTTAAGAAAGAAGAAAATTATCTAATTATATATTTTCCTGCACACAATGTGTTTGTAAATAAACATATATATATTTTTAAGGGATTTGCTAGGTCACATTTGAAATACACATATAATGCACGTATGGCCAGGCTGGCCATCGACTATTGCCAGCTCAATTAATAAAAAATGCCACGACATTAAAAACAAAGAATAAGAGTGCCACCTCAACAGAATACAATCAGCAATACTTGAATGAACAAAACATATATCTTTGTTAAGAGAGGCCAACCACATTACCATGCATATGCAAAAACATTGAAAAGATAAAAAAAGATGAAGTGCTTGAATTGAATTTGTTTAACCTGCATCTTCTTTTTATTTTTTATTTTGTATAAAGATTTGAGACATGTTTTGGGTTTTCATCAGTGACTATTTCTTATTCTACTAGCAATAGTAATGTGTTGTGATTTTAAATGGAGTAGAAATTTAGTGTTTTAGAGACCTTTGGCACTTGAAAGAGATAAGAGAGAGAGAAATATTAGGTGTTTTTGTTTTATAGGAAAATGGACAACCTTTGTAGATAAGCATGAGTAAGGTAAAAAAACAAATCCCTTTAGAGATCAACAGGTATGAGAGAGAGAGAATTTGGAGGTCATTAGGGATTGTGGAGCAAAGTTATGGATAATAATCTCTTCATATATAGAACCCAATAACTCACTTTACCCACAAAAAAAAAGAAAAGAAAAGAAAGATGAACACATTGGGAAAAATTGAGAATTTTTAAATTTTCTCTTTTAACTTTGAGGATATGTGTGTGTGTTTCGATATTTGATTGATGCGCATGCTCATCACACCAAGGTGGCCATTAAAAAATTTGAAATGCTACAATTATCAATATTTATATTTATTTATGTTTATATAAAAGTGGAAGCATACCATTTAACGTCACTATGCTCTTTTTGATCTATATCATCAATCACGTTTCAAATTTTTTTTTTTTTGGCTTTTCATCCTTTTTTTTTTTTTTTATTACATTATTAATATATTCAATAATGCAGCATGATTTTACACATTCTCTAAACTTTTCTTTTGATTGTAACCTATCAATCATAATAACTCCATCACTTTTCATGTTCTCTCGTACGATTGTAACTTTTCAATCATAATAATTGCTATTATCACTATTATTGAAAGCACGTTCATAAAAAATAATACTAGAAAATGCATCCCTCAAGGTACTATAGAAAAAGGGAAACAGATTAGAATAACCATTTAAAAAAAAAAAAAAACCAGTTTTGGTTGAGACGCCAATTACTAATTTTTTCAACAAAATATATTATTTACTTGAATACTGAAAATTGTTGTTTGAATACTCTTATCAAACAAACCCTAATGCATTTGTTTAAATTCAAAATGAAGTTCTCACAGGACCAACTAAAGTTGGTCCTGTACCCACATTTCCAACTAACAGTTCGATCAGAGATTTTTATTCAAGAAAAAGCCCTCATCACAATTTGGTAACTTTTTTTTTTGTTCTTCCCTCTATTGTGATTAACTTTTTAAAGTTTTTATCCATATAATAATAAATAAAAATGGAAAGCCACACCAGCTACTTCATCTACTATAATTTATATATATGTTTATAACTAAATAAAATAAGTACACTATTTTGTTACTTTTTTGAGAGAGCACTATTTCGTTACTTAATATGGCAAAGTGGTGTCCTATTTATTTTTTCCACTAATTATTTTTTACAATATGAATTATCTAAAAGTGCCATTCAGTTACTTTACCACATTAACCACAATATACTATAATATAAATTAATTGTAAACGTGGTACATCTTGCTTTTGACATTTAGATTGCTACTAATTAATTGAAATGAGATTTGCAATCACTAGAGGTGAGTCATCTTTTAGGTTATTCACCTATATATATACACTATTTCTCAAAAAAAAAAAAAAAAAAAAACCCTATATATATACACTATCTTGGTTCTTAGATTTTTTTTGGGTGTAAACTATACTTTCTTGGATTAGACAGGGCAGATGTGTAAGAGGTGAATTTCCTGACTCATGCTTCTTACTCAACAGAATCAATGGAATCAGAAGCTAATGTGAAAATTGAGTTTTTGTTGATAACATTCAGTTGTTTTTGACCTATAGAGTTTGTGAATCTCCCACAAAACCAAAACCAGTCATTTGACTTTGTTAGCTTTTAATTTCACAGGAACTAAGTAGCGCAAACTTGGATGAAGTAGTGGCTGTTGCCATGGAGCTAGACGGTCATGTTAATAACGGTAATGTAAATCACTCCATATATAAGCAAAACATATATATAACCTTTATTTATATTTATATTTTTTAAAATCGTAATCCATGCAGATTCTATTTTTATATTATTTTATCTATTTAAGTACATGTACATATGTACTCATTGACCAACTATAAAACTTAACAATTTAAGCTTATGAACTGTGGAATTAAACCATGTGATAATTTTTAATTCTGAACCCTAAAAAAGCAAACCAGGCAAACCCAACCTTCAAGTACCTGTGTTTTGCTACCAAGTAGAAGCAAGTTAAGATGGAAGATTAATTTTATTATTATTATTATTATTATTATAAGTAAGATAGAAGATTAACTCTTATGATGCATTCATTCATGTAAATTTTTTTGTTGTTTTCATCCCTATCAATTTCCGATATTCTCTTTTCATCACTTTAGTTTAATTATTTGGTTTAAGCAATTTATTTAACTCTCTTAAAAAACTATGTAAGATTGTTAAATCTATTATTAATTTGAAACCAATTGATAATATTTTTATATTAAAAAACTATTCAAACAAATTTTCGCATTTCTTTTAATAGTAGAAAATTTCTCGTAATAACTATCCAACATCCTGTTAATAGGGATAGTAAAAAAAATTCGACCATTCATAAAGCTATTGTAGGCACAATTTTTAGGTGATTGTAATGATTGACACATATTATAAGAGACCCCAACGTTTATTATAATGTTGTATAAACGAAATATTGTTTTGTCATTAATTTATCAATAAAATTTATAATTGATATATCCCCCCCCCCCCCAAACACACACACACACACACACACACACATATATATATATATATATATTCAAACATATATTTGCCTTTTTGAAATTTATATGAGTTGGCTAATTTTCAAATTAGTAGTGATTGTTATGATAATTTTCTTAAAAGAAAGAGAATTTTGAAAAATAAATTTTAAACTTAAAAAATTTAGTTGTTTGAATTTTTTGTTTTGAAAAATATAACACATTATAGTAGAAGTTAGAAAATATGGACAAACTAAAAAGAGAATAATTATATAATGATAGAAATTTTCAGAGAAAATATTATATTATATTTAAGTAAAGTAATTATTCATTATACCATATTACAAAATAATTATATATTATCATATTAGAATGTAACTAGTTGATATGTAAAAGGAAGTATTATGAATATACTCTATGCAAGAACAGCAGATTTTTTTTTTAATTTAAAGAAAATAATTAATTAAGAACAAAAGAGAAGAAATACCAAAAAAAAAAAAAAAACAAAAAACATTATTACTGCTTGTGGAAAATTGTATGTAACTATATATATGTGAGCAAGTAAAATGAACGAAAGTGAGAGATCAAGAATACTACACCAAGTGAGAGATCTAGCTAGATCATTATTTTTGTATTAAGCAATCAATCTAACATCCAAGCTTGAAACGTGGCTATAGCCAAATTAAAAAAAAAACCCAATAACCACATTTTAGAAACGCGGCTATAGCCAAATCAAGAAAAAAAAGAAGAAGCTATAATTGTGTTTTTAAAATGTGGCTGGAGGCTGAGGATCTAAAGCTGTGTTCAATAAACACGGCTAATGTACACCCTATAGCCGCAGTTTAGAAACGCGGCTAAAATAAGACTAATAGTTGTGTTTTAAAGATGCAGCTAAAAATATGTTTTATAGCCGCATTTTAAAATATGTCCTATAACCACGGTTTCTAAAACACAGCTATAGGTCTCGGCCTATAGCCATGTTTTTAGAAGCTATAGCCGCGTTTTTAAAACATAGCTATAGCCTGCTTTTTTTTGTAGTGAAGATTAAAAAGTAAGATTACTTTACGCTGTTGCCATGATGCTTGTAGCCTTTCAAAAAAGGTACGTTTACCACAATATTTATGACAATCCCTAGAGCTAGATAAAAAATCGTCTTGTGAAGCAGGAGGGAGGTGCAATGGGAGGAAGGGAAGCGCATGGAGATTTAAGAGAAGGGAGAGAGGAATCTTTAGCTTCTGCCACAACATTTACAAGCCATACCAAAATCATCATCATTACCAAGGGCGGCTTGATGTATTTGGAGACCTAAGGCAAAAATTAATTATCTTGTTTCATATGTAAAATTACTATTTATTTACATGAATCACATAGATTTTTTTTAAAAAAAAGTTTATAAACACAAAAAAATTTGACAAAACATTCTACATTTGTTGATGTGGCAGATTGATAGTTGTGAGTAAAAGAGTAATGTTAGTAGTAAATCTAGTTGAAATCTAGTAAAAGTTTACTAACTCGACTATTGTGAAAAATGTTGTGAATTTTTTTGTGGATTGCTTTCTTTCTTTTCTTTTTCTTTTAGAAGTGCTACATTCATAATATTTTTCATAACAAATCTTAAGTATTAAGTTGCTTCTTGTTTTCTATTTGAACCTGCCACTAATTTTTTTTTTTTTTTATTGTCAATAAACTGCCTTTAACAATTTGCTATTTAGGATTTTGTATAAAAATGTTATGAAAAATGTTGTAGACATGGCATTTCTTTCTCTTTTTTTTATTTGTTTTTCATTTGATAAGAAAATATTATTTTATTTATTGGTTAATATTTCGGCTTAATTATTACTATTGGTATTAATTTAGGGTTTTTTTTTTTTTCCCCACTTGGGGCCTTAGGCGGCCGCATCAATGGCTTATGCCATTGAACCGGCACTGATGATTACAAGTCTCCCCATGCCTTCAATACCCACCTCTCCCACTATAATATGAAGCTTTTTTTTTTTTTTTAATATGGAAAACATAATTTATAGGTGCATTGGTCGGACGTGATTCTTGATGAATATATTAATATATTTATTTTTTCACTTAATGAAGGAACAATATCTCCAACTTAATTAACATTCCGACCTTGGTTATGGGACAAGGGCAGAGCTAGAGAATAAAAAAGTGGTATCCTGTTATCAATTTGATAAAATAAAAAATGTGATAATAGAATACCAAATTCTTTCTTCCGAAATGTTTATGTAAAGAAATTAATTAGTTATAGGCATTAATTAATTACGTTTAAAAAATTCATATTTTGATATTATTTTTAGCTTAATTTACCTTTGAAATTTCATGCCCATTGATATTTGGGATATAGTTTAAAATTTGCTACAATTTGAACATCTTACGAATACATTTAAACAAATTATCATAAATATAATTTTCTTTTAAAATTTTTTATTTAAGTTGAATATAGATTCTATTTGGCTACCAAAAATCCTTCCATGTTAATCATAAATTGAATTTTGATTTCTCAAAAACTTGGAACCAATTTTTTTTTCCTTACAATAAGTGAGTTGGGGAATTAGAACCTAAGTTCTCCCCCATAGAGGAATTGGGTAATGCAAATAAGTTATAACTCTCTTGACAACTTGGAAAACAACTTATTCTCATCTTCCAAAACATAAACTCCTAATATAAAAACACAATATAAAAAAAATCACTTAGTATTGATAGTATTGTCATGTTATTTTTTAAATTTTCTCGTCATGTATATATATTTAAAGTCAAAGTTGAGAGAAAATCCAATTAGATCTTAAACTGCAAACTAATTTTATGCTATGTGTCTCATAAAATTTTCTTAATTTGGTGCAATTATTTACTACATTACAAAAATCGAGAAGCCCAAATTAATTTTCTTATTTTTTGTGCTAAATGAGTTATTAAGAGAGAAAACCATAGAATCAAATTTAATAAACCTTAAAAAATTACTTGTGGTTGGACAAACTAAAATTGAGAATTTTGTGGATAACAATTTAAAGTTTTTTTTTTTTTTTCATTTGTTTCTAATAATCTTATATTTATCTTATTAGTAACTATTTAAAATTTTTAAATATACAAACATTGGATATATCGTATACAAACTTGGTAAGAATTTAACACTCATTTAGTTAAAATTATTTGTAAATGTATTTCATACATATGCATGGGGTTACAAACTAGTGTAATGTAATATAAAGTCCCCCTAAACTCTAGATAAAAAATAACCCCATGTTGTTTTAATTAGAAATTTTCAATATCTAAAGTTATAGAAATGACCGAATTGGTCCTTCTATTATGTTTTCAATGGTTAAGTTGATGAAAAATGTTACCATATGCACCACAAATCATAGACATTTAAATGATTTTTTTTCTGCATTTTATACAATTTTCCATCGACTCAGACTAACAAAAATGTAATAGAAAGACCAATTAAATCATTTTCGAAACTATAGGATAAAATTAAAATAACATAGGATTAGTTTGAGTTTGACCCATAGTTCAAAGGCTCTTTTGCATTTTACCAAAAGTTCAATTATGGTTCCGCGAGTGTTATAGGTGGATGCACTATCTATAATGTTCAAAGAACAGTAGGTACATTTTTTTTGGGGGGGGGGGGGGGTAATTAAATAAATAAATAAATAAATATATATATATATATATATATATATATATATATATATATATAAATATATCCACTCTAAACTATGAACTACTTAAGTATATGGGGAGCTTTAAAATTTTGTGAACGGCACAACGCTCTAGTTGGACCAATTGTGACTAGTGTGGGTTTTCCCTTCCAATCAACCATCCATAACTGAAAATACCAAAAATAAATAAATAAATAAAAATTAAAAAAATTGCTCACACGAATAAGAATTTAAGACAAAAAATGACATGAAGTTTGTGCTACTTCCTTCTTTGATTTTGACTTGACAAAGCCATTAAAAAGGAGAAAATTTTTGTTCATTTCCTTGCAATAACAATATTTCACAAAATAAAACCAAATGCCCCATAATTAAATCAACTTGTCTACAATGTTAAATCATGATGTTTCTTCAATTCCGTTTGAAGGCTGGAATTTGAATTTTAAATCAATGGATTTAATTTAGAATTCCTTGGGGTTAGGTGTTCTCTATTTCAAATCTAAGAATTTTATGGTTCAAAATCTTTGGTAGATTTGGCCAAATTCAAATCTTTGACCTTTTTAAACTATACAAACAAAGTATTTACATTTTAATCACCTAAATTCAAATCTTCGTGCCAAAATCCTACAATTCAATACACAAGAAGGGAATTTCACATGACTATTCATAAAAATGTTTGTGGGTAATTGGGTATGATTGGATCATAGGACATAATAAATAAGTTTGAGAGTAATTCCCATGACTATTCATAAAAATGTTTGTGGGTAATTGGGTATGATTGGATCATAGGACATAATAAATAAGTTTGAGAGTAGTGCGAGGATTGTGCTACTAAGATAAGTCTAATATCAACATGTATTGCAGTAGATTTAGCGGTTTTTCTATGCTTGGAAAATGGATGAACTGTTTTTGACAAGTTTTGATCTGTAATACCTGTCAAACGAATCTGTACGGGTGCAATTTTAGATTGTTACCTAAGGGGAAAAGGATCTTGGCCCAAAGAGCCCAATACAATGAATTTCTAAAGAGTGAGTTGAAAAACTAGGCTTTAATAGATCAGATGATAGTGGTAATGAGCCCAGATGACAAGTAAACAAGAATAAAATGGTTATTCTCAAAGTGAATTGTCCTCGGATCAATCTGAGGAGACTAGATCTTTTATATATTTTCTTATTGAAGTTGATTACAAGTCTAGCTCTTGTTTCTACAGTGTTTTTCTTCCTCCCCCCTTTTCCCGAAGGGTTCCTTACATTATATATATCTCCCTTTAGATGATCTTGGCCCTCCATTTGTTGATCATCCAGGCCACTACTTGAGTGCCCGTCCCATCATACACCTTCCTAGACCCCTTGTGAGTCGCGGCAGCTAAGACAGCACTGTTCAGGGGTCTTCTCCACATAAATGTAGCTAGGAGGTTTGGTGGGATGCATTAAATGTGGTGGCAGCCACCATCCCTTCAGTCATGTCAGTGCTAGCCCCTTCCCCAAAGCTGTTTCTCTATAATGCGACCTCCTCTAATGATGTGCCATTGATGTGGCCTTACTGTCCGAGGGCGTGGCCTCCTCAGCAGGATAATGGTCCTTCTCGGCTATGGGTATGACACATAATTAATTCAACATGCTTCTTTGACTCCCATACGCGAGAATGTCACTTCACGTGTCTTGTAACTGTTCCTGACGTTTCAGAGTCCGCAACGTCTCATTAAATGCTCTAGGTAGCGCTCTGTTCCCCACAACTTTCTGTGAGATAGAGATCCTACGGCTGGCATTTCCCCTCAAATTTTGGGCAGGATAACTCCCATCCAATTCCGCCTTCTATATAAGGTGCTTGGAGAGTTCATTTTTCCTATTTTACAAATCTTTGAACTCCCAAGGCTTCCCATACTCCCAAGCTTCCGAGATTTCCCAAATCTTCCAATTCTTGAGAAGATCCTGAGGCATCTCTTATCCTTATTTTTGTAAGTTTTCCATTTTTAGGCTATTTTCTCCTCGGCCAGTCTCCTCAGCCTTCTACTTTCTACTTCTTCTTCACAAATACCTCCTTCGCCTCTTTTTTTTTCTCAAATGGGTAGATTCGCCCACCTAGTAGATTCTCCTGCCAGCATGGAGGGATTTAGGGCTAAATACCACATTCCCTTGGGAGTTTCCCTACGGCACTACGCTCTGGGGCAGTGGCTTACCCACAGGATTGAGGGGGAGGTCGTCATTCCCATGATCGCCTTCATAGAAGGGGGAATGATACTCCCAATGGGTAGTGTAACTAGAGATTACTTAATCGCCTATAGGCTGTGCCACCACCAATGTGCACCCAACCTATTTAGGGTCTTAGGTAGTGTTGACGCTCTCAATGAGCACATGAGTTTGAACCTTACCTGGCACGACGTCGTTTGGATGTATGAGTACCATTCGCTCGCTAACTCGGCATATTACCTCAAGTCTAGGTCCTCAATTGTTAGGCTCGTCTCATGTCTTCCCAAGTCCAATAAGGGCATGAAGGATGATTATCTAATCGCCTCTGGGGAATGGCACGACGGTCTTCATTGCCCAACCCGGGAGGGAGAGCTAGGTGGGATGCCTTAGGTTTAGGCCCTTTGAAACGGGACTTAATTTTGTGGTTCTCTTTTTGCTTTTCAATTAAATCCAAGTTCTTCTCTAATAACCCGTCATTGCTGTCCGGGGTAAACAAGCTTGTTTTCAACGTTGGGAATCTGGTTTCCAGAGAAATTACAGTCTCTACCCTATAAGTCAAAGAAAAAGGAGTCTCGCCTGTGAACCTACAAGGGGTAGTTCTGTATGTCCAAAGAACAAGTGGCAGCTCTTCCACCCATCATTGTCCAACCTCTTTTTGAGCCCATTCACTATGACTTTATTCACAACCTCGGCCTGCCCATTGCCCTGGGGATAAGGCAGAATTGAATACTTGTTCTTAATACCCATTTCGCAACAATATCTCCTGAAAGCCTTGCTATCAAATCAAAACCCATTGTTCAAGATGAAGGTGTGAGGAATCTCAAACTGAGTGACAATATTTCTCCATATAAATCTCTTAGCATCCATATCTTTGATGTTTGCTAGGGGCTCAGCTTCAACCCATTTAGTGAAATAGTCAGTGTTGACTAAAAGCCACCTCCTATTCCTCGTTGCTTTGGGGAAGGGCCCTACTATGTCCAATCCCCATTGGGCAAAAGGCCAAGGATTAGACAGAGGATTGAGGACACCCCCAGGGCCCTACTATGTCCAATCCCCTTCACGTACTCTTGTGCGTCCTTTTGCATACTTGGCCACCAGTACCCTTGAGTGAGGGCCCTGTGAGATAGAGATCTACCACATGTATGACTCCCACAAATCCCTTCATGTAGTTTTTCTAAGAGGGGTTCTACTGCCTTGGGATGTATACACAGTAAGTACGGTCCAGATAAAGAGCGCTTGTACAACTTTTGGTCTTCAGACAACCAAAAATGAGGAGCTTTTCTTCGCACTTTATCAGCCTCTCCTTTCTCTTCGGGCAAGATGTCAACCTTGAGGAATATTACAATAGGATCTATCCAATTAAGTCCCACTCTAATCTGATGAACCTGCACCACGTATTTCTTTATCTCGGCGGGCTTACACAAATCTTCAACCAGGATGACCCGAGGTAAACTCTAAGATGAGGAGGTTGCGAGTATGGCAAGAGAGTCTACATGAGTATTTTTGCTTCTAGGGATTTGCTGTAAAGTGAAAGGCTTGAACCCTAATTGTAAATGTTTGACCTGACTCAAGTACTTTTGCATCCTCGGATCCTTGGCTTCTAATTCACCCTCTACTTGTCTAACAACCAGCCTAGAATCTGAAAACACCTCCAACGCTTCCATCATTTAAACCATAGTCATTCCTACCAACAAAGCCTCGTACTCTGCCTCGTTATTTGTGGCTGAGAAACCCAACCTCAAGGATTTCTTAATAACGATCCCCTCGGGAGATATCATAACCAGCCCCACTCCAGATCCTCTTTGATTAGCAGCGCCATCGATATATACCTTCTAAGATAGAGGTTCTTGTAAAGAGACCACTCCAACTGATTTTCCGTCCATGTTCTACTTTTCTTCTTCCTCTTTTATAGAAGGTTCAGCAAATTCAGCCACCAGGTTCGCAAGGACTTGGTCCTTAACAGAGGTGCGAGACATATACTTGATATCAAAGGCGCCTAAAATCTTACCCGATTTAGCAATCCTCCCCGTGTAATCAACCCTCTAAAGTAGGGATTGAAGAGGAAGTTGAGTCAACACTATCACCATGTGAGCTTGGAAGTAATGAAGGAGTTTACGTCTTGCATGCATTATCGCTAATATGGCATTTTCTAATGGTAGGTACTGAACCTCTGTTTCCTGTAAGGATTTGCTCACATAGTAGACTGACCTCTACACCCCATCATTAAGCCGTATTAAAACCAAGCTAACTGCATGGGGAGCCACAACGATGTAGGCAAACAAGACCTCATCCTCCTTAGGCTTGGACATGATGGTTGGTAGAGAAAGGTACTCCTTCAATTGTTGGAAGGCTAGGGCGCACTTCTTGGTCTACTCATACCCTTTCCACGTGTCCAATAACTGAAAGAAAGGTCTGCACCTGTCTGCTAACTGAGAGATAAATCGGTTCAAAGTAGCAGTCATCCCTGTTAATCTTTAGAGCTCTTTAGGGTTTTGAGGAGGTTGCAAACTATTAATTGTCCTAATCTGATCAGGATTGACTTCAATTTCGCGATGAGTGACCATGTAACCTAAAAAATTTCTTGAACCAACACCAAAGGAGCATTTAGAAGCATTTAGAAGCATTAAGGCACAGTTTGTGTTTCCTCAATATTCCAAAGATGTTTCCGAGGTCACTAACGTGCTCGGATTCCAACTTTCTCTTCACCACCATATCGTCTATATAGATCTCAATATTTTTTCCTAGTTGTGGCTCAAACATCCTGGTCATCATCCTTTGATAGGTGGATCCTGCATTTTTTAAACCAAAGGGCATTACCTTGTAGTGGTAATTTCCAGTGGGAGTAACAAAAGCTGTCTTCTCTTGATCATCTAAAGCTAGGGGTATTTGATGGTACCCTTGGAAGGCATCTAAAAAGCACATCCGAGGATAACCCACAGTGGCTTCGACCAATTGGTCTATACAAGGCATGGGAAAGGGGTCCTTGGGGCAAGCCTTGTTCAAATCTGTGAAATCTACACATACTCGCCATTTTCCGTTCTTCTTCTTCACCACCACTGTGTTGGCCAGCCAATTAGGGTAAAAAACCTCTTTAATAGCCCCAGTTTGCTTAAGCTTGATCACCTCATCCTTAACAGCATTGGAATGCTCCTTAGACAAGCGCCGAGGTGGTTGCTTTCTGGGGATGACTATCGGGTTGACGTTTAAATGATGGCAAATGAAGTTCGGGTCCACCCCAAGAGCCTCGTAAGTAGTCCATTCAAACACATCAATATTCTCTCTAAGAAATACCATTAGTCCTTCTTTCTCTAGAGGAGGCAATTGAGCTCTTGACCTGAAAACTTCTCCCTATCATCACTTATAACAACCTTTTCTAATTCCTCACACCTCGCCCTTTCTACTATATCTGTAAATAACACTGGCTCCCTTGATTGCTATAAGCCTCGCTCGGCAAAGGCCGAGGGCTCACCTTCAGCTTGATGCCTGAGAGCAGAGACTAAACACTGCCTAGCCATAGATTGGCTCCCAACCAATTCTTCAACCTGGTCACCGGATTAATATTTCACCTTAAAGTGCAAGGTGGAGGAGATGGCTCCCATGGCATGTAGCCAGGGTCTTGCCACAATGGCAGTATAGGGAGAGTAAGCATCCACTACAATGAAGTTCACCTCTACTACCTTTGACCTTGCATGTACTGGTAGTTTGATCTGGCCCTTTGGTACAACCACCTTCCTATCAAAACCCACCAAGGGTGAATCATAACGGGTCAAAGTTTCTGGTTTTAGCTTTAGCCCCTTATACAAATCAGGGTACATAATCTCTGCCCCACTGCCTTGGTTAACCAACACTCACTTCACGTGATATCTCCCTATCTTGAGGGTAACCACTAATGCATCATCATGTGGTTGAAAGGTACCAATCTTGTCCTCGTCAGAGAAATTCAGCGCTAGTCGGACTTCCATCCTACTTCTCTTTAGCTCAAGGGAGGAGTCCTCTGCGTGTGGCTGAGCTATGGATAGTACCCTTGAAGGGTGAGAACCAGTCCATTCTAGGGCGGCGAGAATAACACTGATTGTACCCAGAGATGGCTTTGTAGAAGCATCTTTCAGAGATCCTGATCATACTGGCCTCCCTGCCCATTAGGGTGATATAAAAATTGCTTCAACTTACCACTAAGGACCAGCTACTCTAGGTGATTCCACAAAGTTCTACAGTCCTTCGTAGTATGCCTCCGCTCCTGGTGGTACTGGCAATGAAGGCTTTGGTTGCGCCTCGTGGGATCTCCTCCCATCTTGTTAGGCCATTGAAAATATGGTTCATTCTTAATTTTTTCTAAGATTTGATGTACTAGTTCTCAGAACATCGTGTTGACCGATTGATCAGCAACAACACCAGATTGCTCAGAAAAATCCCACCAAGGACGATTATTATTATACTCGTCTGACCTGAAGTCCCTCCTATCCTGAGGGACCACCTTAGCCTTGCCTTTACCTAGTTGTTGGTCCTCCTCGATTTGCTTATACTTATCAATGCGTTCAATGAGCTGGCGCACATTACCAACTGGCTTCCCTGTTAACGATTTCCTCAAACCGTGCTTGGCAGGGAGGCCGACCTTAAACATTCTTACAGCTATGTCATCAAAATCCCTCTCAATTTCATTAAACATCTCCCAGTATCAATTAGAGTATGTCTTTAAGGTTTCTCCCTCTCGCATATCCATAGACAGCAAGGAATCCAAAGGCCGAGGAATCTTACTACAAGTTACAAACCAAGAACCAAAGGCCCTCGTAAGCTCCTTGAAAGAGTTAATAGAACCCTCCCTCGAGCCATTAAACCACCTTATTGCCGCAGGCCCTAAGCTAGATGGAAATACCTTGCACATCAAGGCCACGTTCTTAGAGTGAACAACCATTCTCTGGTTGAAATGGCTCACATGCTCCGCAAGGTCCATTCTACCATTGTAGATGGTAAATGTTGGCTGAGCAAACCGTGGGGAAGCCTTCCTTCCTCAATTCTTTAGGTAAAAGGTGACTTGGAGATCTGGTTCAGAGCGTTACTCATGGCATCATTGCCCACGCCTTTACGTGACGGACTTCTCCTCCCCCACCCATCATGACGCTCCTCATCGCATGAAAAAGACTCGCTAGGAGGAGTCCTTGACCTGCGCTGGTAGCTATGATCATTATCACCACCAGAAGAATGGTCAGAACTTGAAGGGGTTCCTCTACGTTGCTCTCGGCACAACTTTCTTCTTAAACGATCAATTTCGAACTGCATGCTTCTGGTAGTTGCTTCATGAGAGACGTGGCTCCCACTCTTGGACTAGCTCCTACAGGTGTGCGTGGTATGCACGCTCACTTCCCGGTCCCTCCTTCGCTTAAGGCTGAGAGACTGTTCTTGACACTGGGACCCAACAAATTCCTCCCAGTTTGGCCCTGAGCCCACCATGATTATATGTTGTTTTTACTAAAGCTCAAGTAATTCCCACAGATGGCGTCAATTGTAAAGGCGCAATTTTGGAGTTACCTAAAGGGAAAAGGATCTTGGCCCAAATAGCCCAATACAATGAATTTCTAGAGAGTGGGTTGAAAAACTAGGCTTTAATGGATCAGATTATAGTGGTAATGAGCCCAGATGACAAGTAAACAAGAATAAAATGGTTATGCTCAAAGTAAATCGTCCTCGGATCAATTCGAGGAGATTGAATCTTTTATATATTTTCTTACTGAAGTTTATTACAAGTCTAGCTCTTGTTTCTACAGTGTTTTTCTTCCTTCCCCCTTTTCCCGAAGGGTTCCTTACATTATATATCTCCCCTCAGATGATCTTGGCTCTCCATTTGTTGATCATCCAGGCCACTACTTGAGTGCCCGTCCCATCAGACACATTTCCAGACCCCTTGTGAGTCGCGACAGCCAAAGCAGCACTGTTTAGGGGTCTTCTCCACATGAATGCAACCAAGAGGTTTGGTGGGATGCATTAAATGTGGTGGTAGCCACCATCCCTTCAGTCATGTCAGTGCTAGCCCCTTCCTTGAAGCTGTTTTTTTACAGTGCGACCTCCTGTGATGGCGTGCCATTGACGTCGTGCCATTGACGTGGCCTTACTGTCTGAGGGCGTGGCTAGGATAATGGTCATTCTTGGCTATGGGTATGACACGTGGCGTAATTATCTTATTTGGAATTCCTGTACCCCACAGAGTCCATAGTATTTTTTTTTTTCAATTTTATGGAAAGCTTGAAAATTTCATTCATGAAGTCAACCGGGTTCTACGTCCGAAAGTAAATTAGCATAAATGAAAGACACAGATTCTTCAAACTAAGCCAGCATAGAGCAGGTTTAATGCCATCTCATCCAATATGAGAAAGAAAGCTCAAAGCTACGAAAATTATGTAGTTGAGCTCTTGTTTTGTCTATGATAATAATTAGATTTGTCCATATACCCCATGCCACCACCATAATCAGATCCATGCAACTGAGATTGCTCTATATATCATCCCTTCTGTAGATTCTCCAGAACAGGCCAGCAAAAGGATCAGAATTAGGTTTTCCATTTTGCAACTTACCCAAGCTGCACGAGATTATCTGCATCGACTAAGAATATGGCCCATTGTCTCTGGTTCCTTGTTGCAGTGATTGCAAAAATTGCCCCAATGGCATCACCAAAAATCCCCCCACTTCCCTTTTTTTCATACATTAATTTTTTTTTTCAGTTCTATATATTTTTTGTTGATATATCTTTTATATGTCAAATTTTTATTTTAAAAAAAGGAAATATAATATTTCCTTTTATTCATATTTTATCAAATTCCTTTTTAAGTTAAAAGTTACCACAACAAACTTCTACCTTTAAAAAGTGTCAAGAGCTTAATTTTTTTTTTTTAGAATACTAAGTATTTAACACACACACACACAAGGAGAGGGGAGAAGGTCTTAAATAAATTGACAGTAATGTATATCCAAAAGGGCTTAAAGCTTAAATTCTTTATTATGCAATATATTATTATTTTTTATATAATGAGTTTGTAAGTAATAAAATTTGGAACGACTATGTAATAAACTCATTCAGGTAGCTTGCCAAAGAAACTCGTGCATGCCGGCAAGTAGCAAATCTTCAAGAGGGCTACTTCTATTAAATTAAGGTACTTGACCAATGAGATTTGGATTGAAGCACATACTCTGACTTGAGATTTGGTAGCTGAAAAACTCGTGGGAAACTCACCATGCAAACCACAATCTCTAAGAGAAATAGTTGTTAAAGAAGATAAGTATGTCAAGACACTACGTACAGTGGACGATATGTCCACCTCACTTAGAACTAGTTCTTCCAAGTTTGTTAACTTCTCAGCTATACTTCTAAGACCAGGCTTGTGGAGGTTCAATGGATTAAAAGCGAAGCAATGGGAAACCAATTTAGGGAGTTGTAAATTTTTTGATGAGATTTGACTGAAAATCCAGAATAAGAGAGGTCAAGGTGTGCAAGCACTGAAAGCCGCCTTACTCCAACGGGGATTTCAGAGTGATTGAAGTTGTTGCTGGAGAGATTAAGCTTTTGAAGGTGAACAAGCTGGATGAGGCTACTATTGGAGTTGATAGAACCATAAAGAGAACTATTACTGAGGTTAAGGCTGATTACACACCATTCATTTCTTATCTAATTGCTTCATTCGGTCCTCAACATTTTCCATAAGAAATTGCAAGTTATGTTAAACGACAAATGTATCATTCTTAACGATGAAAGTCTTGGCCAAGTAGACTATACTCATTTTTTCGCATGAGTGTAGACTATAGTCACTTTTGATGAGATTTGACTGAAAATCCAGAATAAGAGAGGTCAAGGTGAGTGTAAGCACTGAAAGCTGCCTTACTCCAACGGGGATTTCAGAGTGATTGAAGTTGTTGCTAGAGAGATTAAGCTTTTGAAGGAAAACAAGCTAGATGAGGCTGCTATTGGAGTTGATAGAACCATAAAGAGAACTATTGCTGAGGTCAAGGCTGATTACACACCATTCATTTCTTATCTAATTGCTCCATTCAGTCCTCGTTAACATTTTCCATAAGAAATTGCCATTTATGTTAAAACGACAAATGTATCATTCTTAACGACAAAAGTCTTGGCCAAGTAAACTATAGTCACTTTTTCGCATGCATGAGTGTAGACTCTATCATTCTCAATGACAGCAATCTTCTGTGGAATTTGGCATAGTAAGATAGAAATTGATGAGGGTATTTTCGACAGAAATAAATTGACTTATAAGCAGAAGGCAAGGAGAGCAGATGACCTCTGCAAAGATCGTCGGCTTCAGGGAAGGATTACGAATGATCCAGTGACGGCTATGATAACAAGTAACGTACCCTTGATAAACCAACGACATTTTCAAGGGATGACGCCACCAAAATCGACAGATACATCACGCCCACATACCGATGGGAAAACTTTAAAGCGACGGTTGACCATAAGACTGACGGGGCGGAAAAGTTGACGGGTCCTACGTTTCCATGCGTGGTCCCCACCCATGCTCATATATGGAAATATCTTGCACATCACGTACCAAGGCCTTGTCATGCTCACGTGTCCTTCCCATATGGAAAGACACCATAGAATCACAAAAACCCTAATACCAAATACCTTTCACAAGGAAAGATCCCTACTTCTGAGGGATCTCGATTCACTAATCACCACTATATAAGCACCAAACCTTCTCTTTCCGTAGGTACGTAGGAAATCCTTAGCTCTCTCATTATAGAGTTCTTAGAGATTTCTCATTCACTAACTTGACCTTTGGAGGGTTTTTGGCTGGTACCACACCGGTGCCTTCTGTTTGGTCCATTTGTTCTTATTCCATAGGTACCCATTGGAGTGCTTTGAAGCTTACAACTCACTAACAATTTCAGCACATCATCAGAAACAAAGACAAAGATCGGTAAGGAGGAAATCTATGTAATGAAGCAATAGGAAATGTGTTTTTCTTTCTTAAGTTTGGTGTTAATCTAACGACATATGTGGTCCCAGTGTTAGGGTATTGAGCCACTCCCTGTATCATGTCAGATGGTGAGTCTGGCATTTGATGCTAATTTTGCGACAAAGTTAAGAGAGTCATACACGAGGGTTTGAAAAGAAGCAAAATAATCAAAGTGATGGTGAGAGCTGGCAATCCAAAATATTTTTAAAAAGAGTATTAAATTGCATCAACTATTCTCCTTGTTTGAGAATACTGGGTGTAGCCATTTCTCAATAAAATTTATTTCAATTTTCATTAATATAACAGGTATTGTAGGTCAAATTAAAAAAAAAAAGGTATTATGTATTTTAAAGAGATCATAGAAAAAAAAGGTTAATCTTAGCTATAGGGTTGATGAGCAAGTTACTCGACTCCTCTGTTAGCCTTCGAATGACTAAATATATAAATAAAATAAACAATAGAAAAGATCTCTTTGATTTTGTCCACAACCTAGCCTAGTCAAGACCTCGCCAAGCCTTTCTTTTTAATTTCTATGAATGAAAGAAAAAAAATGGTTAATCTTAGCTAGATGATCAATAGGCAACTTACCCGACACTTCTATTAGCTTTTGAACGGCTAAATATATTTATAAAATAAATAATAGAAAATATTTTTTTAATTTTTTCTATATAAGCATTTTTTACATCCACAACCTAGTTTAATTAGAACATCGCCGAACCTTTCTTTTTTTGTTCTTATGAATCATAGAAAAAAAATGATAATCTTGGTTAAAGGGTCGATGCTAAACATACCTAGCTTTGTTATTAGCCTTTGAAGGGAAAAATATATAAACAAAATAAATATATCAATAAAATAAATAATAGAAAAGATCTCTTTTATTTTGTCGACAACCTAGTCTGGTCAAGAACTCGCCAAGCTTGTCTTTTTTATTCCGATGAATCATTGAAAAAATAATGTTAAGCTTAGCCAGAGGGTTGATCAGACACTTACCCAGCTCCTCTATTCGCATTTGAAAGGCTAATTATAAAAATAAAATAAAAATATTAATAAAATAGATAATGAAAAAGATCTCTTTGATTTTGTCCACAACACAACCTAGTTAGGACATCACCGAACCTTTCTTTTTTGATCCTATGAATCATAGCAAAACAAATGTTAATATGGGTAAAGGGTTGATGCTCAACCTACCCGACTACTCTACTAACTTTTGAAAGGCTGAATATATAAATAAAACAAATAATAGAAATGATCTCTTTAATTTTGTCTTCAAAAATCTTTTTTACTTCCAAAACCCAACCTAGTTGAGAACTCACTGAGCCTTTCTTTTTTATTCCAATGAACCATAGAAAAAAAATATTAATCTAGGCTAGATGGTCAATGAGCAACTTACTCGACTCCTTTATTAGCCTTTGAATGGGTAAATATATAAATAAGATAAATATATTAATAAAATATATAATAGAAAAGATCTCTTTGATTTTGTCTACAACATAGCCTAGGTAGGACCTCGCCAAGCCTTTCTTTTTAGTTCCTATGTATCATAGAAAAAAAAATGGTTAATCTTAGCTAGATGATCGATGAGTAACTTACCCGACTCTTCTATTAGCATTTGAAGGGCTAAATATATTAATAAAATAAATAATTGAAAAGATCATTTAATTTTTTTTTCCTGTAAAAGCATTTTTTACATCCACAGTCCAGTCTAATCAAAACATCGTGGAGCCTTTCTTTTTTTGTTCCTATGAATCATAGAAAAAAAAAAAAATCTTAGTTAGAGGGTCAATGCTCAACTTACCCAGCTCCATTATTAGCCTTTGAAGGGAAAAATATATAAACAAAATAAATAATAGAAAATCTCTATTTTATTTTTACCACAACCCAATCTAGTCAGGACTTCGCCAAACTTGTCTTTTTCATTCCTATGAATCAATGTAAAAAAACAAAAACAATGTTAATCTTGGCTAGAGGGTTGATTAGAAACTTACCCAACTCCTCTATTAGCATTTGAAAGGCTAATTATGTAAATAAAATACATATATTAATAAACAAATAATGAAAAAGATATCTTTGAATTTGTCCACAACCCAGCCTAGTCAGGACATCGCTGAGCCTTTCTTTTTTGCTCCTATGAATCATAGAATATACATATTAGTCTGGGTAAAGGGTTGATGCTCAACTTACCCGGCTCCTATATTAGCCTTTCAAAGGCTAAATATATAAATAAAACAAATAATAGAAATGATATCTTTAATTTTGTCTTCAAAAGTTTTTTTACTTCCAACACCCAGCCTAGTCGAGACCTCACGGAGCCTTTCTTTTTTATTCCTATGAATCATAGAAAAAAAAAATAATCTAGGCTAAAGGATCGATGAGCAAGTTACAAGATTCCACTATTAGCCTTTGAATTGCTAAATATATAAACAAAATAAATAATTAAAAAGAACACATTGATTTTGTCCACAACCCAACCTAGTCAGGACATCACTGAGCCTTTCTTTTTTCCTCATATGTACCATAGAAAAAAAATGTTAATCTGGGTAAAGGGTTGATGCTCAACTTACCCGACTCCTTTATTAACCTTTGAAAGGATAAATATATAAATAAAACAAATAATAGAAATGATCTCTTTAATTTTCTCTTAAAAAATCTTCTTTACTTCCACAAACCAGCCTAGTCGAGACCCCATCGAGCCTTTCTTTTTTATTCCTATGAATCATAGAAAAAAATATTAATCTAGGCTAGAGGTCGATGAGCAACTTACTTGACTCCTCTACTAGCCTTTGAGCAGCTAAATATATAAACAAAATAAACATATTAATAAAATAAATAATAGAAATGATCTCTTTGATTTTTTCTACAACCTAGCCTAACCAGGATCTCGCCAAGCCTTTCTTTTTAGTTCCTATGAATCATAGAAAAAAAATGGTTAATCTTAGCTAGATGATCAATGGGAAACTTACCCGGCTCTTCTATTAGCCTTTGAAGGGCTAAATATATTAATAAAATAAATAATAGAAAAGATCTTTTAATATATATATATATATATATATATATATATATATATATTTTTTTTTTTTTCTGTTAAAGCCTTTTTCACTTCCACAATCTAGTCTAATCAAAACATCGCAGAGTCCTTTTTATTTTTTTTTTCCTATGAATCATAGGAAAAAATGCTAATCTTGGTTAGAGGGTCAATGCTTAACTTACCCAGCTCCGTTATTAGCCTTTGAAGGGAAAAATATATAAACAAAATAAATAAAAGAAAATATCTCTTTTATTTTGTCCACAACCCAATTTGGTCAGAACCTCGCCAAGCTTATCTTTTTTATTCCTAAGAATCATTGTAAAAAAATGTTAATCTTGGCTAGAGGGTTGATCAGAAACTTACCCAGCTCCTTTATTAGCATTTGAAAGGCTAATTATATAAATAAAATAAACATACTAAAAAACAAATAATGAAAAAGATATTTTTGATTTTATCCACAACCTAGCTTAATCAGGACATCACTGAGCCTTTCTTTTTTGCTCCTATGAATCGTAGAAAAAAAAAGTTAATCTAGGTAATAGGTTGATGCTCAACTTACTTGGCTCCTCTATTAACCTTTGAAAGACTAAATATATAAATAAAACAAATAATAGAAATGATCTCTTTAATTTTGTCTTCCAAAGTCTTTTTTACTTCAACAACCCAACCCAGTCGAAACTCACCGAGCCTTTGTTTTTTATTCCTATGAATCATAGAAAAAAAATATATTAATCTAGGCTAGAGGGTAGATGAGCAACTTACAAGACTTCTCTATTAGCCTTTGAACGGCTAAATATATAAATAAAATAAATATATTAATCAAATAAATAATAAAAAAGATCTCTTTGATTTTGTCTACAACCTAGCCTATGTAGGACCTTGCGAAGCCTTTTTTTTTTTTTTTTTAGTTTCTATGAATGATAGAAAAAAAATGGTTAATCTTACCTAGATGATCGATGAGCAACTTACCTGACTCTTTTATTAGCCATTGAAGGGCTAAATATATTAATAAAATAAATAATAGAAAAGATCTTTTAATTTTTTTTCTTCTGTAAAAGCCTTTTTTACTTCCACAATCTAGTCTAATAAAAATATCGCGGAGCCTTTCATTTTTTGTTCCAATGAATCATAGAAAAAAAATGATAATCTTGATTAGAGGGTCGATGCTCAACTTACCCAACTCCGTTATTAGCTTTTGAAGGGAAAAGTATATAAACAAAATAAATATATTAATAAAATAAAGAATAGAAAATATCTCTTTTATTTTTTTCACATCCCAATCTAGTCAGGACCTTGCCAAGCCTATCTTTTTCATTCCTATGAATCATTATAAAAAATGTTAATCTTGGCTAGAGGGTTGATTCGAAACTTACCCAGCTCCTCTATTAGCATTTGAAAGGCTAATTATATAAATAAAATAAATATATTAGTAAAATAAATAATGAAAAAGATCGCTTTGATTTTGTCCACAACCCAGCCTAGTTAGGACATCGATGAACCTTTCTTTTTTGCTCCTATGAATCGTAGAAAAAAAAAAGTTAATCTAGGTAATAGGTTGATGCTCAACTTACCTAGCTCCTCTATTAACCTTTGAAAGACTAAATATATAAATAAAACAAATAATAGAAATGATCTCTTTAATTTTGTCTTCCAAAGTCTTTTTTACTTCCACAACCTAGCCTAGCCGAGACCTCACTGAGCCTTTCTTTTTTATTCCTATGAATCATAGAAAAAAATATGAATCTAGGCTAGAGGGTTGATGAGCAACTTACAAGACTCCTCTATTAGCCTTTGAACGGCTAAATATATAAATAAAATAAATAATAAAAAAGATCTCTTTGATTTTGTCTACAGCCTAGCCTAGGCAGAACCTCGCCAAGCCTTTCTTTTTAGTTCCTATGAATCATAGAAAAGAAATGGTTAATCTTAGCTAGATGATCGATGAGCAACTTACTTGGCTCTTCTCTTAGCCTTTGAAGGGCTAAATATATTAATAAAATAAATAATAAAAAAGATCTTTTAGTTTTTTTTTTGTAAAAGCCTTTTTTACTTCTACAATCCAGTCTAATCAAATCATTGCGGAGCCTTTCTTTTTTTGTTCCTATGAATCATAGAAAAAAAAATGATAATATTGGTGAGAGGATCAATGCTCAACTTACCCAGCTCCGTTCTTAGCTTTTGAAGGGAAAAACATATAAACAAAAGAAATATATTAATAAAATAAATAATAGAAAATATCTCTTTTATTTTGTTCACAGCCCAATCGGGTCCGGACCTCGCCAAGCGTGACTTTCTTCTTCTTATGAATCATTGTAAAAAAAATGTTAATCTTGGCTAGTGGATTGATCAGAAACATACCTAGCTCCTTTATTAACATTTGAAAGGCTAATTATATAAATAAAACAAATAACGAAAAAGATCTCTTTGATTTTATACACAAAGCAACTTAGTTAAGACATCATTGAGCCTTTCTTTTTTGCTCCTATGAATCATAGAAATAAATGTTAATCTAGGTAAAGGGTTGATGCTCAACTTACCTAGCTCCTCTATTAACCTTTGAGAGGCTAAATATATAAATAAAATAAATAATAGAAATGATCTTTTTAATTTTGTCCTCAAAAGTCTTTTTTACTTCCATAACCCAGCCTAGTCGAGATCTCACTAAGCCTTTCTTTTTTATTCCTAAGAATCATAGAAAAGCAATATTAATCTACGCTAGAGGGTCGATGAGCAACTTACTTGACTCCTCTATTAGCCTTTGAACGACTAAATATATAAATAAAATAAATATATTAATAAAGTAAATAATAAAAAAGATCTCTTTGATTTTGTCTACAACCTAGCCTAGGTAGGACCTCCCCAAGACTTTCTTTTTAGTTCCTATGAATCATAGGGAAAAAATGGTTAATCTTAGCTAGATGATTGATGAGCTACTTACCTTGCTCTTCTATTAGCCTTTTAATGGCTAAATATATTAATAAAATAAATAATAGAAAAGATGTTTTTATTTATTTATTTATTTATTCTGTAAAAGCCTTTTTTACTTCCACAATCCAGTCTAATCAAAACATCGCGGAGCCTTTCTTTTTTTGTTCTTATGAATC
This sequence comes from Castanea sativa, assembly GCF_040712315.1. Taxonomy (NCBI): domain Eukaryota; kingdom Viridiplantae; phylum Streptophyta; class Magnoliopsida; order Fagales; family Fagaceae; genus Castanea; species Castanea sativa. Next base: position 21,852,165 of record NC_134017.1, read on the forward strand.
ATAGAAAAAAAATGATAATCTTGGTTAGATGGTCGATGCTCAACTTACACAGCTCCGTTATTAGCCCTTGAAGGGAAAAATATATAAACAAAATCAATATATTAATAAAATAAATAATAGAAAATATCTCTTTTATTTTGTCTACAACCCAATCTGGTTAGGAACTCGCCAAGCCTGTCTTTTTTATTCTTATGAATCATTACAAAAAAAATGTTAATCTTGGCTAGAGGGTTGATCAGAAACTTACCTAGTTCCTCTATTAGCATTTGAAAGGCTGATTATATAAATAAAATAAATATTTTAATAAAATTAATAATGAAAGGATCTCTTTTATTTTGTCCACAACCCAATCTGGTTAGGAACTCGCCAAGCTTGTCTTTATATTCTTATGAATCATTACAAAAAAAAAAAAAATGTTAATCTTGGCTAGAGGGTTGATCAGAAACTTACCTAGTTCCTCTATTAGCATTTGAAAGGCTGATTATATAAATAAAATAAATATTTTAATAAAATAAATAATGAAAAAGATCTCTTTAATTTTGTCTACAACCCAGCCTAGTCAAGACATCACCGATGCTCAACTTACCCGGCTCCTCTATTAGCCTTTGAAAGGCTTAATATATATATATAACAAATAATAGAAATGATCTCTTGAATTTTGTGTTCAAAAGCCTTTTTTACTTCCACAACCCAACCTAGTCAAGACCTTTTTTTTTCCCCTATGAATCATAGAAAAAAATATTAGTCTAGGCTAGAGCAACTTACCTAGCTCCTTTATTATTCTTTGAAAGGCTAATTATGTTAATAAAATAAATATAGAAAAGATCCTTTTCATTTTGTCCGCAACCGAGTCTAGTTAGGACCTCGTGAAGCCTTTCTTTATTGTTTTTATGAATCATAGAAAAATAAAATGTTAATCTTCGATAAAGGGCCAATGCTCAACTTACCCGGCTCCTCTGTGAGTCATTGAATGACTAAATATATAATAAAAATAAATATATTAATAAAATAAATAATACAAATGATCTCTTTTATTTTGTCTGTTAGAGCATTTTTTACTTCCACAACCTAGCTAGGTTAAGACCTCGCCGAGCCTTTCTTTTTTATTGAAATGAATCATAGAAAGAAAATGTTAATCTTAGCTAGAAGGTTGATGAGCAATTTACCCAGCTCCTCTATTAGCCTTTGAAAGGCTAATTATATAAATAAAATACTTATATTAATAAAATAAATAATAGAAATGACCTCTTTGATTTTGTCCAAACCCATCCTAGCCAGGAGCTCGCCAAGCTAGCCTTTCTTTTTTGTTCCTGTGAATAATAGAAAAAAATATTAATCTTGGCTAGAGGATCGATGAGCAACTTACCAAGCTCCTCTATTAGCCTTTGAACAGCTAAATTTATAAAAATAATAAATCTATAAATAAAATAAATAATAGAAAATATGTGTTTGATTTTGTTTGCACGAGCCTTTTTTGTATCCACAGCCCAGCATAGTCAGGACCTCGTTGAGCCTTTCTTTTTTATTCCTATGAATCATTGGAAAATAAATGTTAGTCTTGGATAAAGGGTCGATGAGCAACTTACTTAGCTCCTCTATTAGCCTTTGAATGACTAATTAAAAAAATAAAATAAAAATATTATTAAAATAAACAATGGAAAAGATTTATTTGATTTTGTCCTCAATTTATCCTAGTTAGGACCTCGCTAAACCTTTCTTTTTTGTTCCTATGGATCATAGATAAAAAAAAAAAAGGTTAATCTTAATAGAGGGTCGATAAGCAGCTTACTCGGTCCTCTTTTAGCCTTTGGATGGTTAAATATATTAATAAAATAAATAATAGAAAAAATCTCTTGAATCTTTTTTACTTTCACAACCCAGCCTAGTTAGGACCTCGCCGAACTTTTCTTTTTTATATCCTTTGAATCCTAGAAAAAAAATGTTAATCTTAGTTAGAGGGTCAACGCTCAACTTACTTGGCTCCTCTATTAACTTTTGAACGGCTAAATATATAAATAAAATAAATAGTAGAAAAAATCTCTTTGATTATGTCCACAACCCAGCCTAGTCAGTTCCTTGCTAAGACTTTATTTTTCATTGCTATGAATCATAGAAAGAAATGTTAATCTTGGTTAGAAGGTCGATTAGCAACTTGACCAGGCCCTCTATTAGCCTTTGAATGGCTAATGCAGACTCCTCACATATGGTGGGGGTCGCAATTCCTACATAATTTTTAATATCCCAATAATATTATATATTCCATAAAATACTATATATTATTACTTATATACATAATTTATAGAATTAATAAATAAAAAGTAAATTTATAAATAAGTTATATATAATAATAATAAATATATGAGTTAAATATATAATAACGTAGACCTCTTTTCTTTCGTATGCAAGAGCTTTTTTAATTTCCACAATGCAGCCTAGTCAAGACCTTAATTCATGAAAAAAATATAATGTTAATCTTAGGTAGAGGATATTGGGTTGTAGAATTAGAAAGATCCTTATAGAATTTATGGCAGTGAGATCCTGACAACCATGAGACTATTGGGCTCGAATCCCCAGTTAATTTGTATTCCATTCTGGGTTAAGCCCACAATAGGAGGTCCCAAGAGAAGTTTGGCTAATAACTGATGATTTGAAAAGGTGGTACAATGGTTTTTTGATGGAAGTGTGACTGTTCGAGGAGAATTTCAGACAACCAAGTTGTCCTTTTAGGAAATCGAGCTGGATCCCCTTCCCCAACTATTGTCTTCTAATCTCTCACTATTCACTCGTATTTCTCTCCCCAACATTATGTTCCAACTCCCCTTGTCCCGTTTTTATAAGCTTACTTTTAGTGGGTTTGTCATGATTAGAGAACCTTTGGCATGTACGTGGATCCTTCCACTTATAGGGCTTGGATGGTTTCTTGAGCCTGGGCTACTGTTCTAACATGTCTAATAATGCATCAGTGATTGGGCCCACAATTATGCCATCAAAATGATTTTCTAGTAAGTTGTGTCTGATGCCAAACCTTGTGTTTGGCGGGAGGATTTTCCTAAGACATTACCTTCCTTCTTCAAGGATAATAGGCTTTGTTCGGATATACATGCTGGGGAAGCGTGGGTCTGTGTTTAAGCTTGGCGTTCATTAGATTTGGACAAAAACTAAATTTACTGGCCTCAGGCTTAGGCCTAATATGGGCTAGGCTCTTTTTAAGCCTTGGGCTTTGGCCTAGTATAGACCAAGCTCTTGATTACCTACAAATAGCCCCCTATGATTCCATCTCCAATACGTAGTGAGGGGATCGTGGTTGTGACCTTCGCATCTTAGGACGTGCACCACTATAACCGTCACATCTTGGTGACACCAAGTGTCAAATAATAAATACGTCGGATTTGATAGTTGTCATGGATTAACGGTCGTGATTTACTGTCCGTTGAGCTCCCAAGGTACACGAAGATCAAGGGAAGACATAGGCATTCATTAGATTTGGACCAAACATAAATTTACTCGCCTCAAGCGTAGGCCCAATATGGGTTAAGCTCTTATTAAGCCTTGGGCTTCGGCCTAGTATAAACTGAGCTGTTATCCACCTACAATAGCCCACCCTTGATCCCATCTCCAATTCATGGTGAGGGGATTGTGGTTATGACCTTGGCATCTTGGGACGTGCACCGCTATAACCGTCACGTCTAGGTGACACCAAGCATCAGATAATAAATGCGCTGGATTTGACAGTTGTCATGGATCAACGGTCATGATTACCTGTTCATTGAGCTCCTGAGGTACATGGAGATCGAAGGGTGACGTGGGTGGTAATTTCCCCACTCATTGCTCCAATTCTTACCCTATAAACACTCCCTTAGGGCTTTAGCTTCATTTCTTCTAATTCTTTCCTCTGAGCCTTTCACTCCCTTGCCGCCCCTTTTGCTTTTCTATCTTAGAGCATTCCTACCGAGACCACTAGCCCAACCCCTATAAGTATACTCATCCTTTCTCATTTTCATATTCTTTGGGTAGTTACGGGTAGATTTGCTAGATTGGTAGACAGCCCCAGGCCATCTTGGCTTTTAAGGCCAAGTATCACATCCTTCATGATATTGAAATAGCGTTTTCCCCTCAAGATGCGATAGCTAAACAGTGGGTACTAGGGGCTATTTTTGTTTCCTAAATAGCCCACAATAGAAGGTGGGGTTAGGTTTCATTCTAACTCTCTCTTGATACATGTACTTAGGTTTCAAAGGGAACTAGCATACTGAAGATATCTCATGCCAGGCCTCCTCGAACAAACCAGGTCAATAAATCCAAGGGGTTGTTGCATATCCTTTATTTTTGTCTAACACTAGGTGTTTCCTACTAATTCCATTTTCTTTGATTTTTGGTGTGCAGATTCTCTAAATGTTAAGATGGACTTGAATTTTGTGGAAGTGCAAAACCTTAACCAGATTCTTCGGTTTGAAGTTTACACCAACTCTACTGATCACTTTGTGCCTCAAGATGCTATAGCCGAACAGCGGGTACCAAGGCAATTTTTGTTTCCTTCATAGCCCACAAAAGAAGGTGGGGTTAAGTTTCCTTTTAGCCCTCTCTTGATATATGTCCTTAGGTTCTATAGGCTCAGCCCTAATAAATGCATGCCTAACCTTATCCGCATGGTTGGGTGTATAGAAAAGTTTAATAGGCAATTTGGCCTAAAGCTAACCCACCTTGATATAAATTATATCTATAATTGTTGCAGTAACCTATCCTCGGGCTACTACATCAAGGTCCACCAAGGCCAATTAAGGAAGATTTCATGTCTTCCTAACTCCAAAAAGAATTTACAAGAGGAATTCTTAAAGGTCACTGGGAATTGGTATGCTGAGGAGATCTCATGCCCGGCCCCCTCGAACAAACCAAGTCTGTAGATCCAAGGGGTGGTTGCATATCCTCTTTTTTTTTTTTTTATCTAACAATATGTGTTTTCTACTAATTCCCCATACTCTGATTTTTGGTGTGAGAATTCTCGAAACTTTAAGCTGAACTTGAATTTTATGGAAGTGAAAAACCTTAATCGGATTCTTCGGTGTGAAGTTTACAACAACTCTAATGGTCACTCTGTGCCTCAAGATGCTATAGCCAAACAACGGGTACCAGGGGCTATTTTTGTATCCTTAATAGCCCGCAAAAGAAGGTGAAGTTAAGTTTCCTTCTAGCTCTCTCTTGATATATGTTCTTGGGTTTTATAGGCTCAGCCCTGATAAATGCATGCCCAACCTCTTCTGCGTGGTTGGGTGTATAGAAAAGTTTCATAGGCAGTTCGGCCTAAAGCTCACGTACCAGGATATAAATTATATCTATAATTGTTGCAGTAACCTATCCTCAGGCTACTACATCATGGTTCACCGAGGGAGATTAAGGTAGATTTCGTGTCTTCCTGATTCGAGCAAGAATTTACAAGAGGAATTCTTAAAGGTCACTGGGAACTGGCATATTAAGGAGATCTAATGCTCAACCTCCTCGAACAAACCAGGTCCATAGATCCAAGGGGTTGTTGCATATCCTTTTTTTTTTTCATTTTTTTAATATCTAACACTAGGTGTTTTCTACTAATTCCCTTCTCTCTGATTTTTGGTTTGCATATTCTTAAAACGTTAAGTTGAGCTTGACTTTTGTGGAAGTACAAAACCTCAACTGGATTCTTCGGTTTGAAGTTTATGCCAACTCTAATGGTCACTTCATACCTCAAGATGCTATAGCCGAACAGCGGGTACCAGGGGCTATTTTTGTTTCCTTAATAACCCGCAATAGAAGGTGGGGATAGGTTTCCATTTAGCTCTCTATTGATACATGTCCTCAGGCTCTATTGGCTTAGCCTTGATAAATGCATGCCCAACCTCTTCCACGTGTTTGGGTGTATAGAAAAGTTTAAATAGTAGTTCGTCCTATATAAATTATATCTATAATTGTTGCAGTAACCTAATCTTTGGGCTGCTACATCAACGTCCACTGAGGCCGACGAAGGCAGATTTTGTATCTTCCTGACTCCAATAAGAATTCACTAGAGGAACTCTTAAAGGTCACTACGAACTAGCATGCTGAGGAGATCTCTTGCCCGACCTTTTCAAACAAACCAGGTTCGTAGATCGAAGAGGTTGTTGGATATACTTTTTTTTTGTCTAACACTAGGTACTTTCTACTAATTCCCCATTCTTTGATTTTTGAGGTGCAGATTATCGAAACGTTAAGCTGAATTTGAATATTATGGATGTGCAAAACCTCAAACGAATTCCTCTGTTTGAAATTTACACCCACTCTGATGGTCACTTTGTGCCTCAAGCTGCTATAGTCGAATAGCGGGTACAAGGGACTATTTTTGTTTACTTAATAGCCCGCAATAGAAGGTAGGGTTAAGTTTCCTTTTAGTTTTCTATTGATACATGTCCTTAGGTTCTATATGATCAGACCTGATAAATGCGTGCCCAAGATCTTCCATGTGGTTGGGTGTATAGAAAAGTTTAAATAGTAGTTCGTCCTATATAAATTATATCTATAATTGTTACAGTAACCTAATCCTTGGGCTGCTACATCAACGTCCATCGAGGCCGACTAAGGCAAATTTCGTATCTTCCTGACTCCAATAAGAATTCACAAGAGGAACTCTTAAAGGTCACTGGGAACTAGCATGCTGAAAAGATCTCTTGCCCGGCCTTTTCGAACAAACCAGGTCTGTAGATTGAAGAGGTTGTTGAATATACATTTTTTTTGTCCAACACTAGGTGCTTTCTACTAATTCCACATTCTTTGATTTTTGGTGTGCAGATTATTGAAACGTTAAGATAAATTTGAATATTATGGATGTGCGAAACCTCAACCAAATTCCTCGGTTTGAAATTTACACTCACTCTGACGGTCACTTTGGGCCTCAAGCTGTTATAGCCGAACAGCGAGTATGAGGGGCTATTTTTATTTACTTAATAGCTCGCAATAGAAGGTGGGGTTAGGTTTACTTTTAGCTTTATATTGATACATGTCCTTAGGCTTTATATGATCTGATAAATGCGTGCCCAACATCTTCCGCGTGGTTGGGTGTATAGAAAAGTTAAATAGGTGGTTCGGCCTAAAGCTCACCCACCATGATTTAAATTATATATATAATTTTTGTAGCAACCTATCCTCAGGCTACTACATTAAGATCCACCGAGGTCGATTAAGGCAGATTTCGTGTCTCCCTAACTCCAACAAGAATTCACAAGAGGAATTCTTAAAGGTCATTGCCAGGGCCGACCCTAGGCGTAGGCCACTTAGGCCACCGCCTAAGGCCCCCTACTGGAGGAAAGCCCCAAATTTTAGGGTAAAAATTGATATGTTTAAAAAAAAAATGGAGATATAGGGGAAAAAACTAGTTTTATAACTCTACTTTTAAGAAGTGCCAAAGTATTGAATAATGCTAAAGATAATACAAATTTAAATACATGAGTCTTACAAATAGAGTAATGTTATAGTTTTACAAACTATTTACAACGTTTTTACAAACTGTTGTTGTGGCCAAATTCTTACTGGATCTCATTTGGGCCCACCGATAACATCACTTTTTTATTTATCTATAATAATTCATCACATCATCAGTTTGTAAAAGTTTTTATAAAAGAATGTGTCACTAGCATTTTTCCTTACAAATATATGTGTCACTAATTGCAAGAAATAATCCAAATAGGAAAATGTTAGAAATATTATTAATTTTACTTGAAAATTTTACAAATTGATATGACAATTAATATGATATGTGGACGTCAATAATCTATTAAATGCATTTTTGAATTATTTTTTGTGATTAATGATACATCTTTATAAGCCCCATGTTGTAAAATTTATAAAATCCCGAACATCATTCATTCAAATATTTGTTTATTATCTTCTTGAAGTGTCACTAATCACATTCATTTCTACATCATTTGAAAGTTTTTTTTAGTAAAATTTGTTATCGTTTTAGCATTTTTCCCAAAAAAAAAAAAAAAACATATTACAAATTAAAAGGAATATATTTTTGTTATAAAAAATTATGATATCAAATACTAGTTAAATATAATTTAAGTGATAATAAAAATGCTCCATTTAAATATATCGTCTTAGGCCTCCAAATTTGTTGGGCTGCCCCTAGTCACTAGGAACTAGTATGTTGAGGAGATCTCATGTCTAGCCTCCTTGAACAAACCAGGTTAGTAGATCCAAGGGGTTGTTGCATATCCTTTTTTATTTATTTATTTTATCTAACACTAGGTGTTTTCTACTAATTCCCCTTACTCTGATTTTTGATATGAGAATTCTCGAAACATTAAGCTGAACTTCAATTTTGTGGAAGTGCAAAACCTTAACACAATTATTTAGTCCTAAGTTTATGCCCACTCTGATGGTCACTCCATGCCTAAAAAATGCTATAGCCGAACAATGAGTACTAGGAGCTATTTTGTTTCCTTAATATCCCACAATAGAAGGTGGGGTTATGTTTCCTTTTGGCTGTCACTTGATACATGTTCATAGGTTCTATAGGCTCAGCCCTGAAAAATGCATGCCCAAACTCTTCAGCGTGGTTTGGTGTATAGGAAATTTAATAGGTAGTTCAGCCTAAAGCTCACCCACCACGATATACATTATATCAATTATTGTTGTAGTAACCTATCCTTGGGCCGCTACATCAACATCCACCGAGGCCGATTAAGGCAAATTTCATGTCTTCTTAACTCCAACAAGAACTCACAAGGGGAATTCTTAAAGTTCACTGGGAACTGGCATGTTGAGGAGATCTGATGCTCGGCCTCCTTGAACAAACCGGGTTCATTGATCCAAGGCGTTGTTATATAGCCCTTTTTTTTTGTCTAACACTACGTGTTTTCTACTAATTCCCCTTTCTCTGATTTTTGGTGTGTCAATTCTCGAAATGTTAAGCTGAACTTGAATTTTGTGTAAGTGCAAAACCTTAACCGGATTCTTAAGTCTGAAGTTTACGCCCATTCTAATGGTCACTCCGTGCCTTAAGCTGGTAAAGCCAAACAGCGGGTATCAGGGGCTTCTTTTGTTTCTTTAATAGCCTGCAATAGAAGGTGGAAAAAGGTTTCATTTTAGCTCTCTCTTGATACGTGTCCTTAGGTTCCATAGGCACAACCCTTATAAATGCGTGCCCATCCTCTTCCGCGTGGTTAGGTGTACAGAAAAGTTCCATAGGCAGTTTAGCCTAAAGCTCACCTACCATGTTATAAAGTATATCTATAATTGTCATAGTAACCTATCCTTGGGCTACAACATCATGGTCCACCGAGGGAGATTAAGGAAGATCTCGGGTCTTCTTAACTCCAACAAGAATTCCCAAGGGGAGTTCTTAAAGGTCATTGGGATCTGGCATACTGAGGAGATCTCATGCCCGACCTCCTCGAACAAATTAGGCCTGTAGATCCAAGGGTTGTTGCATATCTTTTTTTTTTTTTTTTTTAACACTAGATGTTTTCTACTAATTCCCTTTTCTCAGATTTTCCTTGAGCAGATTCTCGTAACGATAAGCCGAACTTGAATTTTCTGAAAGTGCAAAACCTCAATCAAATTCTTCGGTTTGAAGTTTAGCCCCATTTTGATGGTCACTTAGTGCCTCAAGATGCTGTAGCCGAATAGTGGATACTAGAGGCTATTTTTGTTTCCTCAATATTGCACAATAGAAGGTGGGGTTAGGTTTCCTTTTGGCTGTCTCTTGATACATGTCCTTAGGTTCTATAGGTTCAGCCCTGATACATGCATGCCTAACCTCTTCTGCGTGGTTGGGTGTATAGAAAAGTTTTGAAGGTAGTTCGGCCTAAAGCTCACCCACCATGATATAAATTCTATCTATAATTGTTATAATCACCTATCCCTAGGCTACAACATCTAGGTCCACTGAGGCCGATTAAGGCATATTTCGTGTCTTCTTGACTCGAACAAGAATTCACAAGAGGAATTCTTAAAGATCACCAGGAACTGGTATGTTGAGGAGATCTCATGCTCGGCCTCCTTGAACAAACAGGACTGTATATCCAAGGGTTTTTTTTTTGTCCTAACACTATATGTTTTCTCTGATTTTTGGTGTGCCAATTCTCGAACTGTTAACCCAAACTTGAATTTTGTGTAAGTTCAAAACCTCAATCGGATTCTTAAGTCTGAATTTTATGCCCATTCTATTGGTCACATCGTGCCTCAAGATGCTATAGCCGAATAGCAGGTACTGGGGGTTTTTTTTGTTTCCTTAATTGCCTGCAATAGAAGGTGGGGTTAGGTTTCATTTTATCTCTCACTTGATACATGTCCTTAGGTTCTATATGCACAGCCCTCATAAATGAATGCCCAACCTCTTTCGCGTGGTTGGGTGTATAGAAATGTTTCTTAGGCAGTTTGGCCTAAAGCTCGCCCACCATAATATAAATTGTATCTATAATTGTTGTAGTAACCAATCCTCCGGCTACTACATCAAGGTCCACCGAGGCTGACTAAGGTAGATTTCGTGTCTTCTTGACTCAGACAGGAATTAAAGTGGAATTCTTAAAACTCACTAGGAACTAGCATATTGAGGAGATCTCATGCACAGCCTCCTCGAACAAACCAGGTCTATAGATCCAAGGGTTGCTGCATATCATTTTTTTTTTTAAATAGTAGGTGTTTTCCACTAATTCTGCATTCTATGATTTTTGGTGTGCGGATTATCGAAACGTTAAGTCGAACATGATTTTTGTGGAAGTGCAAAACCTCAAACAGATTCTTTGGTTTGAAGTTTACCCTTGGGATATTTTTGTGTCCCCAATAGCCTGGAATAGAAGGTGGGGTTAGGTTTCATTTTAACTGTCTCTTGATACATACCCTTAGGTTCTATAGGCTCAGCCCTGATAAATGCATGCCCAACCTTTACAGCATGGTTGGGTGTATAGAAAAGTTTAATAGGTAGTTCGGCCTAAAGCTCACCCACCATGATATAAATTATATCTATAATTGTTGCAATTACCTATCCTCAGGCTCCTACATCAAGGTCCACCAAGGCTGATTAAGGCATATTTCATGTCTTCCTGACTCGAACAAGACTTCATAAGAGGAATTCTTAAAGGTCATTGGGAACTGGTATGTTGAGGAGATCTCATTTTTCTATACACCTAACCACGAGGAAGAGGTTGTGCATGCATTTATCAGGGCTATGCCTATAGAACCTAAGGACATGTATCAAGAGAGAGTTAAAACGAAACCTAACCCCGCCTTCTGTTGTGGGCTATTAAGGAAACAGAAAAAGCCCCTGGTACCCGCTTTTCGGCGATAGCATCTTAAGGCATGGAGTGACCATCAGAGTGGGCATAAACTTTAGACTTAAGAATCTGGTTGAGGTTTTGCAATTACAAAAAATTCAAGTTTAGCTTAACGTTTAGTGAATTAACACACCAAAAATTAGAGAAAGGGGAATTAGTAGAAAACACCTAGTGTTAGACAAAAAAAAGGATATGCAACAACCCCTTGGATATATGGACCAAGTTAAATATATTAATAAAATAAATAATAGAAAAAATCTCTTGAATTTTGTCTGCAAAAGCCTTTTTTACTTTCACAACCCAGCCTAGTTAGGACCTCACCAAAATTTTCTTTTTTGTTCCTTTGAATCATAGAAAAATAAAATGTTAATCTTGGTTAGAGGGTCGATGCTCAACTTACATGGCTCCTCTATTAGCTTCTGAACGGCTAAATATATAAATAAAATAAATAGTAGAAAAAATCTCTTTGATTATGTCCATAAAACCTCAAACGGATTCTTCGGGTTGAATTTTATGCCGACTCTGATGGTCACTCCATGCCAAAAGACGCTATAGTCGAACGAGTACCAGAAGCTATTTTTTTTCCTTAATCGCCCAAAAAACAAGGTGGGCTTAGGTTTCCTTTTAGCTCTCTTTTGATGTATGTCCTTAGGTTCTATAGGCTTAGCCTTGATATATGTTTGCCCAACCTCTTCCGCGTGGTTGGGTGTATAGAAAAGTTTAATAGGCCGTTCGACCTAAAACTCACCCACCATGATATAAATTATATCTATAATTGTTGCAGTAGCCTATACTCAGGCTACTGCATCAAGGATCACCGAGGCCAATTAAGGCAGATTTTGTGTCTTCCTGACTTAAAAAAGAATTCACAAGAGGAATTCTTAAGGGTCGCTAGGATTGGTATGCTGAGGAGATCTCATGCCCAGCTTCCTCAAACAAACCAGGTCCATAGATCCAATGGGTTGTTGCATATCCTTTATTTATTATTATTTTGTTTTTTTATCTAACACAAGGCCTTTTCTACTAATTCCCCTTTCAATGATTTTTGGTGTGTAGATTCTTGAAACATTAAGCCGAACTTGAATTTTTTGGAATTGCAAAACCTCAACTGGATTCTTCATTTTGAAGTTTACGCTCACTCTAATGGTCACTTCGTGCCTAAAGATGTTATAGTCGAACAGCGGGTATCAGGGGCTATTTTTGTTTCCTTAATAGCCCACAATAGGTGGGGTTAGGTTTCCTTTTAGCACTCTCTTGATACATGAAAGTTCACTTGGTGTGTAAAACACTAGTGAATGTTTAGACCCCCAATTTCAAATTAAACCAACACAAGCTTATAGCCAAACAATTGATATTTGAGATAATGGATACAAGCAAAAACCCAAACAATAAACAACTCTACACCATAATTAATCACAGCACAACAGCAATTAAAAGGTAAGAGTAAGGGTTAGCGAGATGCAAACACAAGATAACACGGTGATGTGTTATCGAAGGGGAAACCGAAAAACTCGGCGTAAAACCTCTCCGCTGCCCTCCAAGTGGTGAAATGATTCACTAGAGAATAAAATCAGAGTACACGAATAACAGAAGACCCTCCAAGCCTAGTCTACCCAATGTACTTGAGCCCTACAAGTTCCTGCTACCAACTGGTTAAGCTTAACCATTTCTTCTCTAGCTATCCGGATCCCGCAATAAGCCCATTGCATCAACCAAATAAATTGGTCATCTCTGAATTGCTTCCCAAGTACCAAAATACCTCCTCACTGATATGGGTATGGTGAGATAAGGATTTGGCTAATGAACCTCTCAAAGATATGTCAATGGAGAGGGTGAAAGTAGAGGAATTTGGAGAATCGAATGTATAAAATTATGGATGAGTCAATCTTGGTTTTCTCTAAGATTTCTCTCTCAAAATTCTCTCTAGAAGCTCTCTACATTTTGTGGGTACAAGGGTATTTATAGTAAGGTACATGAGGAATGTGAAAAGACTTTTTTTTTGTTGTAAAACAAGGCCTTTTGGCAACTCAGTCTCGCCATTGGAATAAGTAGCGAGTTTGAGTCACAAGGTATTTGCCAAGTTAGACTGTACTTTTTCTCCTATAGTGCTCCAGCTGTTGTGACCCTTCAACTTTCTGCATACTTCACACGTGTGGCACTTTGGCAAGTTGCTAGTCACGAGAATCCTCTAAATGCACACACACTTGAATTTCTTCACACTCTCTCACACACAACCCTTACATTAATCCCACCTAAAAACAGGATATCTAATTACTGAAATTACAACCAAATTTGGCACAAAATAAAGTCAACAGATGGTTGAATAAATTCAAACTTACAATACATGTCTTTAGGTTCTATAGGCTCAGCCCCGACAAACGCATGCCTAACCTTTTTCAAGTGGTTGGCTATATAGATAAGTTTAATAGGTTGTTCAACCTAAAGCTCATCCACTATGATATAAATTATATCTATAATTGTTACAGTAACCTATCCTCAGGCTACTACATCAAGGTCCACTGAGGCCTTAAGGCATATTTCGTATCTTACTGTCTCCAACAAGAATTTACAAGAGGAAATCTTAGAGGTCATTGGGAACTGGCATGCTGTGGAGATCTCACACCTTGCTTCCTCGAACAAACCAGTTTTGTAGATCCAAGGGGTTATTGCATATCCTTTTTTTTTAATTTTTTTTTTATCTAACACTAGGTGTTTTCTACTAATTCCCCTTTTGCTGATTTTTGGTGTGCAGATTCTCGAAACGTTAGGCCAAACTTGAATTTTACGAAAAATCAAAACCTCAAACGGATTCTTCGGATTGAAGTTTACGCCACTTTTATGGTCACTCCATGCCACAAGAAGCTATAGTTGAACAGCGGGTACTAGGGGCTATTTTTGTTTCCATAATAGCCCGTTATAGAAGGTGGGGTTAGGTTTCCTTTTAGCTCTCTCTTGATACATGTCCTTAGGCTCTATTGGCGCAGCCCCGATAAATGCATGCCCAACCTCGTCCACGTGTTTAGGTGTATAGAAAGGTTTAATAGGTAGTTCGGCCTAAAGGTCACCCACCATGATATACATAATTGTTACGGTAACTTATCCTTGGGCAACTACATCAAAGTCCACTGAGCCCAATTAAGGCAGATTTCGGGTCTTCTTGACTCCAACAAGAATTCACAAGAGGAATTTTTAAAGGTCACTGAGAACTAGTATGCAGTGGAGATCTCACACCCAGCTTCCTCGAACAAACCAGGTTCGTAGATCGAAGGGGTTGTTGCATATCCTTTTTTTATTATTATCTAACATTAGGTGTTTTCTACTAATTCCCCTTTCTCTGATTTTTGGTGCGCAAATTCTCGAAACATTAGGCCAAGCTTGAATCTTGCAAAAGTGCAAAACCTTAAACGGATTCTTCGGATTGAAGTTTACACACACTCTAATGGTCACTCCTTGCCACAAGACGCTATAGTCGAACAGCGGGTACTAGGGGCTATTTGTGTTTCCTTAATAGCCCAAAATAGAAGGTGGGATTGGGTTTCCTTTTAGCTCTCTCTTGATGCATGTCCTTAGGTTCTATTGGCATAGCCCTAATAAATGCTTGCCCAACCTCTTCCTTATACTTGGGTGTTTAGAAAAGTTCAATAGGCAGTAAAGCCTAAAGCTCACCCACCACAATATAAATTATATCTTTAATTGTTGCAGTAACCTATCCTTAGCAATGTAGTCGATAACATACCGGTACCGGCCGGTATATACCATACTGGTACGTATATCGGTATCGAAATGCCAACGTTTCGTACCGGTTTAAATACCAGCCATACCTGCCAATTTCGAGCAATATCGACAAGTACTGGCCGTACAAGCCAGTAAAGAAAAAAGCTCTTTTTTTTTTTTTTAGATTTGTAATTTTTGAATTTTTGTAAGCGCAGAATGATAACTTATTTGCATTAAATTATTAGTGTTATTTATTTTCTTAGTATGCAATGAATAATTAAGCTTTCTATTTTTTATAGTGTTTTTTTTTTCTTTTAATTGATACTGAAATCTAAAACCACGAATAATTTGTTCTGAATTGAGGTAATGTTTTATGGTAAACATTTATATTTATTATAATATATAGACACACACACACACACACACACACACACACACATATATTTATAAATATAAAAAATAACAGTAAATCCAAAACGGTACACCGGTATTGACCGGTACTGAAATAAATCGTTCCACTAGTCCAACTAGTATAGCCTTCGGTACGAAATTAACTCCCTTGATCCTCAGGCTACTACATCCAGGACCATTGAGGCCGATTAAGACAGGTTTCGTGTCTTCCTGACTCCAAAAAGAATTCACAAGAGGAATTCTTAAGGGTCACTGGGAACTTGTATGTTGAGGAGATCTCACACCCTGCTTCCACGAACAAACCACGTCCGTAGATCCAAGGGGTAGTTGCATATCCTTTTTTATTTTATCTAACACTAGGTGTTTTCTACTAATTCCCCTTTCAATGACATTTGGAGTGTAGATTCTTGAAACATTATGCCTAACTTGAATTTTTTGGAAGTGCAAAACTTCAACTGGATTCTTCGGTTTGAAATTTACGCCCACTTTGAAGGTCACTCCATGCCTCAAGATGCTATAGCCAAACAGCGGGTACCAAGGGATATTTTTGTTTCCTTAATAGCTTGCAATAGAAGGTGGGGTTAGGTTTCCTTTAAGTTCTTTTTTGATACATGTCTTTAGGTTCTATAGGCTCAGCTCGACAAATACATGCACAACCTCTTTCACGTGGTTGGGCGTATAGGAAAGTTTAATAGGTAGTTTGGCCTAAAGCTCACCCACCATGATATAAATTATATCTATAATTGTTACAGCAACCTCTCCTTGGGCTACAACATCAAGGTCCACCGAGGCCGATTAAGGCATATTTCGTATCTTCCTGACTCCAACAAGAATGCACAGGAGGAATTCTTAGAGGTCGCTGGGAATTGGCATGCTGAAGAGATCTTATGCCCGACCTCCTTAAAAAAACCATGTCCGTAGATCTAAGGGGTTGTTGCATATCTTTTTTTTTTTTTTGGTCCAACAATAGGTGTTTTCTACTAATTCACTTTTCTCTGATTTTTGTGAGTAGACACTCGAAACGTTAAGCCAAACTTGAATTTTGTGGAAGTGCAAAACCTCAACTAGATTCTTTAGTTTGAAGTTTACACTCACTCTGATGGTCACTTTGTGCGTCAAGATGCTATAGCCGAACAGCGAGCACCAGGGGCTATTTATGTTTGCTTAATAGCCCATAATAGAAGGTGGGGTTAGGTTTCCTTTTAGGTCTCCCTTAATACATGTCCTTAGGTTCTATAGACTCAACCATAACAAATGCATGCCCAACCTCTTTCATGTGGTTGGGTGTACAGAAAAGTTTAATAGGCAGTTCGGCCTAAAGCTTAACCACTATGATATAAATTATATCTATAATTGTTGTACTAACCTATCCTTTGCCTACTACATCAAGGACCACCAAGGCCAATTAGGGCAGATTTCATGTCTTCCTAACTCCATAAAGAATTCACAAGAGGAATTCTTAAGGGTCACTGGGAATTGGTATGCTAAGAAGATCTCATGGTATGCTGAGGAGATCTCATGCCCAGCTTCCACGAACAAACTAGGTTCGTAGATCCTAGGGGTTGTTGCATATCCTTTTCCTTTTCCTTTTTTATTTGTCCAACACTAGGTGTTTTCTACTAATTCACTTTTCTCTGATTTTTGGTGAGTAGACACTCCAAACGTTAAGCCAAACTTGAATTTTGTGGAAGTGCAAAACGTCAACTAGATTCTTTAGTTTGAAGTTTATGCCCACTTTGATGGTCACTCTGTGTGTTAAGATGCTATAGCCGAATAGCGAGCACTAGGGGCTATTTATGTTTCCTTAATAGACCGCAATAGAAGGTGGGGTTAGGTTTCCTTTTAAATCTCCTGTCCTTAGGTTCTATAGGCTGAGCCCTAATAAATCTCCCCTTTCTCTGATTTTTTGTGTGTAGATTCTCGAAATGTTAGGCAAAACTTGAATTTTGCGGAAGTGCAAAACCTCAAACGAATTCTTCGAATTGAAGTTTACACCCACTCTAATGGTCACTCCATGCCACATGACGTTATAGTCAAACAGCGGGTACCAAGGACTATTTTTTTTCCTTAATAGCACGTTATAGAAGGTGAGGTTAGGTTTCCTTTTAGCTCTCTATAGATACATGTCCTTCGATTCTATCGGCACAGCCCCGATAATTGCATGCCTAACCTCTTCCACATGGTTGGGTGTATAGAAAAGTTTAATTGGTAATTCAGCCTAAAAGTCACCCACTATGATATAAATTATATCTATAATTGTTATAGTAACCTATCCTTGGACTACTACATCAAGGTCCACCGAGGCCGATTAAGGCAAATTTTGTACCTTCCTGACTCCAATAAGAATTCACAAGAGGAATTCTTGAAGGTCACTGGGAACTGGTATGCTGTGGAGATCTCACACCTAGCTTCCTCAAATTAACCAGGTTTGTAGATCCAAGGGGTTGTTGCATATCCTTTTTTTTTTTTTTTTTATATCTAACACAAGGCGTTTTCTACTAATTCCTCTTTCTCTAATTTTTGGTCTGCAGATTCTTGAAATGTTAGGCCAAACTTGAATTTTGGAAGAATACAAAACCTCAAATGAATTCTTCGGATTGAAGTTTATGCCCACTCTAATGGTCACTCCATGACACAAGACGCTATTGTCAAACAGCGGGTACCAGGGGCTATTTTTGTTTCCTTAATAGCCCAAAATAGAAGGTGGGCTCAGGTTTCCTTTTAGCTCTCACTTGATGCATGACCTTAGGTTCTATAGGCTTTGCCCTGATAAATGCTTGCCCAACCTCTTCCACGTGGTTGGGTGTATAGAAAACTTTAATAGGCAGTTCGGCCTAAAGGTCACCCACCATGACACAAATTATATCTATAATTGTTGCAGTAACCTATCCTCAGACTACTACATCAACGTCCATCGAGGTCGATTACAGCATATTTCGTGTCTTCCTGACTCCAAAATGAATTCACAAGATGAATTCTTAACGGTCACTGGGAACTGGTATGCAGAGGAGATCTCATGCCCAGCGTCCTCGAACAAACCAGGTCCGTAGATCCAAGGGGTTGTTACATATCTTTTTTTTTTAATTATCTAACACTAGGCGATTTATACTAATACCCCTCTCAATGATTTTTGGTGTGTAGATTCTTGAAACATTAAGCCGAACTTGAATTTTTTGGAACAGCAAAACCTCAACCGGATTCTTCAATTTGAGGTTTATGCCCACCCCGACAGTCACTCTTTGCCTCTAGATGCTATAGTCGAACAATAGGTACCAAGGGTTATTTTTGTTTACTTAATAGCCCGTTATAAAAGGTGGGGTTAGGTTTCCATTTAGCTCTCTCTTGATACATGTCTTTAGGTTCTATCGACAAAACCCCTATAAATGCATGCTCAACCTCTTCCACATGGTTGAGTTTATAGAAAATTTTAATAGGTAGCTCGGCCTAAAGGTCACCCTCCATGGTATAAATTATATCTATAATTGTTATAGTAACCTGTCCTCGAGCTACTACATCAAGGTCCACCAAGGCCGATTAAGGCATATGTCATGTCTTCTTGACTCCAACTAAAATTCATAAGAGGAATTCTTAAAGGTCACTGGGAACTAGTATGCCGTGGTGATCTCACGCCCAGCTTCTCCAAGGAGTTGTTGCATATCCTTTTTTTTATTATCTAACACAAGGCGTTTTCTACTAATTAACCTTTCTCTGATTTTTGATTTGCAGATTCTCGAAACGTTAGGCCAAACTTGAATTTTGTGGAAGTGCAAAACCTCAGACGGATTCATCAGATTGAAGTTTACGCCCATTCTGATGGTCACTCCATGCCATAAGATGTTGTAGTCGAATAGCGGGTACCAGGGGCTATTTTTGTTTCCTTAATATCCCAAAATAGAAGGTGGGATAAGGATTCCTTTTAGCTATCTCTTGATGCATGTCCTTAGGTTCTATAGGTTTTGCCCTAATAAATGCATGCCCAACCTCCTCCGCGTGGTTGGGTGCATAGAAGTGTTAAATAAGCAGTTCGGCCTAAAGCTCACCCACCATGATATAAATTATATCCTAAATTTTTGCAGTAACCTATCCTCAGGCTATTACATCCAAGTCCACCGAGACCAATTAAGGCTGATTTCATGTCTTCCTAACTCCAATAAGAATTCACAAGAGGAATTCTTAAAGGTCACTGGGAACTGGTATGATGAAGAAATCTCATGCCCAGCTTCCTTTAACAAACCAGGTCCGTTGATCTATGGGGTTGTTGCATATACTTTTTTATTTATTAACATCTAACACTAGGTGTTTTCTATGAATTCCCCTTTCTCAAATTTTTGATGTGCAGATTCTTGCACGTTAACCAAACTTGAATTAGGTGGAAGCATAGAGCCTTAAACTGATTCTTCGGTTTGAAGTTTACGCCCACTGTGCCTAAAGATTCTATTGCTGAACAGCGAATACTAGGAGCTATTTTTGTTACCTTAAGAGCTCGCAATAGAAGGTGGGGTTAGGTTTCCTTTTAGCTCTCTCTTGATACATGTCTTTAGGTTCTATAGGCTCAGCCCTGATTAAAGCACGCACAACCTCTTCCGCGTAATTGGGTGTATAGAAAAGTTTAACATGCATTTCACCCAAAAGCTCACCCCCATGATATAAATTATATCTATAATAGTTGTAGTAACCTATCCTCGGGCTATTACATCAAGGTCCACCAAGGCCAATAAAGGCAGATTTTGAATCTTCCTTACTCCAACAAGAATTCACAAGAGGAATTCTTAAAGGTCACTGGGAACCGGCATACTGAGGAGATCTCAAGCCCAGCCACCTCGAACAAACTTGGTCTGTAGATCTAAGGGGTTGTTTCATATCCTTTTTTTTTTGGTCTAACACTAGGTGTTTTCCACTAATTCCTGTTTCTCTGAATTTTGGCCAAACTAGAATTTTGTGGAAGTGCAAAACCCTAAACGGATTCTTCAGTTTGAAGTTTACGACCACTCTAATGATCACTCCATGCCTCAAGACACAATAGTCGAACAGCCGGGACAAGGGGCTATTTTTGCTTCCTTAATAGCCCGAAATAGAAGGTGGTGGTTAGGTTTTCTTTTAGTTCTCACTTTATGCATGTCCTTAGGTTCTATTGGCTTAGCCTTAATAAATGCATGCCCAACCTCTTTGCGTGGTTAGGTGTTTTCTACTAATTCCCATTTCTCTAATTTTTGGTGAGCATCTTCTCAAAACGTTAAGCCAAACTTCAATTTTGTGGAAGTGCAAAACCTCAACCAAATTCATCAATTTGAAGTTTAGGCCCACTCTGATGGTCACTTTGTGTCTTAAGATGCAATAGCCAAATAGCGGGCACCTAGGGCTATTTTTGTTTTCTTAATAGCCCGCAATAGAAGGTGGTGTTAGGTTTCCTTTTAGCGCTCTCTATATACATGTCCTTAGGTTCTATAGGCTCGACCCTAAGAGAAATGCATGTCCAACCTCTTCCGCATGGTTAGGGGTATAGAAAAGTTTAAAAGGCAATTTGGCTTATAGCCTACCCACCATGATATGAATTATATCTTGAATTGTTATAGTAATGTATCCTCAGGCTACTACATCAAGGTCCATCGAGACCAATTAAGGCTTATTTCATGTCCTCCTAACTCCAATAAGAATTCACAAAGGAAATTCTTAAAGGTCACTGGGATTTGGTATGCTGAGGAGATCTCGTGCCCAGATTCCTCGAACAAACCATGTTCGTAGATCCAAGGGGTTGTTGCATATCATTTTCTTTTTTTTTGTCTAACACTGGGTGTTTTCTACTAATTCCCCTTTCTCTAATTTTTGGTGTGCAGATTCTAGAAATATGAAGCCAAACTTGAATTTTGTGAAAATACAAAACCTCAAACAGATTCTTCAATTTGAAGTTTACGCCAACTCTGATGGTCACACCATGCCTCAAGACGCTATAGTCAAACAGCTGGTACCAGGGGCTATTTTTGTTTCCTTAATAGCTTGAAATAGAAGGTGGGGTTTGGTTTTCTTTTAGCTCTCTCTTGATGCATGTCCCTAGGTTTTATAAGCATAGCCTTAATAAATGCATGCTTAACCTCTTCCGCGGGGTTGGGTGTGTACAAAAGTTTAATAGGCAGTTCGTCCTAAGGCTCACCCACTACGATATAAATTATATATATAAAATTTGCAGTAACCTGACCTCAGGCTACTACATCAGGGATCACCGAGACTAATTAAGGCTAATTTTGTGTCTTCCTAACTCCAATAAGAATTCACAATAGGACTTCTTAAAGGTCACTGGGAATTGTTATGATGAGGAGATCTCATCCCACCTTCCTCGAGCAAACCAGGTCAGTAGATCAAAGGGTTGTTCCATATCCTTTTCTTTTTATTATCTAACACTAGGTGTTTTCTTCTAATTCCCCTTTCTATGATTTTTGTGGTAAAGATTCTTGAAACGTTAAAGCCAAACTTGAATTTTGTTGAAGTTCAAAACCTCAATCGGATTCTTCAGTTTCAAGTTTATGCCCAGTCTAATGGCCACTCCTTGCCGCAAGATGCTATAGCCAAACAACGAGTCCCAGGGGCTACTTTTGTTTCCTTATTATCCCATAATAGAAGGAGGGGTTAGGATGCCTTTTAGCTTTATCTTAAAACATGTCCTTAGGTTTTATAGTCTCGAACCAAATAAATGCATTCCCAACCCCTTCCATGTGGTTGGGTGTATAGAAAAGTTCAACACGCAAATCAGCCTAAAACTCATCCACCATGATATAAATTATATCTAATAGTTGCAGTAACCAATCCTCAGGCAACTACATCAAGGTCCACCAAGGGGTTGTTTCTTATCTTTTATTTTTTGTCTAACTCTAGGTGTTTTCTACTAATTCCTCTTTCTCAAATTTTTGATGTGTAGATTCTCGAACTTTTAAGCCAAACTTGAATTTTGTGGAAGCGTAAGACCTTAAATGGATTCTTCTGTTTGAAGTATACGTCCACTCTGATGGCCTTTCTGCGCCTCAAGATGTAATAGCCGAACAGCGAGTACAAGGGAATATTTCTATTTCCTTAATAGCCTGCAATAAAAGGTCGGATTAGGTTTCCTTTTAGCTCTCTCTTGATACATGTATTTAGGTTCTATAGGCTCAGCCCTGATAAATGCATGCACCACCTCTTTCGCGTGGTTGGTTGTATAGAAAAGTTTAACATGCATTTCGCCCAAAAGCTCACCCCCATGATATAAATTATATCTATAAGAGTGTAGTATCCAATCCTCGGGCTACTACACCAAGGTCCTCCAAGGCCGATAAAGGCAGATTTCAAACCTTCCTTACTTCAACAAGAATTCACAAGAGGAATTCTTAACGGTCACTGGGAACTAGTATACTGAGGAGATCTCAAGCCCGGCCACCTCGAACAGACTTGGTTCGTAGATCCAAGGGGTTATTTCATATCCGTTTTTTTTGTCTAACACTAAGTGTTTTCTAATAATTCTCATATCTCTGATTTTTGGTGTGAAGATTCTTGAAGCGTTAGGCCAAACTAGAATTTTGTGGAAGCGCAAAACCCTAAACGGATTCTTCGGTTTGAATTTGACGACCACTCTAATGGTCACTCCATGCCTCAATACGCAATAGTCGAACAACAGGTGCCAGGGGCTATTTTTTCTTCCTTAATAGCCCGAAATGGAAGGTGGAGGTTAGGTTTTCTTTTAGTTCTCACTTGATGCATGTCCTTAGGTTCTATTGGCTTAGCCTTAATAAATGCATGCCCAACCTCTTCTATGTGGTTAGGTGTATAGAGAAGTTTAATAAGTAGTTCCGCCTAAAGCTCACCCACATGATGTAAATTATATCCATAATAGTCATAGTAACCTATCCTCGAGCTATTACATCAAGGTCCTCCGAGGTCGATTATGGCAGATTTTGTCTTCCAAACTACAACAAGAATTCACACGAGGAATTCTGAAAGGTCACTAGGAACTAGCATACTAAGGAGATCTCATGCTCGGCCTCCTAGATCCATGGATTTGTTGAATATCTTTTTTTTTTCTTTTTTCTTTTTTTTCTAACACTGGGTGGTTTTCTACTAATTCCCTTTTCTCTGATTTTTGGTGGGTAGATTCTCTAAATGTTTAGCTAAACTTGATGGTCACTCTATGGCTCAAGATGGCCACTTTGTGGCTCAAGCGTGGATTCTTTAGTTTTAAGTTTACACCCACTCTGATGGTCACTTTATGGCTCAAGATGTAATAGCCGAACAGTGAGTACCAAGGGATATTTTTGTTTCCTTAATAGCCCACAATAGAAGGTGGAGTTAGGTTTCCTTATAGCTCTCTCTTCAAACATGTCTTTAGGTTCTATAGGCTCAGCCTAGATAAATGCATGCACAACCTCTTCTGCGTGGTTGGGAGTATGAAAATGTTTAATAGGTTACTCGGTCGAAAGCTCACCCACCATGATATAAATTATATCTATAATTGTTGCAGTAACCTATGCTCGAGCTACTAAGTCAAGGTCCACCGAGGCCAATTAAGGCATATTTCATGTCTTTCTGACTCCAACAAGAAATTACAAGAGGAATTCATAAAGGTCACTGGGAACTAGCATGCTAAGGAGATCTAATGCCCGGCCTCCTCAAAAAAACCACGTCCATAGATCCAAGAGGTTGTCGCATATTCTTTACGTTTATTTTTTTGGTCCAACACTAGGTGTTTCCTACTAATTCCCCTTTCTATAATTTTTAGTAAGCAAATTCTCAAGCGTGCACCAGGGGTTATTTTTGTTTTCTTAATACCCGCAATAAAAGGTTAGGTTAGGTTTCCTTTTAGCTCTCTCTTGATACATGTCCTTAGGTTCTATAGGCACAACGTATATAAATGCATGTCCATCCTCTTCCGCATGGTTGGGGGTCTAAAAATATTTAATAGGCAGTTCACCCTAAAGCTTACCCACCATGATATGAATTTTATCTATAATTGTTGTAGTAACCTACCTTAGGCTACAACATCAAGGTCCACCGAGACCAATGAAGGTTGATTTCTTGTCTTCCTAACTCCAATAAAAATTCACAAGAGGAATTCTTAAAGGTCACTGGGAACTGGTATGCTGAGGAGATCTCGTGCCCAGCTTCCTCAAACAAACCAAGTTCGTAGATCCAAGGGGTTGTTGCATATCCTTTTTTTATTACTATCTAACACTTCCTGCTTTCTACTAATTCCCCTTTCTATGATTTTTGGTGTGAAGATTCTTGAAACGATAAAGCCAAACATGAATTTTGTGGAAGCGCAAAACCTCAATCGGATTCTTCGGTTTGAAGTTTACACCCACTCTAATAGTCACTCCATGCCTTAAGATGCTATAGCCAAACAACGAGTACCAAGGGCTATTTTTGTTTCCTTAATAGCCCGTAATAGATGGTGGGGGTTAGGATTCCTTTTAGCTTTCTCTATATACATGTCCTTAGGATCTATAGGCTCGACCCTAATAAATGAATTCCCAACCTCTTCCGTGTGGTTGGGTGTATAGAAAAGTTTAACATGCAATTCGGTCTAAAGCTCTCCCACCATGATATAAATTATATCTATAATAGTTGCAATAACCTATCATCGGGCTACTACATCAAGGTCCACCGAGGCCGTCAAAGGTAGATTTCGTGTCAACTTGACTCCAACAAGAATTCACAAGAGGAATTCTTAAAGGCCACTGGGAATTGGCGTACTAAGGAGATCTCATGCCCGGCCAGCCACCTCGAACAAACCAGGTCTGTAGATCCAAGGGGTTATTGCATATCTTTTCTCTTTTTTCTTTTTTCTTTTTTTGAATGGCAGGACGTGTTTTCTACTAATTCCCATTTCTCTGATTTTTGGTGTGCAGATTCTCGAAATGTTAAGCCAAACTTGAATTTTGTGGAAGCATATAACCATAAACGGATTCTTTGGTTCGAAGTATACGCACACTCTGATGGTCACTCTGTGCCTCAAGATGCTATAATCGAACTGCGCGAACTAGGGGCTATTTTTGTTTCCTTAATAGCTCACAATAGAAGGTGGGGTTAGGTTTCCTTTTAGCTCTCTCTTGATACATGTACTTTTGTTTAGGCTTAGCCCTGATAAATGCATACCCAACCACTTCCGCATGGCCGCGTGTTTTGAAATGTTTAATAGACCGTTCGGCCTAAAGCTTACCCACAATGATATAAATTATATCTATAATTGTTGGAGTAACCTATCCTCAGGCCTGTACATCATGGTCCACCGAGGCCGATTAAGGCATATTTCTTGTTTTCCTGACTCCAACAAGATTACACAAGAGGAATTCTTAAAGGTCATTAGGAAATGGCATGCTGAGGAGTTCTCATGCCCGACCTCCTCGAAAAAACCATGTTCGTAGATCCATGGGGTTGTTGCATATTCTTTTCTTCTTCTTTTTTGTCCAACATTAGGTGTTTTCTACTAATTCCCTTGTCTCCGATTTTAGGTGAACAGATTGTCAAAATGTTAGGCCAAACTTGAATTTTGTGGAAGTGCAAAACCTCAACTAGATTCTTCAGTTTGGAGTTTACGCCCACTCTGATGGTCACTCTATGCCTCATGGTGTTATAGCCGAACAGCGAGTACCAGGGGCCATTTTTGTTTCCTTAATAGCCCTCTATAGAGAGTGGGATTAGATTTCCTTTTAGATTTCTCTTGATACATGTCCTTAGATTCTATAGGCTTAGCCTTGGCAGATGCATGCCCAACCTCTTCCGCGTGGTTAGGTGTATAGAAAAGTTTAATAGGTAGTTTGGCCTAAAGCTCACCCACCATGATATAAATTATATCTATCGTAGTTGCAGTAACCTGTCCTTGGGCTACTACATTAAGGCCCATAAGGCTGATTAAGGCAGGTTTCGTGTCTTCCTGACTACAACAAGACTACACCATAGGAATTCTTAAAGGTCACTAGGAACTGGCATAGTGAGGAGATCTCATGCCTGGTCTCCTCAAATCAACCAGGTCTATAGATCCAAGGGATTGTTGCATATCCTTTTTTTTTTTTTCATTCTTAACACTAGGTTTTCAACTAATTCCCCTCTCTATGATTTTTTGTGTGCAGATTCTCAAAATGTTAAGCCAAACTTGAATTTTGTGGAAATGTAAAACCTCAACCAGTTTCATCAATTTGAAGTTTACGCCCACTCTGATGGTTACTCCATGCCTCAAGACGCTATATTTGAGCAGCGGGTATTAAGGGCTATTTTTGTTTCCTTAATAGCCTGCAGTAGATGGTGGGGTTAGATTTCCTTTTTGCTTTCTCTTAATACATGTCCTTCGGTTCTATAGGCTCGGCCCTGATGAATGCATTCCTAATGTCTTCCACCTAGTTGGGTGTATAGCAAAGTTTAACATGCACTTCGGCCTAAAGCTCATCCACCATAATATTAATTATATCTATAATATTTGTAGTAACCTATCCTCAGGCTACGACATCAAGGTTCACCGTGGCCAATAAAGGTAGATTTCATGCTCGGCCTCCTCGAACAAACCAGGTCCGTAGATCCACGCTGTTGTTGCATATATATATATATATATTAATCTAACACTTGGTGCTTTCTATTAATTCCCCTTTCTCTGAGTTTTGCATGCAGAATCTCAAAACGTTAAGCCAAACTTGAATTTTTTGGGAGTCAAAAACCTTAAACGGATTCTTCGGTTTGAAGCTTCGCCCACTCTTATGGTCACTTTGTGCCTCAAGACACTATAGCCGAACAGCGGGTACTAGGGGCTATTCTTGTTTCCTTAATAACCTGCAATAGAAGGTGGGATTAGGTTTCCTTTTAACTCTCTTGATACATTTTCTTAGGTTCTATAGGCTCAGCCCTGATAATTGCATGCCCAACCTCTTCCACGTGGTTAGGTGTGTAGAAAAGATTAATAGGTAGTTCGGCCAAATTCTCACCCTTGATGATAAATATTATGTCTATAATTGTTGTAGTAAACTATACTCGGGCTACTACATCAAGGTCCACAGAGGCCGATTAAGGCAGATTTCGTGCCTTCCAGACTCCAACAAGAATTCACAACAAGAATTCTTAAAGGTCACTGGAATCGGCACCCTGAAGAGATCTCTTGCCTGGCCTCCTTGAAGAAGCCATGTCCATAGATCCAAGGGGTTGTTGCATATCCTTTTCTTTTTTTTTCTTTTTTTGTCCAACACTCAGTATTTTCTACTAATTCCCTTTTCTCTGATTTATGAAAT
Organism: Castanea sativa; assembly: GCF_040712315.1. Classification (NCBI taxonomy): domain Eukaryota; kingdom Viridiplantae; phylum Streptophyta; class Magnoliopsida; order Fagales; family Fagaceae; genus Castanea; species Castanea sativa. Next base: position 21,879,805 of record NC_134017.1, read on the forward strand.
GCAAATTCTAGAAATGTTAAGCCAAACTTGAATTTTGTCGAACTACAAAACCTCAACCGAATTCTTCAGTTTGAAGATTACGCCCACTCCAATGGTCACTCCGTGCCTCAATATACTATAGCCGAATAGCGGGTACCAGAGGCTATTTTTGTCTCATTAATAGCCCGCAATAGAAGGTGGGGTTAGGATTCCTTTTAGCTTTCAATTGGTACATGTCCCTACGTTCTATTGGCTTGGCCCTGATAAATGCATTCTCAACCTCTTCCGCGTGGTTAGGTATATATAACTGTTTAACATGCGGTTCGGCCTAAAATTCATCAACCATAATATAAATTATATCTATAATTGTTGCAGTAACCTATTGTCTGGCTACTACATCAAGGTCCACCGAGACCAATTAAGGCTAATTTCGTGTCTTCTTGACTCCAATAAGAATTCACAAGTGGAATTCTTAAAGGTCACTGGGAACTAGTATGCTAAAGAGATCTCATGCCTAGCTTCCTTGAACAAACCAAGTTCGTAGATCCAAGGGGTTCTTGCATATCTTTTTTTTTTTTTATCTAACACAAGGTATTTTCTACTACTTCCTCTTTCTATGACTTTTGGTGTGAAGACTCATGAAACATTAATGCCATACTTGAATTTTGTGGAAGTTTAAAACCTCAATTGGATTCTTCGGTTTGAAGTTAACACTCACTCTAATGGTCACTCCATGGCTCAAGATGCTATAGCCGAACAGTGAGTACCGAGGGCTGTTTTTGTTTCCTTATTAGCACCCAATAAAAGGTGGGGTTAGGATTCCATTAATGTTTCTCTTGATACATGTCCTTAGGTTCTAGTCTCGGCCCAAATAAATGCATTCCCAACCTCGTCCGTGTGGTTGGGTGTATAGAAAAATTTAATTAGTAGTTCGGCCTAAACCTCACCCACAATGATATAAATTATGTCAATAATTGTTGCAGTCAACTATCCTCGGGCTACTACATCAAGGTCCACCAAGGCCGATTATGGCAGATTTCGTGTCTTACAGACTCCAATAAGAATTCACAGTAAGAATTCTTAAAGGTCAATAGGAATTGGCACCCTGAGGAGATCTCTTGCCTGGCCACCTCGATTAAGACATGTCCATAGATCCAAGGGGTCGTTGCATATCATTTTCTTTCTTTTTTTGTCCAACACTCTATGTTTTCTACTAATTCCCTTTTCTTTGATTTTTGGAGGGCAGATTCTAGAAACGATAAGTCAAACTTGAATTTTGTGAAACTGCAAAACCTCAACCGGATACTTCAGTTAGAAGTTTACGCCCACTCCAATGGTCACTCTGTGCCTCAATATGCTATAGTCGAACAACAAGTACTAGGGGCTACTTTCTTTTCCTTATTAGCCCACAATAGAAAGTGGGGTTAGAATTCCTTTTAGCTTTCTTTTAATACATGTCCTTAGGTTTTATAGTCTCGGCGCAAATAAATGCATTCCCAACCTCTTCCTGGTGGTTGGGTGTGTAGAAAAGTTCAACACGCAGTTCGGCCTAAAGCTCACCCACCATGATATAAATTGTATCTATAATAATTGCAGTAACCTATCCTCGAGCTACTACAAGAAGGTCCACCAAGGCCAATAAAGACAGATTTCATGTCTTCCTAACTCCAATAAGAATTCATAAGAGGAATTCTTAAAGATCACTAGGAACTAGTTCGCTGAGGAGATCTCATGGCCAGCTTCCTCGAACAAACTAGGTCCGTAGATCAATGGGGCTGTTGCAGATCCTTTTTTTTTTTTTATCTACCACTAGGTGTTTTCTACTAATTCCCATTTCTCTTATTTTTGGTGTGCAGATTCTCAAAATGTTAAGCCCAACATGAATTTTGTGGAAGTGCAAAACCTCAACCGGATTCTTCGGTTTGAAGTTTACACCCACTCTAATGGTCACTCCGTACCTCAAGATGCTATAGTCGAAAATTGGGTACCACTGGCTATTTTTATTTCCTTAATAGCCCGCAATAGAAATTGGGGTTAGGTTTCCTATTAGCTCTCTCTTGATACATGTCTTTAGGTTCTATAGGCTTAGCCCCAATAAATGCATGCCCAACCTCTTCCATGTGGTTGGGTGTATAGAAACGTTTAATAGGTAATTCGGCCTAAAGCTCACCCACCATGATATTAATTTCATCTATAATTGTTGCAGTAACCTTTCCTCGGGCAACAATATCAGGGTCCACGAAGGCCCATTAAGGCATATTTTGCATCATCCTGACTACAACAAGAATTCACACGAGGAATTCTTAAAGGTCACTGGGAACTGGCGTGCATGAGGAGATCTCATGCCCGGCCTCCTCCAAAAAACCATGCCCTTTTAGCTTTCTCTTGGTACATGTCTCTAAGTTCTATTGTCTTGGCCCTGATAAATGCATTCTCAACCTCTTCTACGTGGTTAGGTGTATAGAAAAGTTTAACACGCGGTTCGGCCTAAAATTCATCAACCATGATATGAATTGTATCTATAATAGTTGTAGTAACCTATCCTCGGGCTACTACATCAAGGTCCACCAAGGCCAATCAAGGCAGATTTCATGTCTTCCTAACTCCAATAAGAATTCACAAGAGGAATTCTTAAAGATCACTAGGAACTAGTTTGCTGAGGAGATCTCATGCCCAGCTTCCTCAAACAAACTAGGTTCGTAGATCAAAAGGGTTGTTGCATAAACTTTCTTTTTATTATCTAACACTAGGTGTTTTCTACTAATTCCCCTTTCTCTAATTTTTGGTGTGCAGATTCTCAAAACGTTAAGCCTAATATGAATTTTGTGGAAGTGAATAACCTCAACCGAATTCTTCGGTTTGAAGTTTACACCCACTCTGATGGTCACTTCGTACCTCAAGATGCTATAGTCGAACACTAGGTACCATTGGCTATTTTTATTTCCTTAATAGCCCGCAATAGAAAGTGGGGTTAGGTTTCCTATTAGCTCTCTCTTGATACATGTCTTTAGGTTCTATAGGCTTAGCCCCAATAAATGCATGCCCAACCTCTTCCATGTGGTTGGGTGTATAGAAACGTTTAATAGGTAATTCGGCCTAAAGCTCACCCACCATGATATATATTTCATCAATAATTGTTGCAGTAACCTTTCCTCGGGCAACAATATCAGGGTCCATAGAGGCCCATTAAGGCATATTTTGCGTCATCCTGACAACAACAAGAATTCACAAGAGGAATTCTTAAAGATCACTGTGAATTGGGGTGCTGAGGAGATCTCATGCCCGGCCTCCTCAAAAAAACCATGTCTTTTTAGCTTTCACTCGGTACATGTCCCTAGGTTCTATTGGCTTAGCCCTGATAAATGCATTCTCAACCTTTTCTGCGTGGTTAGGTGTATAGAAAAGTTTAACCCGGGGTTCGACCTTGAATTCATCAACCATGATATGAATTGTATCTATAATAGTTGTAGTAACCTATCCTCGGGCTACTACATAAAGGTTCACCAAGGCCAATAAAGGCAGATTTCATGTCTTCCTAACTCCAATAAGAATTCACAAGAGGAATTCTTAAAGGTCACTAGGAACTAGTATGCTGAGGAGATCTCATGCCCAGCTTCCTCAAACAAACTAGGTCCGTAGATCAAAAGGGTTGTTGCATAAACTTTCTTTTTATTATCTAACACTAGGTGTTTTCTACTAATTCCCCTTTCTCTAATTTTTGGTGTGTAGATTCTCGAAATGTTAAGCCCAACATGAATTTTGTTGAAGTGCAAAACCTTAACCGTATTCTTCGGTTTGAAGTTAACACCCACTCTGATGGTCACTCCTCGCCTCAAGATGCTATAGTCGAAAAGTGGGTACCAGTGGCTGTTTTTATTTCCTTAATAGCCCGTAATAGAAGGTGGGGTTAGGTTTCCTAATCGCTCTCTCTTGATACCTGTCCTTAGGTTCTATGGGCTTAGCCCCAATAAATGCATGCCAAACCTCTTCCATGTGCTTGGGTGTATACAAAAGTTTAATAGGTAATTCAGCCTAAGGCTCACCAACCATGATATAAATTATATCTATAACTGTTGCAGTAACCTTTCCCCAGGCAACCATATCAGAGTCCACAGAGGCCTATTAAGGCATATTTTGCGTCTTCTTGACTCCAACAAGAATTCACAATAGGAATTCTTAAAGGTCACTAGGAACTGGCGTGCTAAGGATATCTCTTGCCTGGCCTCCTAAAAAAATACCATGTCCTTAGATCCAAGGGGTTGTTGCATATCCTTTTACCTTTTTTTTTTGTCCAACACTAGGTGTTTTTTTACTAATTCCCTCTTCCCTGATTTTTGGTGTGCAGATCCTTTTTATTATTATCTAACATTCGGTGATTTTACTAATTTCCCTTTTTATGATTTTTGGTGTGCAGATTCCAAAAACATTAAACCGAACTTGAATTTTGTGGAAGGGCAAAACCTTAACCGGATTCTTCGATTTGAAATTTACGCCAACTCTAATGGTCACTCCCTGACTCAAGATGCTATAGCCGAATAGCGGGTGCTAGGGGCTATTTTTGTTTCCTTTTTAGCCTGCAATAGACGGCGGGTTTAGGTTTCTTTTTAGCTCTCTCTTGATACATGTCCTTAGGTTCTATAGGCTCAGCCCTGATAATTGCATGCCTAACCTCTTACACGTGGTTAGGTGTGTAGAAACGTTTAATAGGTAGTTCGGCCTAAACCTCACCCACGATGATATAAATTATGTCTATAATTGTTGCAATAAACTATACTCGGGCTACTACATCAAGGTCCACCGAGGTCGATTAAGGCAGATTTCGTGTCTTCCAGACTCCAACAAGAATTTACAATAAGAATTCCAAAAGGTCACTAGGAGACCTCCTGCCCGACCTCCTCGAAGAAGCTATGTCCACAGATCCAAGGGGTTGTTGCATATCCTTTTCTTTTTCTTTTTTTTTTTTTGTCCAACACTCGGTGTTTTCTACAAATATCAGGATCTCTGATATTTGGAGTGCAGATTCTAGAAATGTTAAGCCAAACTTGAATTTTGTGGAAGTGCAAAAACTCAACTGGATTCTTCTGTTTGAAATTTACACCCACTCTGATGGTCACTCCATGCTTTAATATGCTATAGCTGAACAGCAAGTACCAGGGGCTATTTTTGTTTCCTTAGTTGCCCGCAATAGATGGTAGGGTTAGGATTCCTTTTAGCTTTCTCTTGATACATGTCCCTAGGTTCCATTAGCTTGGCCCTGATAAATGCATTTTCAACCTCTTCCGCGTGGTTCAATGTATAGAAAAGTTTAACACATAGTTCGGCCTAAAATTCACCAACCACGATATAAATTATATTTATAATTTTTGCAATAACCTATCCTCGGGCTACTACGTCAAGATCCACCAAGGCCAATAAAGGCAGATTTCATGTCTTCCTAACTCCAAGAAGAATTCACAAGAGGAATTCTTAAAGGTCACTTGAAACTAGTATGTTAAGGAGATCTCATGCCCAGCTACCTCGAACAAACCTAGTCCGTAGATCGAAAGGAATGTTGTATATCCTTTTCTTTTTATTATCTAAGACTAGATGTGTTCTGCTAATTCCTCTTTCTATGATTTTTGTTGTGCAGATTCTCGCAACGTTAAGCCCAACATGAATTTTATGGAAGTGCAAAACCTTAATCGGATTCTTTGGTTTGAAGTTTACGCCCACTCTGATGGTCACTCCATGCCTCAAGATGCTATAGTCAAACTGTGGGTACCAGTGGCTAGTCGAACTGTGGTTAGGTTTCCCATTAGCTCTCTCTTGATACATGTTCTTAGGTTCTATAGGCTCAGCCCCAATAAATACTTGCCCAACCTCTTCCACGTGTTTAGGTGTATAGAAACGTCCGTAAGTCCAAGGCATTGTTCCATATCCTTTTTTTTTTCTCTAACACTAGATGTTTTCTACTAATTACCATTTCTCTGATTTTTGGTGTGCAGATCCTTGAAACGTTAAGCCAAACTTGAATTATGTGGAAGTGCAAAACCTCAACCGGATTCTTCAGTTTGAAGTTTACACCCACTCAGATCGTCACTCTGTGCCTCAAGATATTATAGTTGAATAGCAAGTCCCAGGGGCTATTTTTGTTTCCTTAATAGCCCACTATAGATGGTGGGGTTAGGTTTCCTTTCAACTTTATTTTGACACATGTCCTTAGGTTCCATAGGCTCAGCCCTGATAAATGTATGATCAACCTCTTCCGCGTGGTTGGGTGTATAGAAAAGTTTAATAGGCAGTTCGGCCTAAGGTTCACCCGCTATGATATAAATTATATCTATAATTGTTGCAGTAACCTATCGTCAGGCTACAACATCGAGGTCCACTGAGCCCAACTAAGGCAAATTTTGTGTCTTCCTAACTCTAACAAGAATTCACAAGAGGAATTCTTAACGGTTACTAGGAACTGGTATGCTGAAGAGATCTCATTCCTAGCTTTCTTGAACAAACTAGGTCCGTAGATCCAAGGGGTTATTCCATATCCTTTTTTCTTTTTTTCTTTTTTTTTTTTGTCCAACACTCGATGTTTTCTACGAATTCCCTTTTCTCTGATTTTTGGTGTGTAGATCCTCAAAACGTTAAGCCAAACTTGAATTTTATGGAAGTGTAAAACCTCAACTAGATTCTTTCGTTTGATGTTTACGCCCACTCTAATGGTCACTCCATGCCTTAAGATGCTATAGCCGAACAATAGGTACCAGTGGCTATTTTTGTTTCCTTAATAGCCCGCAATAGAAAGTGGGGTTAGGATTCCTTTTAGCTTTCTCTTCATACCTATCCTTAGGTTCTATAGGCTCGACCCTAATAAATGCATTCCCACCCTCTTCCGCGTGGTTGGGTGTATAGAAAAGTTTAACATGCAGTTCGGCCTCAAATTCACCCACCATAGTATAAATTATCTATATATATATAATAGATGAAGCTGAGAGAAAGTTGGTTCCTACATTTAAGGGCGTGTTGACAAATAGGATAACTGCCTATTTAAAATTCAGACACGTATACAGTTTAAAAAAAAATAATCGTACGTTACAATGCTTGACTTTTTAAACCCTGCCACGTATTAAATAAAAAGCGATCAACTATATTGTTTCATAATGCTAAAACACCGTTTAAAAGCCCTCTCATTATAAATAAAACAATTAACTGGCTAAAATTAGAGAGGCGATAAAATAGGGAGAGGCGATGAGAACATGGAGAACGAAGCAAAGAAAGAGAGAGGCGATGAAATAGAGAGAGGATCAGGCCTGGACACGGAGAAAGAACAGAGGAAGAGGCAGAACAGACGACGTCTCTCAAATTCTTTTCTCTTTGGTTCCGCTAAATCGAAGATCAGAATATAGAGACATTTTTCATTCTACTTTTTTTTTCCGAAATAAGGAGGAAGGAAGATGAAGCGGCCTTCAGCATAAGCACGAAAAAAGCCTTTCCCAGGAACTCTCGATATTAGACCGTTCTTTCTCGGTAATTTTCAACTAATCTCTTATCCTTTTGTCTTCAATTATGTTTTCTGTCAATTTAGGGATTTCGTTGAAATCAGGCAAACAACCTAGAAGATCAAATTCTAATTGAATTGTTATTAGGAATCTATTTTTGGGTTTCGTATCCAATTCTAACTGAATTGTTATTAGGAAATTTCAGTTTCTAGGTTTTGTTCCTTTGCGTTCATATTTTTCAATTTCATATTTTTTTTTTTTTTTGGGCTTGCTATATTTTTAAGGCAGAGAGAGAGAGAGAGAGTGGGATCACCACCATTGTCATACCAGCACATTCAGGCCGACATCCACCAAAATAACCCTGGCACTGCTATCAGTCAAGGTTTTTTTAATATTTAAAAATTTTGAAGTTAAGTATTCTAGGTACAAGTTTACTTGATGTTTCCCTGTGCTGTTATATTTTTTCATCATGAGAGGTTGATTTGATTTATCTTTAATATTTCTATCGTAGTTGCATTAGAGTATAGAGTTTACTATCATTTTTCCTAGCTTAATCTTTTAGGCTATAGAACTCTTTATACCTTCAATTTTCTTTGGTGCTTTTGTTTTAATCTTAATTAGTAGTTATTGCATATTCAATTTTAGTTTTATTCTTTTTCATAGTGACACTATTTAATCTATATATTCCAATTCAAAATTGCTAAAGCTTATAGTTTTAATTGGTTATGATTGAACACTGATACTATTTTGGTTCAAAATTTCAAATTAGTTATCTTTTTAAGAATGTTATTGGAATTCTTATATCTCTATAATATTATTGGAATTATATTCACTTCAGTATTTAAAATCATTTAAACCGAACAAAACATTAAACAGTTTATGACTTAACCTAGGAACTATTTACTCTTTTCTTATAAATAAAACTCAGAAGGCTCATTTAATGGTTTTTATGTTATGAAATTGTTTAGTAAATTTTCCTCCTGCTATCATAAACTTTTGTCAAGCTTGAACTTCAATCCAATTAAGATGAAAATTGTCAACCCCATTTGTAATCATAAAACTTTAGTTCTTCACATAAGTGAGTTTATGTTGTCCACATTTATTTTCAGGTCAACGCAAACCTTCTTTTGTTCATTAATTAATTATTTTTCTTATGTATGATGAAGGAAAAGTAATTATTCTTAGTTTGCTTTTTTGCAATTGTAAGTTACATATTGATGAAATTAAAAACAACCACTCAAGGAGCTACATGGAGGTGTATATACAACTATGCTATATTGAAGGTACTGGTAGTGGCAAGCATGGGATCCCTCATGAGTTTAGGTTACCGAAGTGACATGTATTCATCTTAGTATGAGCTATTTGATAATTATGACTTTGTGTGTTTTAAATCCCAAGTCCAAGCATCTCACCCTCACCTCAGTTTCTCTTTATCTAAGCAATGGTAGGCATATAAATTTGTATCAACGAGTAGTATTTTAATGAATGATGAATTTTTCTTTGCCTTTCAATGTTGCACCACAAAACTTCATTTTGGACTAAAACTTCAAACTACAAGTTTGCTTACTTTCCCTTTTCTCTTTCTTTTCCTTCCATATTTTTGTTTACCTTTATCCACTTGTTCTTCTTACATGATGTTTAGTCTATTTGGAACCGGAATTCCCAACTTGGCAGTTGTTTATGGCAAAGTCAATAAGAACGTCCAGGTAACTTAATGCATATAATATATTCTAATTTTTGTATTCCAGAACTGTTTTTGGGATTGCGCCTTAGCAAAATTTGGGAGCATTAAGAAGCCTGTGAATTTTTCACTTCAAAACATATGTATCCAGTTACAAAACGATATGAGTAATTTTTTTTTTAATTGCCTCTTCTTGCATATATGGTAGTTGGGAATGATTTTGTAATGTAGTCTCTAATCATTTTTCCTTTCATAACAAATGTTTATATGCATATTACCATGTTAATTCACTAAAATCATAGTTTAGATGTGACAAAACTCCTGTTTGTATGGTTTTTTAATAGGTCAACATTGGGTATATTTGCAATTAAAGGAATAAGGTAAACATATTATAGGCTACTGTGTACAGAATGAAAAATATGCTGAACTTTTCTGCTTTATCTTTGGAGCTAGGAGTCAAGAAATTCTCTTCAGGTATGTTCTAAGTTGTCAATTTCAAGGCATGGCATATAGGTAGAACCAAGTTAGTTCTTTTAATACTTCACAAGTTGAGCAGTTGCATTGATAAATTATAATATGTTCTAATTCTTTGCATTTTTTAAAAACAATATATGTTTTGCTGGTTTAAAACCCCATGACCAAGCTTTAGTTTTATTAAGTAGCAGCAGCAGAAGCACAAAGTTTATTTAAATAGATTTTTTATATTACACTATTTTTTGAAACTTGCTTTATCAGCCTCACTTAGAATTACAATTTTTTTTTAAAAAAAAATGATATTAACAAATCATATATAAATTTTAAAAAAAAAAAAAAAAAACTTCTAATATGCAGTATCCATTGATCACAATCTACGTTCTTGGCAAAGAATGCGACATAATCTACATACACATAACATATTTGCAATGTTATGTAATTAGGACACATCAAGAAGCTCTGTATGCTAGGTTAAAGACCCATTGCTTTCATATAACAATGATAGAGGATGCTTAGCATATCTTGCCTGGAGTTTCTCAAATTTTAGTTTTTTAATGCTTATGTTGCAATTGTTTTATATAAAAAGCATGATTTGATAAGCTTTTCCTGTCATGAATTAAGCTTTTAGATTGTGTTTTTCAAGCTAGATTTTGTAGAATCTAAGTGCACAACATTTCATTTGGAATCAAACAACAATTGAGTTCTTGAGCAGATTTCTTACCATTGGTCCGTATTTTTTAAAACAATAATTATCTAATCAAAATTAGTGTTAAAATTTGATGTCCAATGTTCTGGACTATTTGCAGTTTTATCTTAGCTTCATTTGATCAATGTCTTTGGATGAAGAAGTATTAACATCAACGACGTGCAAATGACAACAGCCATGCTTCTCTATCAAAGGATATTCTTACCATTTCCTTTAGCTAGGCTTTTTTTAATTGATAGAAAAATATTTTCTCCATCACATATGATGTTAAAGTTCACTATAGTTGCTTACAGTATGTTTAAAATATTTTATTTGTAAGAAATATATTGTTACATGTATCGTATGATGATTCTGGACTCATGTAATCTATATAATTTGATTATTTTTGTTAATTGAAAACAAATGTCCTTAAGACTAAATTACAAATATATATATAATTAATTAAGAATGCTCATCTATCTTTTAGCCGCGCCTACATATGAAAAGAGAAAACTCAGAAAAGTCGCACGTTTAAATACTCAAAACCAAATTCAACACCAGTTTGGTATTAAACTATTTGACTTTTGGTTTATTTTAGGATTATAAATGTTATTTTGAGCTATGAATCTAAATTTTTATGTTGTTATGAAGAAGTGTATTTGTTTTTCCACTATTTTAAGTTGAATTTTTTCCCCTTATTCAAAGTTTGTTAATATATGTTACTATGATGAAGTATGATTTGATTTACTTCTGATGATGTTATCTAAAAAAAAAAAAAAACTTTTGAGATGCTATAAAAATGCAATAACAAAATTATAAAAAAATTTATATAAAATTTCCGTGCATTTGCACGGGTTACAAGCTAGTATCTATAATTGTTGCAGTAACCTATCGTCGGGCTATCACATCAAGGTCCACCGAGACCAATTAAGGCTGATTTCATGTCTTCCAGACTCCAAGAAGAATTCACAAGTGGAATTCTTAAAGGTCACTAGTAACTGGTATGCTGAGTAGATCTCATGCCCAACTTCCTTGAACAAACCAAGTACGTAGATCCAAGGGGTTGTTGCATATACTTTTTTTTTTTCTAACACTAAGCGGTTTCTACTTATTCCCCTTTCTCTGATTTTTGGTGTGCAAATTCTCGAAACGTTAAGCCAAACTTGAATTTGTAAAAGTGGAAAACCTCAATCGGTTTCTTCGGTTTAAAGTTTACGCCCACTCTGATAGTCCCTCCGTGCCTCAAGACGCTATAGTTGAACAGTGGGTACCAGGGGGAATTTTTGTTTCCATAATACCCACAATAAAAGGTGGGGTTAGATTTCCTTTTACATCTCTCTTGATACATGTCCTTAGGTTCTATAAGCTTAGTCCAGATAAATGTATGCATAACCTCTTGCACATGGTTGGGTGTATAGAAAAGTTTAATAGGTAGTTCGGCTTAAAGCTCACCCACCATGATATAAATTATATCTATAATTGTTGTAGTAAACTATCCTCAGGCTACTACATCAATGTCCACTGAGGCTGATTAAGGCTGATTTCGTGTCGTCCGGACTCCAACAAGAATTCTGAAGAGGAATTCTTAAAGGTCACTGTGAATTGTCATGATGAGGAGATCTCACGCCTGGCCTCCTCAAAAAAACCATGTCCATAGATCCAAGGGGTTTTTACATATCCTTTTCTTTTTTTTCTTTTTCTTTTTTTTTTTGTCCAACACTCGGTGTTTTCTACTAATTCCTTTTTCCTCTGATTTTTGGAGTGCAGATTCTCGAAACGTTAAGCCAAACTTGAAGTTTGTGGAAGTACAAAACCTCAACTGGATTCTTCTGTTTGAAGTTTACGCCCACTCCGATGGTCACTCTATGCCTCAAGATGCTATAGCCAAACAGCAGGTTCCAAGGCCTATTTATATTTGCTAAATAGCTCGTAATAAAAGGTGGGGTTAGGTTTCCATTTAGCTCTCTCTTGATACATGTCCTTAGGTTCTATAGGCTCAGCCCTGATAATTGCATGCACAACCTCTTCCACGTGATTGGGTGTGTAGACAAGTTTAATAGGTAGTTCGGCCTAAACCTCACCCACGATGATATAAATTATGTCTATAATTGTTGCAGTAAACTATCCTTGGGCTACAACATTAGTGTCCACCGATGCCGATTAAGGCAGATTTTGTGTCTTCCTCGAAACTGGCATGCTGAGGAGATGTCATGCCCGGTCTCCACGAAAAAACACGTCCACAGATCCAAGGGGTTGTTGCATATCCTTTTCTTTTTTTAGTCCAATACTAGGTGTTTCTACTAAATCTCTTTTCTTCGATTTTTGGTGTGCAGATTATCGAAACGTTAAGGAAAATTTGAATTTTGTGGAAGTGCAAAACCTTAACCGGATTCTTTAGTTTGAAGTTTACGCCCACTTTGATGGTCACTTCGTTCCTCAAGATGTTATAGCTGAACAATGAGTACCAGCGTCTATTCTTGTTTCCTTAATAGCCCACTCTCTTTTGAGGCTGATTTCATGTCTCCCTGACTCCAATAAGAATTCACAAAAGGAATTCATAAAGATCACTAGGAACTGGTATGTTAATGAGATATCATGCCCAGCTTCCTCGAACAAACAAGGTCCGTAGATCCAGGGGGTTGTTGCATATCCTTTTTTTTTTATTATCTATCCCTAGGTGTTTTCTTCTAATTCCCCTTTCTATGATTTTTAGTGTACAGATTCTTGAAACGTTAAGCCAAACTTGAATTTTGTGAAAGTGTAAAACTTCAACCGAATTCTTTGGTGTGAAATTTACCCTCACTCTAATGGTCACTCCATGCCTCAAGATGCTATAGTAGAACAGCAGGTACCAAGGGCTATTTTTGTTTCCATAATAGCCAGCAATAGAAGGTGGGGATACGTTCCTTTTAGATTTCTCTTGATACATGTCCTTAGGTTCTATAGGCCCAACCATGATAAATGCATGTCCAACCTCTTCCACGTGGTTGGGTGTATAGAAAACTTTAAAAGGCAGTTTGGGCTAAAGATCACCCACCATGATATAAATTATATTTATAATTGTTGCAGTAATCTATCCTCGGGCTACTACATCAAGGTCCATCGACGCCGATTAAGGCAGATTTCATGTCTTCCTGACTCCCATAAGAATTCACAAGGGGAATTCTTAAAGGTCACGGTGAACTAGCATGCTGAGGAGATCTCATGCCCGGGCTCCTCGAAAAAACCATATCCATAGATCCAAGGGGTTATTGCATGTCCTTTTCTTTTTTCTTTTTCTTTTTTCATCCAACACTAGGTGTTTTCTACTAATTCCCTTTTCTCATGCCCGGACCTCCCTCTGCCCCCACACCCCAAGTTGTAATGCCTCTTCCAACCCTAGCCGAACGATACAAAGGAGGAGCCTCCAGCTCTTTTTGTAATGGTTTTTTTTTTTTTATAAATGAAAAGTACTTTCACATTAATTGCTAAGTGTCATTTCTCGATCTATCCTATTTATGATTATTTTTCTTATCTCGCTAAGCAAAAAAACACGATGATTCGTCAAACATAACAATGTTGCCAAACGTAATTAACCAGTATAAGATATAACCTCGTAACTTATTCTAAGAACAAAACCCATCACACCCCGAGAATAGCATTACGTAAGAATGAATGATTTACCTAGTTTCTAACTCATTGATGACCGAGGTTAGGATGATGTCAAACTCAGACTTAGCAAAAGGAAACTTTAGGTTTCCACCTAGCCAATGAACAAGGTCAATTTGAGGCTAGGCTTCTATCCTTAATGAGTAAAATTTTAGGTTTCCACCTAGTCAGTGACTACAATTAGGCTAATGCTAGGCTTCTGTCTTTAATGAGTAAAACTTTAGGTTCCCACCTAGTCAGTGACCAAGGCTAGGCTGAGGCTAGGTTTCTATCCGTAATGAGTAGAACTTTAGCTTAAATGGTTCTTTGGATGAGATGCCTTGAATAACATCTTTAATTCACATACTTGTATACATACAATTACAGTATAATTTGCAAGAAAGGTATACATGTTTAACAACTAAAATAAATAGTTGTTATTCATGCTTCATGGCCGAGGTATAGGTTTCTCCTCCAAATCTTTTAAGTAGTAAGCCCAAGTCCACTGACCAAGGCCACTATATATGGACCCTCCTAGTTTGGGCCAAGTTTTCCCTAACTCAGATCCTTGGTACAAACTCACGTGACTTGATATTTCTATTCTATCCTCAGTAGAGCTTCTGCTAGTAATCAGCCAGTCATATCAATGCTATCTCCATGTTCTCCTCAATGAGCTACTCGGTCATCATTTGGTTTTTACTGTCTGAAGAGAAGTCCTCATAGTGGGAAGGCCGACTTCCAAGGGTATTACAGGCTCAATTCCATAGGTCATGAGAAGGGAAATTCTCTCATGGATCTTTTAGGGTTAGTTTTGTGTGCCCATAATACATTCGGTAACTCCTCAGCCCACCTCCCCTTGGATTCTTCCAGCCCTTTCCTTAACCCATTTATGATGATATTGTTTGTGGCTTCGGCCTGTCCATTACCCTAGAGGTAAGCTGGTGTGGAGTACTTATTCTTGATCCCAAGCTCATTGCAATACCTTTTAAATACTTTGTTGTTAAACTAAAGCCATATCGATGCTATCTCCCTATTCTCCTCAATGAGGTCTAGCTACTTGGTCATCATTTGGAGAGAAGTTGTCTATGCTCATAGTGGAAAGGCCGACTTCCAAAGGTACTATAGCCTCAATTCCATGGGTCATGGAGAAGGAAATTTTTCCCGTGGATCTTCTAGAGATAGTTTTGTATGCCCATAATACATTCAGCAACTCCTCAACCCACCTCCCCTTGGATTCTTCCAGCCCTTCTTTAACCAATTTATGATGATATTGTTTGTGGCGTCGACCTGTCCATTACCCTTGGGGTAAGCCGGTGTGGAATACATGTTCTTGATTCCTAGCTCATTACAATACCCTTTGAATGCTTTGCTGTTAAACAAAAGCCCATTATCAAATATCAGGATCTTCGAGATGCCGAATCGGGTTACAATGTTTTTTGACATAAACTTCTTGACATTGGAGTCCCGCATATTAGCCAAGGGCTCAACCTCTAACCAGATTGTAAAGTAATCGATGGCTATACAATATCTAATACCCATTAAGAAAAAGGCTATGAAATAAGTAGGGGGTTGAGGGATCCCCCCGGCTGGTGGATATCAGGTGCATATTTCTAGTATTGATCACATTTGTTACGTACTCCTAAGCATTTCTATGCATATTTGACCACCAATATCCTTGTGTTATCGCCTTGTGCACTAGAGAACGGCCCCTATGTGACTCCCACGTCTAGATGGACACACAACAAGTATGGACTCCCAAATGACCTCCTATTTAATATATTCTTGGTTGATAACCAATACCAAATGGACTTCCTCCTCCCCTTTTTGGCCTCTTTCTTATCCTCAGGAAGCGTGCCATTTGAAATAAACGCAACAATAGGATTCATCCAACTAGGTGAGGCGATAATGCTGAACACCTGGCTGCTTTCTTGGTGATAGATATTGGGGAAATCAACTTACTCTATTGAGATAATCCAAGCTATAGACCCACCAATTGAGGAAGCCAATTTTGCTAAAGAATCTGCATGGCTATTCTGTCCTTGGGAGACTCTGGTGACCTTTACCTTCTCAAAATTTGCTTGCAACAGTCGCGCTTTCTTCAAATACTTTGACATTCTCTCATCTCTTGCTCCTTGAAATTGGCTAACCACTAGTCATAGGTTTGAGCACACCCTCACTTCTATGACTCTTGCCTTCATGATGGCTCAGAACCCTACCAATAATGCTTCGTATTTGGCCTCATTGTTTGATGCCTAAAATGCCAACTGCAAAGAATGCTTCATCCTTATACCCTTAGGTGACTCCAACATTACCCCGATGCCTGATCCTCGGGTATTTGACACCCCATCCACATATATTCTCCATGGACAGGCTAAGATTAGTTGTACCCCACATACAACCATGATCTCGAGGGAGAACTTAGCAACAAAGTCTTCCAATACCTGCCCTTTGACCAAATTCCTCAATTTGTACCTGATGTCAAAAGCCCCCAGAGTGACCCCCTACTTGGCTGTTGTTCCTATGAAATTCGACCTTCTCAACAATGCTTGCAAGGGGAATTCAGTTAGGACATAAATTGTATATATCAATGATAAGGCTACCTTCTCTAATGGTAAGTACCTAGTCTTAGCATCCAGTAGGGTCTTGCTCACATAATAGACTGGCATCTAAATGCCATCGTAAACCCTAATCACCACTGCACTCACTGTATGCTAGGATGCAGCAAGGTACATGTAAAGATCCTTGCTAGGCACTAGACTAGAGAGTATTGATGGACTTGCAAGATAGGCTTCAATATTTGAAAAGAGCTATCACATTCCTTAGTCCATTGGAAGCCCTTCCATTTCTTTAGGAGTTGAAAGAAGGGATGACACCTATCAGCTAACTTGGAAACAAACCTATTCAAAGCTGCTATCATGCCTATAAGCTTCTAAACATTTTTGGGATTCCTCAATGGCTACAGATGTTGGTCACTTATTTAATTGGGATTCACTTCTATTCCTCAGCAAGCGACCAAATATCCAAGGAACTTCCCCAAGCCAACCTTGAACACACACTTTGATGCATTAAGTTGTAATTTTTGTTCCCTCAGGATATTGAAAGCCTCAATCAAATCCAAAATATCCTTGTTCGTAGTCTTGCTCATTACCACCAATTTGAAGTTTAAACATTTGAGTAACCATGCTCTGATACTTGACCCTAGCATTTTTCAAGCCGAAGGATATAACAATGTAGTGATAATTTCCTTCGGGGGAGATGAACGATGTCTTCACCTGACCTTCTAGGCTAGGGCAATCTGGTGGTAACCCTGAAAAGCATCTAAGAAGCTCATCCGTAGGACATGCTTTATTCAGGTCGGTGAAGTCCACACAAGCCCTCCAATTCCTATTTTTCTTCTTCACCACTATAGTTTTGGCTAGCCACTTTAGGTAGAAAACCTTCATGATAGCCCTACTTATTTCAATATCTCCACCTTTTCCTTCATAGCCTCATCATGGGGTTTGGTTGATTTTCGCAGCTTTTGTTTCTTATGAGGATAAGAAGGATCCATGTTTAGTTTATGCATTATCAAATCAAGGTCCACCTCGAGAACCACATATAGACTCCAAGAAAAAACATCCAAGTTTTGCATTAGGGATAAAAATAATTCCACTTTATCTTGCTCAAGTAGAATATGAATCCTTTTAATTTCTTTAGTACTATCAGCCCCAATAGCTTGGTCTGGGATCTATAATTGCTATAATGGGGTGGGCAGCTCGATTTTCTCCTGATTGTTTTTGTGATTGATCGCAACTATCAAGCACTATTAAGCACTACCAATGGGGAATTTTACCTTCAAATGTAAACTAGACGGCACAACCCCTATAGCACACAAATCCAACTGGGAGTTTGAGTGTAGGAGTCATCTTTGAGCCTCAATCCTTGGTACAGGTCTAGTACATGATCTTTGTACCACTTCCCTGGTCAATCATCACTCTTTTCACATCAAAACCCTCCAATCTTGAGGGTCACCACTAGTGCGTCATCATGAGGTTGGGTGGTTCCCACAAGGTCACATTCCCAAGGGCAATTCTTTCCTAAACCACTCTACCTTTTGTCTAGCTGATCTCCAAGTTCAGAATCTTGTTGAGGGGTGATTGTCAATACCCCTCTGTGCCCACGAGTAACAACGCTGCCACTCTATGCAGCATATATGACCTCAATTATTTTAAGGTTGGGTGGTTCCCACAAGGTCACATTCCCAAGGGCAATTTTTTCCTAAACCACTCTGCCTTTTGTCTAGCTGATCTCCAAGTTCAGAATCTTGTTGAGGGGTGATTGTCAATACCCCTCTGTGCCCACGAGTAACAACGCTGCCGCTCTATGCAGCATATATGACCTCAATTATTTTGAGGTTGGGTGGTTCCCACAAGGTCACATTCCCAAGGGCAATTCTTTCCTAAACCATTCTGCCTTTTGTCTAGCTGATCTCCAAGTTTAGAATCTTGTTGAGGGGTGATTGTCAATACCCCTCTGTGCCCATGAGTAACAACGTTGCCGCTCTATGCAGCATATATGACCTCAATTATTCTGTAGCTACCGTTACCTCAAAGTCCCAGCCCCTCACTCATCACAAGCTCCCTCAAGTGACCAACTTCAGCCAGTTGTTGCAAATGATCTTCAGTCCTTGATGGATCCCCACTCATCTTCCCTAGAAAGCGGAAGAACAGTTCGTGTTTAATTTTCTCTAGGATCCTGTGGATTGGCTCTTTAAAAGCCAAAATCACCACCTCTCATTGGGGAGTTGTATTTTACCCTCTCGGGTCACTTCTTTGCCTTAACATGTGACCCTTCGCCCTAACCTCTTTTCTATCCTGGAACGTAGCATATGCCTTTTCTCGGCTTTACAATCTGTCATCCTCCAACCTTTTATACTCCTTTATCCGCCTTATGAACTAGTGCACTTTCTCTGGGGGTTATTTGGTCAAAGACCTCTCAATTCGGAGTCCAAAGGGAGCCCCAATTTAAACATGCTTGCAGCTACACTTCTTTGTAATTTATGCCGATCTCATTATACAACTCCTAATATCGGTTAGAATAAGCACGTAGGATCTCTCCTTCCCCCTCGAATGCTTGAATTAAATCTTCGAAGACGTGAATAGAGCCCTTCTCTAGCCCATTGAAACTCATTACGTAGGATCTCTCCTTCCCCCTCTAGCTCCAGTTGCCTAACATGGGCACGCAACTTCTTTAACTCTCTATCCCTCTCGCTTGTAAAGGAGGCTTCTGGCATGTTTGACACAGACCTTTCTCACCTCTGGATAACACATGCGTGCTATTTCCTAAGCTTTGAGAGATTTAAGCGTGCTTTCAACCTATTTGACACAGACCTCTCTCACCTCTTTTTTGTCCCTCCTGGACCAATCGGAGGGCTTGTGACTGTCCCCTTTAATGATCATTCCTTAACTCAAGTGAATTCTCTCTTTCATGTCGTTCTTCTATTGGCTAATAATCAATGATTTGAAAATGCGGTACAATAGTTTTATGATGGAAGTGTGACTATTTTCTAATCTCTCACCATTCACCCGTATTTCTCTCCCTAGAATTATGACCAAACAGTTATAGAACAAGGATCTAGAGTTTCATGGATACATATTGTACACAATTTTAAAAACATACACACTTCCCTAATATGATAACATAAGTCTAATTACGAGCTGAAGATTAAGTAATTAAAAAGAAAAAGAAAAAAGATGTAGAGTAAAAGTGTGAAGATTACGTACTTTGGATTCTACGTATTACCATTACAAAAGAACATTGCATGCCATGCCTAATGTTGTGGGGTTGAACTGCATACCTCCCAAGGATTGGAACATGACTCAAAGAATAAGTAGCAGTAAAAGGGTCCTGCAGACAATTCAAATTGATGTCATGTTATAACAACAATAACAAAGGGCAAATTTAGGCTTCACTCTTAGCTTTCACATTATCAGTTCTTTTTTCTTTCTTTTTCTTTTTCTTTTTATTACAAAAGTGCATGTACCAAAAATGGAGCTCAAATAGCACTGCCCTAATTAGACCAAATATTGCATGGAAGGAAAAATGAGAAATCAATAAAAGTCTGAGAGCATCACCTCTAAAAGTTCTGTTCTTTCACTACACCCTTTCTCTGAAGGAAGATACTATTACACACCAGCAGAACCAGTATCAGGAGACTGCTTTGAGAAAACTTGAGATGCCTGCAAAGTCAGAGTACTCACTCTTGGCCATTGGGTCCAAGCAAAGTACTCCAGGACTATGGCAAGCATGTAGAAAGCAAAAGGATAAAATCTAACCACCTCAAAATACAAAAATAGTCATAAGTTTTATCTATAGTATGTTCACATTATAAGCAAAGTCATTTCCAAAAGGAATAAGGCAAAGTAAGCTGAAAGACTTGGACAACAAAGCAACAACATTTAGGAGTGCTTCTTTGCTAAAGCAGTTTCACTCCATCAACTATATTTGGATTTTGGTAGGTGCCTTGTGATCAGGTTGAAAGTTTGACTCAATATGGGAAAAGCATGTCCTTGGTAAAGTACCAGTTCAGACTTTTTAGCATAAAGCTGCACTACACCATCACAATTTACAGTTTAAAACTGTACAGGAACAACACTCATTCCTGATGTAGACCCTGTGGCTCAAAAGAGTAATTTGATGTAAGTACAAGAACAACAAAGCCTTGGTCCCAAAGTTTTGAGGTTAGTTAAATGCAGGTAGAGTGAAAATAGTCCAAAGGAAAGCCAAAAATGAGATGGGCAGAAGTAAAAAGGAAGGACATAATTATCAAAGATGTAATAAGGAAAATTGAATTAGTGCTAAATGATCGAAATGGATTCATGTATGGATCAAATTTAGATCATGACACTCTCAACAACCAAGATAAATGAAAGAAAATACGCTGCAAAAATTCTGTCTACTTCAGAAATGTTAAAAAGCCAGTTGCATAGCAAACAATAAAAGTATAAAACAATGAGGGAAAAATAGGGGGGGCAGGCAAAGCATATTATCCACTTTCAAGCACTGATTGAACATAAAACACAAGTCTAAAGCATAAGCAGCAGAAAACTCAACCTGCTTCTGAGCAGAATCATCAGCAGCTCCGTCACTATTTGCTCTAGAATGTCTATCTCTCCTTAGAGTTGGAAAATGTTCTCATCAGCAGCTCCAGTATAGGCCAAGCTCTTGTCTACCTACAGAATTATTCCGAAACCAAAAGAAATATATACCAAGAATATAAAAATGCCCACAAAGCAAAAATCATTTCTTGATTTTTTTTACAATGCAAATTGTATCAACGTGAGGGTTGTTTCAACAATAATATTTAAACACTTTATGGGATAACAGGTAGAAATATAATAAAAATATATTTGAAAGCCTACTACATTAGAAGAAAATGATATCAAGGAATAGCAGAAATAAGCAGTTCATTAGATGAGGAAGTACCCAACCCTCAAGTCCGTAGAAAAACACAAGAACAAGATCTAGAGGAAAAATTTCTTCTGAAACCCCTCAAGAATCAGTTTAACCAGATAGCCTGTGCAACTGTCAAAGCTCCATATTCGAGAAAAAAAAAAACCTAATAGAACAATTGATTCAAGAATGCACTAAATTTATATAAATTGAAAGTTAGCAAATACCTAAAAAAGGAAGAGTTGCTAATGAGCAAAAATTTAGAATGTCCGCAAAATCCAAGACAGTAGAAGAAGAATATGCAGGATATATGATTATTGGTGATGATCAACTAGGCTTACTAGAATTACACTACTCTAAGTGTAGAAGATCACCTTGATACAAAATTAAAAGTTAGACGGCAAAAAAGGAAGAGGGCAACATAAAAAAACTACACTTGGATTAAAAATCCTAGAACAAATAAATTATCTTAAAAATCTAGCTGAAAAAAAAAATAGCAGAAGATTGGAAAACCAAGAAAAAATAGATGAGAATTTCTTTGGAATCCAAGAAAATAAGAAGATAAAAGAAAATGAAAATGACAAGGCTAAAACAAGAATTGAGAAACAGGTCAAAGCTAGCCAAGGAAAAAATCCTAAAGAAAAAGAAAAGAAATTTGTGAAAATTATCAAAATAGAACCAAATAAATAATAGAAGGAAATCAGATAGCCTACAACCAAGCAGATTAACAACAAACCCCACACACCCATACTCAAAGAAATGCATTAGAGAGATGTATCTCTTATTATCTTAGAGAAACAACTTGCCAGCTTAATAATGATTAAGCATCAACCACCAGGGGCTGCTATTGAATTAACATTTCTAGCAGTCTTCCACAGAATCTCCACTTGGTCAATTCTAATGAAACTTTCCTGATAAAATAGGGGTACAGAACTTAAAGAAGACAGTTTTAGCTTAGCCCTTTGGTTGTTGTATTGGTAACTAAGTTTCCTTCATTGTGCATGGTATTTTTCTGCTAGAAATTTTCGTGAAGGTCATGGATTCATAATTTCTACAAAAATTTGTGAATCTTCAAGAAAAAAATTATGGTTTACAAGGAGGGAAACAAATAATCACAAGTAGTGAAATGTATTTAGCAATGGTGATATTACTCGAAGTGACAATATCACTCCCACGTTGTAAATTACTGTAGACATTCCTGCACATCTCTGAATGCCATGTCACAGCAAAGCATAATTTAATTGAGTTAAAAAATGTTTCACCATTATCCTTACATTGTAGCTTAATCATTCTGACTGATAATGGATTCCAACAGTCAATAATTTGTTCTTTTTTCTTCTGACATTCACATAATAATCAAACTTATCAGCTCTTAAGGTAGGCAAATGCTTCTCTTTCTAATGTCTGAGAAAAAGTTTTGTTTTCCCAATTTCAAAATTGAAAAGAGATAGATATTGTTGCAACTGAAAAAACCAATACCTAGTATTAAACACAGCTATAAAATGTATCTTCAAATGTCAGTTGACTGTTTAAAGGGGAATAGAAGGTTGAAGAGAAAATTGAGCATGAAACGAGGTAAAACAATTGACTCAAACACAGCTACCATAGTTTCACATATTTTAAGGCACTACATCAACTTCTATATAAGCATGAATAATTTTATTGAAACGAGACAAGGCATTACAAACTGAAGCACACACAACTTACTTGGTGTCTGGTCTTAACAAATTCAGTTCATCTCTATGTTATATCAAACAAGTTAATTGTAGGCGGCTCCTACTCAAACTTAAAAATTCTATTTCAAACATGAAAGTATCAAATTACAACAGAACCACCATGATTACAGAGACATATTAGGAATTTGACAAGATCCTTAGAAATATTGCTAACTGAGTTTGGTTTATTCTTGAAAATTTTGTTTACAGAAAACTAATTTGATACAATCTCATTTTAACATTTGAATATAGCTTGGGGATTATAATCTATTAACATGCAATTGTTTCAATTTTTCACAATAAAAATTTATGTTGTCAATTATTAATCTAACAGTTGCTCGAAATAACATAGAAACTTTTCATTCATGAAAATCAAAGCCCAAATTCTGAATTAAGAGGAAATTACCTGTGCAAGAACCCATGACCGTGGCAAAAAGAAAAACCCTTTTTGCCCCATCACCCTATGGATCAAACAAACAAAGTGATCTTTTGAGTTTTGACAAAGGAATACATAAGAATAGAGTCACAGACACACAGAGAATAATACGAGAGAGAGAGAAAGAAAGAGAAACGGAAGCAGCAAAGAGATTGATGAGAAAGAAGAATACCTCCGAAGCAAACGGAGACGGCGCTCTCTGCACTCCCCACCCTTTTGCCTCATCACTCTTCGGATCAAAATAACCCCACCTCCATTGCTGATACCTCTCTCTCTCTCTCTCTCTCTGATTTCAAAATCTAAAACAGAGAGTGGGTTTATGTGAGGGATTACAATTTATAACTATACGGGGAAAGCAGGGTAGGGGCGTGGCATTTTTCGAAATTCAAAATAATTTTGTAGTTGGACTGCATCACTGCTCAACGGGATGGGCCTATGCTCATTTAATTGGGCCCATTACTATTAAATTTTAAAACTAAATTAAGCAATAGTATTTTCTAGCCCACTAAAAATTATATATAGAGTCCGTTTGGATAGAACTTATTTTACTGAAACTGAAAACTGAAAACACTGTAGCAAAATAATTTTTAAATGTGTGAATAGTACCGTGGGATCCATTTTTAATGAAAAAGTTGCTGAAAAGTAAAATTTGTGGGACTCATGAACAGTGCATTTGTGCACTGTTCATGGCTGAAAAGTCAAACCTTGCGGCTGGGTTAAAAAAAAAAAAGAAGCAAAACGCGGACGTGGACCTAGAAACTTGGATCCAAACGCCCTCATATACTAAATTTATTAGTATGTAAATTAAAAAAATCAGTAGTGTATGAAGTGAAATAAAAGTTTAGTTTGCTTTTAAAAAAAAATTTTGTTTTGTTTCCCTTAAAAAATAAATAAATTATTTTTTTTTATTGTTTTTGATTTCCAAAAATTGATGATATTTAGTGGTCACCCTTTATCCATCTTGATAAAAACAATTAAAAAAAAAAAAAAAAGTGATAATGGTTTTTTTTTTTTTTTTGTAAATAATAATGGATAGATGGGGGTGATTAGTGTGGGTTTCCTACCTCGATGTGACCATAGTACATCATACCCACTTCCGAGCAAGACCGCATATTCTCAGTTTGTGTGAAAAACTCACGTATTTTTTAAGTCGACCGTTTGGAATAGAGGTGGGATATAAGGAGCACCAACACACAACTAGTTGTTTGAGGCTCGAACCTAAATCCTAAGACTTGTTAGTCCAGTATCTTACCAACTAGATACCATCTAAAGATTCTAGTTGGCATCTTACATTACAAAAGAGCAATTGTCTTCCATGGATATATCAAATATTATTAGAGATATTACCAAACAAAGAGTTCTTATATATGTATGCAAGATACCCAAACTTACTCTTTCTTTGGTAATATCTCTAATAAAAGAAAACCATGCACTTTTTTTTTTTAAGAAACAAACACACACGTACAAAGGAGAGAGAAATGAGTTCTAAAGAAAAACATACATTTAGTATTAAAAGAAAAAAACCCTCACTTAGCATGGATCATTGTATTCGAAGCCAGTATTATTAATATAAAACCTCACAAAATAAAGGTAATCCTCCCACAGAAATTCTTTCCCAACAAAATCAATGAACTTTAGCTTTACCACTCCTTAGCTATAAGGGCCAGTGATGGTCATTACTTTCCGCTTATTGTTGATAGAAACATGTATTGCGTTGTAGAGAAAAAAACTAGTAAGTCACTAACAAAGACCAAGTAACAATCTACATTCCCTCTCTCTCAATAATCTACAGTCCCTCTCGTGCTTGTAATAACAATTCCATAGTATATCTATACGAGCATTAATAAAAGATTTATATATAAACTAAGAAAATACTTCAATATTATAATTAATATTTATTAAAAAATATATAATAAAAATGATAGAACAAAATTACTTCAAGTTAAATGGCAAAAGGCATGTCGATTAACATCAAGACTTTTTTTTTTTTTTTGGTGAATGAGGATAACTTGCATTAAAATTAAATAAGTCTATTACAAAAGGTTCATTCCTTCTCAAGGGTACAAAGCTGATCCATCACAGGCGGTAAAGAGCAAACAAAATAAATGGCTCGCCGCTAGAGCTGCCAATTCTAGCCAAGACATCCGCGCATCAGTTTGCTTCTCTATACGCGAATATCAAGACATTAATTCTTGCCCATCATCTTTTTTTTCACACTTAGAAATACATCTAATAAAAGAAGTATAGAATTTCCTTTGAGAAAAGATTGACCTTCCACATAAATCCCAACAAATATTCCAATTATGCATTTCTTTAGAAACAAATATTGCAGCTTTGCGAGAGAGAAGAGAGAGAAAATGAGGAGGGGAATCTTCAGCTTGCACTTCAACATGAAAAAGCTTAATCAAAACCATTATAATCATCAATCTTCTAACACAATTTCCTTTCATTGTCACTGTCCCCCCCCCCCCCCCCCTCTCTTGTATCTTCTTCTTCTTCTTTCTTCTTTTTATTATTATTTTTTTTTTTTGAGAACCTTGGAACTTCTATTATATGAATACTAAAATTGAAACCATTATTTATAGGTTCAGGAAGACGATTTTTGGTTAGTAACAAGAAGTGAAATTTTTAAATAATTTTCCATAGTTGTTTCTAATGGATGAGCGAATAAAATTTAAAAAGTGAGAGTAAAATAATGGAAAAAAAAAATACAATAATTCATTAAAAAATATATAAATAAATAAATTAAATTGGTAAAATCAATTGATATTACTTTGGTTTGCACAATTAATATTACTTTCCTAATGATTAAATTTTGAAAATATCTATAATGATTAGATTTTGATTTTTTTTTTTTTTGTTACTAATGAGTTCGTGAAAAAATTATTTAAGAAAATTAAAATTTATATTTTTCTAAATATAACGTCATCTAAAATATCAATTCCTAGGAAAATTGATTATCAGCATATTTGAGCAACATAAAATGCCAATTTTTTGGGAATTCTTTTTTTGTTTTTCTTAGTGGGATATTTTTTTTGTTTATTTAAAATCTCAAAAGTTATTAATACGAAGGAAGAGTTGTATAAGAAAATTGAATTAAGATTAAATATGTTTCCTATTAAGTTAAATAAGTTTTTGGTTGACCATACGTCTTGGCCAAGGCCTAAGGTTATGTGTTTTTAAGAATTCTATGAAGTCATTTGTAATTGTTTTACGCTCTGTTTGTTTAGGTGATAATGTTTTCTAGAAAATAAATCATTTTCTAAAAATTATTTTTTATAATACTATCTCATTTTCCTATGTTTATTAGTAACCTTAAATGAAATGAAAAACAATCTCTTAACTCCCCTTATTTAACTTGATGTGAGATAAAAATAATCTGCAAAAAATAATTTTCATTTGACTCATTTTTTCTGATACCACCAAATACTGGAAAATATGAAATAAAATCTTTACACAACATTTTTCATTGAAACAAACATAACATTAAAGCTGGGAATATGTGTAAGCAGATTGCATAATTTGGAAAGTGTGTAAGCAGATTGACTAATTAAGGGACAAAATTTAGCTACAAAATTAGTTATAGCATAAGGTTACAACCTTACACAATAAAATAAACAAGAGTAATGCTACAGACACAAACTATTTTACAACATTTTTACAAAATTTTAATATGGTCAACATCTTATTGGTTTTCATCTAGGCCTACCCTTAATATCACTTATTCATTTACTAATTATCACTCACCACATCAGCAATTTCTAAAAAAAAATTGTAAAATAGTTTGTATCTTTAGCATTATTCAATAAACATTGCTAAATATTTTGAAAATCTAACCGTTGAATTATATGTTCTTTACACTTTTAATACACATTGTCAAATTTTGAGTTAATCGGATATTATTTATCATATTATTCATAAGCTTATATTTTATGCATAATTTTAAACTATAAAAACTTACAATTTAAACAATTTATTAGTGATATAGCTATTATTTTTAATTTTTTAGAAATTTTGCAAGTATGGAGGACATAAAAAGAAAATGTAATCCAATGGTATATTTATCAAAACTCACCTCCAAAAAAATATATTGGGTGAAACTTGAAATTTGAAATTTGAAAGCACCCATATGAAGGGTACTTCAAAAACACTAATTAGTTTCTATATATATATATATATATATATATATATATATATATTCATCGGAGGGAAAGGGTACTACCGCACTAGTAATAACTAATTGCACTATGAGGTGAGAGCACAAGGGAATGGCCTTATTATTTTCTTGTTTGATTTTAATTTGGATTCTATTAACCAAGATTTCCGTTACACAAAACATCATAAAATGTGGTAAAAAAATTTATGACATGATTGAAAGGTAAATTGACGGCCTAAGGGTATGCATTGAAAAAATAAATTTGGCTTTTGGTTTTTTCGTAAAATATGAAATAATTAAATTTTGTGAAATGTTTAAATATCAACCATTCATTTCTAACTTTGTTTATGTGTAACTTTCTCCTGAAAAGAAGAGAAAATCCCTTGATACATATCAACTGAAGGTTAAGTCAAATTCCCAAATCCTCAACATCGTAACTGAAATTAAATGTAGAATCCAATGAGATGTGTCTTTTAGAGATAAGCCTTCAATTAGTGACATACAAATAGAGGTTTGTCTCAACTTGGGAAAATAGAAACATTGCAGCTATGGGGGGAACTCAGTATTAGGATACTTCTTGTGGTAATTATGGCATTGGTGTTGGTCTTGCTTGCAGCGGCTGGAGCTGAAAGGCAAGAGTTCACATCTATGAGACAGAAGAATACCTCTGAAGCAAACAGAGACGGCACTCTTTGCACTCCCCACCCTTTTGCCTCATCACTCTTCGGATCAAAATAACCCCACCTCTCTCTCTCTCTCTCTCTCTCTCTCTCTCTCTCTCTGTGATTTCAAAATCTAAAACAGAGAGTGGGTTTATGTGAGGGATTACAAATTATAACCACTAGTGTTTAACCCGCGCAATGCGCGGGATCATTTTATGTAATAGAAAACAATTAACATAAAAATACATTAAAATTCGTCAAGTGCACGTTGTACAGCCCCTCATTTGTCCTATACTTGCAAAAATTCTATCTATAAAATACAATACAAAATATCACTCCCTTCATATGTTACAATAGTTTTCATCTAGAAACAAAATATCAAGCACATGATATATATCAAGCAAGCTAACCACAAACAAAAGGCCTTTTATGTTAGTTTTTTTTTTTTTCTTTTAATAAGCCTTGGGTTTTTAGAGACAAAACATAACCTTAATTTCTAGCACATAGTTTGAAAACGTTCTGTTTTTTTACTCCTCATTCTCCAATGTCAATTACTCTTTTGATTTCCATGTTAATATGTCAAGCATATCACACCAATACTTGTGAAATCCAAACTCATTTTAGTAAAACAACTTCAAATTGTTAATTACAACGGACAGAATTAGAATCAACCAATCAATCAACAAATAAACAAAACCACTAATAAGATTTTAGATGAAAAATATGAAACAATTCTCACAAAATCTAAAGTTATATATTACAATGTGCTTAAAATAAATTTAAAAAAAAAAATTCCAGCAAACATACACAA
Source organism: Castanea sativa (assembly GCF_040712315.1). Classification (NCBI taxonomy): domain Eukaryota; kingdom Viridiplantae; phylum Streptophyta; class Magnoliopsida; order Fagales; family Fagaceae; genus Castanea; species Castanea sativa. The sequence continues at coordinate 21,908,937 of NC_134017.1, forward strand.
AATAAAATAATAGATGCAAGAAACCATTGTTTGCAAGGGACTAAACCATTGTTCCAACGCTACTTTATATATATATATATATATATATATATATATATATATATATATATATATATATATATATATATATAACACACACACCAAATAGAAAGGAAGAAACCAAAAAATTAAAACAATAATAAATAAAAAAGAAATAGGCATTCCCTTAGTTCCCAACTCTTGGTCTATACTGAATCTAATTTAAGGAGATGACAGACATCATCAAATAATTTGCCACCAACAACAACTGTTTCAAAGGAGAACCCAATCTGGAATTCTTAGAAATTATTTTTAGCATTGCCACTAATTAGCTAATATCAGTCAGTTATATTCAAACTAACTAAATTCATTCATGCACTAAAGAATTAAACCTAGTATGTAAACATTATAAACTGGAAAATCAATGTGTATATAAATAATATCAAGGATAAATACTTGTAAACTAAAGTATCTCTTAATTAGCACACACGCAATGCAAATAACTCAAAATTCCATTTATACACTTCTTTGATTATGGGAATAAATCTAGGACATGAATGAAAGGAAAAAAAAAAAGAAAAAAGAAAAAAGACACACTTGTTCTGAAAATGACCAACCTGGCATCAACACATGATTTAGAAAAAATGATAACTGAAATCTTATAAGTTATAACTATAAGAGCTTGTACCTTTGAGTAAAACATTTGAATTTTAACCTTTGAACTATTCGTAGTTGTTCTAGTTTTCACTAATCATAATCTTGTGTTAGTGATATGGCTCACTGCTTCATTAAATTTTTCTCCAAAAAAAAAAAAAAAAAATCAACCAAATAAACCTAAAGCATAACCAATTAAACCAAATACCCAAATGTAAAACATAATTAACACCTAAATTTCAAAAATAAAAAACAGAACATAATTCTATCTCTACCTTTCAACAGCAACCATCATATAAGGATTGAAGAAAAAAGAAAGAAGGAAGAGAAGAAAAGAAAAAAAAATAGAATTCAGAGAATGAAATTGAAAGGCTTGATGTTTTAAAGTCACAAATTTTTGTGTTCTTTTCTGGAAAATGGCAAATTTTTAAGTGGGGTTTTTTCCTACATGTAGCAACATCCTTAATTGTAGAGACTTACCTTCTCTTAGTTTCTGCTTTTATATATAGTATTAGATATTTGATTTGAAATCACGTCTATAAGACATTTGAAATGTAAGACCATGTTAATAATAATGCAAAGAGTACATTTGATCAAGTAATTTTAGAAACTGCATCAAAGTGAACACTATAAATGAGAAATAATATAGGCTCAGATGATGCATGTGATGTCTTAAAAATCGGAATTCAAAATACCATGAATGAAAAATGAAATAGTTATAGTGTGGAATTATGGCCATTAGATAAACTCAAAGAGACAGTTGGTTATCATGTAGTTTAATCCATTAATATCTCGTATGACTATGTAGCGCACCACTACTACTACCATGAAACCTTGTCATTTCTAAGCCTAAGAGAATGCATCAATTCATTTTTCTAAACACATTAAAACACAAATGTACAATCTGCAAACTTCCCCAATAATGGCAAGTTTAAAGGCTGTCTCTAAGAGAATACGTCAATCTCAAATCAATATTTTTCCAAACACATTAAAAGTTAAAACACATACTTGTACAATCTGCAAAATTTCAGATTTAAGTTTTAAGTGTTAACATGTTCAGGCTTAAATATTTGTCTAATTTCACCTATTTGAAGGCTAAATCTGCTCCAACTAAAAAAGTTGTTTACAAATTGTCAAAAATTTACACATAAGATCATTATAAATATGAATATAAATATTAAGAACTAATATATTACGGTAATCACAATGTGCTCTTATATTTGGCTTAAGTTGCTCATAACGTGCTCTTATAGAATAATGATTGAGACCCAACAATTAAATTGCAGCAAATTGAAGGTAAGACCAAAATTAGACTATATTAAATGGATTAAGTTACCTGGGTTGCAAACTCTTATTGACTTTGCCATAAACAGCCATCAAGTTGGGTATTCTAATACCAAATAGAACAATTAATAAATAAGCAAATTTCAAGCATAGAGAAATTGATTTTGAAACGTAATCATATTTAATAAACAAACTTAAATGTGGAGATAAAAAAAGACCCGAACAAATTTCAAAACCTGATTAAAATATGAAACTGAAAAGCCAAGAGAAACACTTAATTTGAAGATCCAAATCAAAACCAATCCAAACAAAATATCAAAACCTAATCATATTTAACAAACAAACTTAAATGCAAAGATAAAAACTCACCGGTAGTGGTTCCAGCCTCTCTCTATCTTCCCCTACATGGGACCTTTTTTTATCATTCTCCGCCAAACAGTAGGAAAAAAAAATGGCAGAGTTTGTTTTTTAACAAATCTTAGGCTTGTCTTTTTAAAGTTGTTCTAAATGGTGTCTAACTAATTACGTTTAATAGTTGTTCTGCTTTTATATATAGCAAGTTGCACATGATATATTCTACAAAACCAACTTGAAAAAACACGTCTAAAAATCTCAATTCATGACAGAAGAACTTGATCAAATCATGCTTTGTATTCAAGAACTACCTAAATAAAATTGATCAATTTAAAAAAAAAAAATGCATGCATGATAATTATACAACTCAATAAATTTTTTTGGCTGAATTATTATTAAAAAAAAAATCACAACATAAGCACTAAAAACCTATAATTTGAGAAAACCCAAGCAAGATATGCTAAGTATCCTCTATCATTGTTACACGAAAGAAAGGTTCTTGATGTGTCCTAATTACATAGCATGTGTATGCCTATCTATGTCTATATGTGTAATGAATATTATGTTGGATTCATTGCCAAGAACATAAATCATAATCAATGGTTACTACAGATTAGAAGGTTTATATATACAATTTGTTCATATCATAAAAAAAAAACTTCTAATTGTAAGTGAGGCTACTAAAGCAAGCTGCTAGCAATATTTTAATATCAGAAATCTCTAGTTGTTGAAATTCACTTGCTGCATTATTGCAGTATGTTCACTTTATTCCTTTAATTGCAAATATACCCAATTATCACCTTTTTAAAAAAAAACATGAAAACAGAATATGTCACTTTTAAAATATGATTTTTGAGAATCAACATGGTGACATAAATATACACGTTTGTATGATCTAAAGGACAAATGATAGGGAACTTATTACAAAATCATTCCCACACTGCCATATATGCAAAAAAAGACACTCATAATTTTTTTTTTTTTTTTGAAAAGCCCAGTGGAGCTCAAAAGGGTACAATACTACAATTCAAATAAATCTCATCAACGAACAAAAAATACCCATATCATTTTGTAATTAAATACATATGCTTTAAAGTAATAAAGTCACATGCTTCTTAATGCTCCCAAATTTTACTAAAGCACAATCCCAGAAACAGATATAGAATATAGGATAATGTTTGAGACCCACCAATTAAGTTGCAGAAGATTGAAGGTAGCACAAAAATTAGACCAAATTATATGCATTAACTTACCTAGGTTGCAAAAGGGAGTTTATGATATAAATGTTGATAGTTTTTAGTCTTTCAAAGCAACAAAAACACTATCAACAGAAGTGAATAAATGGTTGGACTTGTCAACACCCACTACGTCTACAACCCCATCAGTCCATGAATTCAATTTCTAATTCATCCATCATCCAAGTCTATGCATAACGTATTAAAATAAACAATAACCAATATAGCAGATTTAGGGACAACATAAAAATTATTAAATGATTATCCCAACAACGTTGTGAAGGCAAACAAATAAAACATATTGAAACCTTAACTATAAAATTAATAATTATTATCTAGTAATCATCCTAAACAGTTACATACCCAAAATTAAGCCTAAATCAAAAGCAATTCAATTGAAATACCAAAGCCAAAAACATATTTTGTTAGCAATTTTTAAAATCATAACTGAAAACTTTACAGGGAAATGTTTCGGGAGGTATAACGGTGACTTGAAGGCGGAATTTGGAGGGAGACCGGCGATAAAGTCCCTCGATTTCCCTATCTCTCTCTCGACTCTCTCGGCTCTTTGCGACTTTGCCCCTTATAGCCATTCGCTCCCAACTATAGTGAAAACTGATTAGGGCTGGTGGGCCTTTTTTAACATTGTAAAGGTTTAGTAATTCCACCAAACCAAACGATTTAAGTACCGAAACGGATCGCTCAATATTGGACCAAACGAATCTCTATTTTTTTTTAGGGTTTGTGAATGGATAAGAGATGGTAGTTTTGGGACGTTGAAGATGCAGAGGAAGGATTTGTGAGAGGATTTCTATGGGATTTAAAGAACGTTTGAAGCAGCGTAAAAGTTAAAATTTTAAAAATGCGAAACGATTCTCTTTTTTCTCAAAACAAAAGCAAATATCTACAACCATTTTGATAGAAAACCCTAAAACCCAAAACAAAAATGAATCAAATCTAAACCTACCCAACAAAAAAACTCAATTAAAAGCAAAATTTCATACCCAAATCTAAAAAATGGAAAAAAAATTTACCCGTGCCGGTTCCGACGATTTGGGTGGTTGATATATGGACTAACGGTTTGTTTATGTTCTTGCTGTACCGATGGTCTAAGTCTGGCCAGGGAACGAAAAATCGGCGGCCTTGGATATTTCTCTCCTTCTCTTGGGTCCGACGAACAACTCTGTTCTCTCTCTCTCCGTATACGGGCAAGCAATCTCGCCATTTAAGCAGTTAGTGTTGTATTTATACTCAGAGACATTAGCCTGTTTTAACCCTGCGATAGGAAGCCTCCCCAAACAATGCACCGTACATTTTTTTTTAGATTAAACTGTATACGTGTCTGAATTTTAGATAGACAGTTATCCTATTTGTCAACACCTCCTTAAATGCAGGAACCAATTTTCTCAAAGCTTCGTCTATTATATATATATATTGATGATACGGAGAAAGCAGGGTAGGGGCGTGGCCTCAACACAACGGTAACATTTTTCGAAATTCAAAAGAATTTTGTAGTTGGACTTGGATCACTGCTGAACGGTATGGGCCTATGCTCATTTAATTGGGCCCATTACTATTAAATTTTTAAACTAAATTATACAAATGCTCTTGAGTGGAGTTGGAAAATGTGACAAGGGCGGAGCTAGAGAATTAAAAAAATGGTATCCTTTTATCAATTTGATAAAATATAAAATTTGATAATAGGATGCCAAATTCTTTATGTAAGAGTTAATTCTTTCTTCCGAAATGTTTATGTAAAGAAATTAGTTATAGGCATATAATTAATTATATATAAAAAATTATATTTTGATATTATATTTAGCTTAACCTTTGAAATTTCATGCCCATTAATATTTGGGATATAGTTTTAAATTTGCTACAGTTTGAAAATTTTACGAATTTATTAAAACAAAATATCATAAATAAAATTTTCTTTTTAAAAAAATATATTTATTTAAGTTGAATTTAGATTCTATTTGGCTACCAAAAGTCCTTCCATGTTAATCATAAATTGAATTTTGATTTCTCAAAAACTTAGAAACAATTTTTTTTTTCCTTACTATAAGTGAGAAGAGGGAATCAGAACCTAAGTTGTCCCACACGGAGGAATTGGGTAATGCAAATAAGCTATAAGGCTCTTGACAACTTGGAAAACAACTTATTCATCTTTTAAAACATAAACTCCTAATAAAATACAAAATAAAAAAAAAATCATTTAGTATTGATAGTGTTGTCATTTTATTTTATTAATTGTCTTATCATGTATATATATTTAAAGTTAAAGTTGAGAGAAAATCCAATTAAATCTTAAACTGCAGTCTAATTTTATGCTATGTGTCCCTTTTAATTTTCTTAATTTGATGCAATTATTTACTACACTACAAAAATCGAGAAATCCAATTTAATTTTCTTATTTTTTGTGCTAAGTGAGTTATTAAGAGAGAAACCATAGAATCAAATTTAATAAACCTTAAAAATTATCATCATTGATTCATTTTTCTTATATTATTATTATTATTATTATTATTAGAAAAGTGGTTGGACAAACTAAAATTGAGAATTTTGTAGATACAATTTAAAGGTATTTTTTTCATTTGTTTCTAATAAACTTATATTTATCTTATTAGTAACTATTTTAAATTTTTAATCGTATACAAACTTGGTAAAATTTTAATACTCATTTAGTTATAATCATTTGTAAATGCATCTCATACATATGCATAGGGTTACAAACTAGTGTAATATAAAGTCCCCCTAAACTCTAGGTCAAAAATAACCCCATATTGTTTTAATTAGTAATTTTCAATATCTAAAGTTATAGAAATAACCAAATCGGTCCTTCTATTATGTTTCCATGTTACTGAAATAAGATAGCATTGAGACGCATATGATATTAAAGAAATATTTCAATATGGATCCAGACCTATGTTCTTATTTGTGTGTTCTTGTACTCAGTCCTGAATGCCAACTTTCTATTGCCATCATTTGCTCAAAGCAAACATAATTTCAATGAACAATCATCTCAGGCCGAATCATGTACATTCTTAATGTGTGTGATTATAGGCTGGCAAAACCTATAACTAAAAGGAATGACCTACCATTCTAAGGAAAATTAAGGTGACTAGCTCTGGCACAAGGTAGCATATAACTCAATACATTTATAGTGTTATCTATAACTATAAACTGTGGTAACAAGATTACAACTAAATGCCAATATATGATTGTGGAATCCCCAAGCAATCAATCCAATCCCTCTTCTTCTTTTTTCTTAGTACCGAATTTACATGGCCAAGTGTACATTCGAAGCTTCTCCTGCCCAGAAGTTATTAACGCAGCTCCTAAGGTTCTGTTATCTAAAGCAACTTTGCTGTACTCATCTTCAAACAAAGCAAGAAAATCATTTTTATTTCTTCAGATATTTCAGGCTTACTTAGAACATGTTGCCTGAAAAGATTATCATATGATTAGCCCTGTTTCCCATATTTATCGAAAATAATTTCCTCCAAGGGAAGAGAAAGAACGCAAGGTTGCCTAGATAGCGAATCCTCCACCCAGCTTCTGATTTGTGTTTATGCTGTCAGAAACAACTCATCACTACCAAAAGGCCCCAACTTAACCCGCTCTTCTATTAGCCTTTGAAGGGCTAAATATATTAATAAAATAAATAATAGAAAAGATCTTTTAATTTTTTTTTTTTGTAAATACATTTTTTACTTCCACAATTCAGTCTAATCAAAACATCGTGGAGCCTTTCTTTTTTTGTTCCTCTAAGTGATAGAAAAAAATGATAATCTTCGTTAAAGGATCGATGCTCAACTTATCCAGCTCTTATGTTAGCCTTTGAGGGGAAAATATATAAACAAAATAAATATATTCATAAAATAAATAATAGAAAAGATCTCTTTTAATTTGTCCACAATCCAATCTGGTCAGGACCTCGCCAAGCCTATCTTTTTTATTCCTCTAAATCATTGTAAAAAAATGTTAATTTTGGCTAGAGGGTTGATCAGACACTTACACAACTCCTCTATTAGCATTTGAAAGGCTAATTATATAAATAAAATAAATATGAAAAATATCTCTTTGATTTTGTCCACAACCCAGCCTAATAAGGACATCACTGAGCTTTTCTTTTTTGATCCTATGAATCAAAGAAAAAAATGTTGATCTGGGTAAAGAGTTGATACTCAACTTACCCGGCTCCTCTATTAATAGAAATGATTTCTTTAATTTTGTCTTCAAAAATCTTTTTTACTTCCATAACCTAACCTAGTTGAGACCTCACCAAGCCTTTCTTTTTTATTCCTATGAATCATAGAAAAAAAAAATATTAATCTAGGCTAGAGGGTCGATGAGCAACTTTCTTGACTCCTCTATTAGCCTTTGAACGGCTAAGTATATGAATAAAATAAATATATTAATAAAATAAATAATAGAAAAGATCTCTTTGATTTTGTCTACAACCTAGCCTAGGCAGGACCTCGCCAAACCTTTCTTTTTAGTTCCTATGAATCATAGAAAAAAAAGGTTAATCTTAGCTAGATGATCGATGAGTACCTTACTCGGTTCTTCTATTTTGAAGGGCTAAATACATTAATAAAATAAATAATAAAAAAGATCTTTTAATTTTTTTTTTTTTTTTGTAAAAGCCTTTTTTACTTCCACAATCTAGTCTAATCAAAACATCGCGGAGCCTTTTTTTTTTTGTTCCTATGACTCATAGAAAAAAATGACAATCTTGGTTAAAGGGTCAATGCTCAACTTATACAGCTCCGTTATTAGCCTTTGAAGGGAAAAATATATAAACAAAATAAATATATTAATAAAATAAATAATAGAAAATATCTCTTTTATTTTGTCCACAACCCAATCTGGTTAGGACCTCACCAAGCCTGTCTTTTTTATTCCTATGAATCATTGTAAAAAAAAATTATTAATCTTGGCTAGAGGATTGATTAGAAACTTCCCCAGCTCCTCTGTTAGCATTTGAAAGGCTAATTATATAAATAAAATAAATATACTAATAAAAAAATGAATGAAAAAGATCTCTTTGATTTTATATATAACCCAACTTAGTCAAGACATCATTGAGCCATTCCTTTTTGCTCCTATGAATCATAGAAAAAAATGTTAATCTGGGTAAAGGGTTGATGCTCAACTTACTCGGCTCCTCTATTAACCTTTGAAAGGCTAAATATATAAATAAAACAAATAATAGAAATTATCTCTTTAATTTTGTCTTCAAAAGTATTTTTTTCTTCCACAACCCAGCCTAGTCGAGACCCCTATCCCTATGAATCATAGAAAAAAATATTAATCTAAGCTAGAGGGTCAATGAGCAACTTACTCGACTCCTCTATTAGCCTTTGAACAACTAAATATATTAATAAAATAAATAGTAGAAAATATCTCTTTGATTTTGTTTACAACCTAGCCTAGGCAAGACCTCGCCAAGCCTTTCTTTTTAGTTCCTATGAATCATAGAAAAAAAAAAGGTTAATCTTAGCTAGATGATTGATAAACAACTTACCCGGCTCTTCTATTAGCCTATGGAGAGCTAAATATATTAATAAAATAAATAATAGAAAGGCGTAAATGCACTTTTAGTCCCTACATTTTGACCCGATTTCTATTTTAGTCCCTACATTTTATTTTTACCACTTTTAGTCCCTAAACCAATTAACGCGTGACATTTAAGTCCTTACTGTCACCCAACTAATAGAAAATGCTGACGTGGCAAACGGAGGGTATTGTTTTCACAGTAAATGATGACGTGGCGAATAAAATAATAATAATAAATTATATTTATTATTTAATAAATGCCCAGTCAGCATAAATAATAATTAAAAAAAGACATAATCATGTTTTTTTCTAAATTCTTTTAAAATAAAATAAGATAATTAAATTAAAAAAAATTATTCATGCCCCTTATCAAAAATTAATTATCTTATTTTATTTTAAAAGAATTTAGAAAAAACATGAAAATGTCTTTTTTAATTATTATTTATGCTGACTGGGCATTTATTAAATAATAAATATAATTTTATTATTATTATTTTATTCGCCACGTCATCATTTACTATGTAAACAGTACCCTCCATTTGCCACGTCAGTATTTTCTGTTAGTTGGGTGACGGTAAGAACTTAAATATCACGCATTAATTGGTTTAGGGACTAAAAGTGGTAAAAATAAAATGTAGGGACTAAAATAGAAATTGGTTCAAAATGTAGGGACTAAAAGTGTATTTACGCCTAATAGAAAAGATCTTTTAATTTTTTTTTTTGTAAAAGCCTTTTTTATTTCCATAATCTAGTCTAATCAAAACATCACGGAGCCTTTATTTTTTTGTTCCTATGAATCATAGAAAAAAATGATAATCTTGGTTAGAGGGTCGATGCTCAACATACCCAGCTCCGTTATTAGCCCTTGAAGGGAAAGATATATAAACAAAATAAATATATTAATAAAATAAATAATAGAAAAAATCTCTTTTATTTTGTCAACAACCTAGTCTGGTTAGGACCTCGCCAAGCCTGTCTTTTTTATTCCTATGAATCATTGTAAAAAAATGTTAATATTGGCTAGAGGATTGATCAGAAACTTACCCAGCTCCTCTATTAGCATTTGAAAGGCTAAATATATGTGTGTGTGTGTGTGTGTGTGTGTGTGTGTGTGTGTGTGTGTGTGTGTGTGTAACAAATAATAGAAATGATCTTTTTAATTTTGTCTTCAAAAGCCTTTTTTTACTTCCACAACCTAGCTTTGTCAAGCCTTTCTTTTTTATTTGTATGAATTATTGAAAAAAAAAATATTAATCTAGGCTAGAGCAACTTACCCTACTCCTCCATTAGCCTTAGAAAGGCTAATTATATTAATAAAATAAATAATAGAAAATATCTCTTTCATTTTTTCCACAACCGAGTCTGGCCAAGACCTCGTTAAGCCTTTCTTTATTGTTTTTATGAATCATAGAAAAATAAAATGTTAATCTTGGGTAAAGGGCCAATGCTCAACTTACCCGGCTCCTCTGTAAGCCATTAAACGACTAAATATATAATAAAAATAAATATATTAATAAAATAAATAATACAAATGATCACTTTTATTTTGTCCGTTAGAGCCTTTTTTACTTCCACAACCTAACCAAGTTAAGACCTCGCCGAGCCTTTCTTTTTTATTCAAATGAATCATAGAAAGAAAATGTTAATCTTGGCTAAAGGGTTGATGAGCAATTTACCAAGCTTCTCTATTAGCCTTTAAAAGGCTAATTATATAAATAAAATACGTATATTAATAAAATTAATAATATAAATGACCTCTTTTATTTTGTCCAAAACCCACCCTAGCCCGGACCTTGCCAAGCCTTTCTTTTTTGTTCCTATGAACAATAGAAAAAAAATATATTCATCTTGGCTAGAGGATCAATGAGCAACTTACCAAGCTCCTCTATTAGCCTTTGAACAGCTAAATTTATAAAAAAATGTTAGGTTCTAAGAATTTAGGATCTAAATGTATTAGAACTTCAATGTGTAATGTTGGCAAACCATGATCAAAACTTAGAGTCTAGATTTAGGCTACTCAAAGTGTGTTTATTGTAAAGTTGGAATCGAGTGTACTACAAGATTTATTGGACTAAATCTGCAAGGCTCGATTGATCGAAAATTAGACTCGATCGATCGAAGCTCGTGCAAATTGTTTTTCTGCAGAATTTTCCAACTCAGCCCAAGCCCATTTGATGTGGAGGGTTTTATGTTTTATGTCTCATATAAATAGAAAAACCCTAGTCACGTTTTAGAGGTTGTTGATATTCTGTGTGTGTAAATCTTTTGTGAGATCTAGAGGTGTTTACCTTCATACACACTTAGGGTTATCAAGATCAAAGATTGATGTTGAGAGCTTGGTGATCGCTTCAGTTGCTGTTTCAAGAGCTTAAAGAGAAACACAAGTGGGTGTACTTGTGGATGCTATGGATCTAAGAAAGAAGTAGTCCGTGGATTTGGAGCTGACGTGATCGTGGTAGTAAGTTTTCCACTCGAGGTAGCAATAGAATGTTAGTGGTCTAAGTTGCTATTGTAAAACTTCAATTCTTTCATAGTGGATCTTATTTTACCTTGAGGATAGCTAGGTTAAATCCTCCCCAGGTTTTTTACCAGTTTGGTTTTCCACCAGTTTGGTTTTCCTGGGTTATCATATCGTTGTGTTCTTTATTTTCCGCATTGTTTACTTGATATGATTTACTTGTGTTCACCTAGATTTGAATAATTTACCGAAGGAATCACTTGGCTAAATAACTAGGTAAAACAACTTGTGTTTTAAGGGGCCTTAAAACATACAAAAAATAAATAAATATATAAATAAAATAAATAACAGAAAATATCTATTCGATTTTGTTTGCAAGAGCCTTGTTTATATTCACAACCCAGCATGGTCAGGACCTCGTTGAGCCTTTCTTTTTTATTACTATGACTTATAGGGAAAAAATGTTAGTCTTGGCTAAACTGTCGACAAGCAACTCACTCAGCTCCTCTATTAGCCTTTGACTGAGTAATTAAAAAAAATTATTAATAAAATAAACAATGGAAAAAATCTATTTGATTTTGTCCTCAATCTAGCCTAGTCAGGACCTCACTAAGCCTTTCTTTTTTGTTCTTATGGATCATAGAAAAAAAAAGGTTAATCTTAATTAAAGGGTCGATAAGCAACTCACTCAGTCCTCTATTAGCCTTTGAACAGTTAAATATATTAATAAAATAAATAATAGAAAAATCTCTTGAATTTCGTTTGCAAGAGCCTTTTTTAGTTTCACAACCCAGCCTAGTTAGGATCTTGCCAAAATTTTCTTTTTTGTTCCTTTGAATCATAGAAAAAAAAATGTTAATCTTGGTTAGAGGGTCGAAGCTCAACTTACCTGGCTCCTTTATTAGAGTCCAAATCTTCTATCCCACTTTTCCTGCTCCACTCTATACTCCACCAATAAAAACTTGCCACGTGTTCACCTAATTAATTAAATACTACTATTAATTAATAACGGTAGCATTAATAAGTCAATAATGATAGTATTTAATTAATTAGGTGAACACGTGGCAAGTTTTTATTGGTGGAGTATAGAGTGGAGCAGGAAAAGTGGGTCAGAAGATTTGGACTCCCTTTATTAGCTTTTGAATGGCTAAATGTATAAATAAAATAAATAGTAGAAAAAATCTCTTTGATTATGTGCACAACCCAGCCTAGTCAGTTCTATGCAGAGAATTTCTTTTTCATTCCTATGAATCATAGAAAGAAATGTTAATCTTGGCTAAAAGGTCGATTAGCAACTTGCCCGAACCCTCTATTAGCCTTTGAATGGCTAATGTGGACTCCTCACATATGGTGGGGGTCACAATTCCTATATAATTTTTAATATCCCAATAATTTTATATATTCCATAAAATACTATATATTATTACTTCTATACATAATTTATTGAATTAATAAATAAAAAGCAAATTCATAAATAAGTTATATATCAATAATAAATATATGAGATAAATAAATAATAAAGTAGACCACTTTTCTTTTGTCCACAAGAGCTTTTTTTATTTCCACAACGCAGGCTAGTCAAGACTTCAATTCATGAAAAAAAAATAATGTTAATCTTAGGTAGAGGATATTGGGTTATAGAATTAGAAAGATCCTTATAGAATTTATGGAAGTGAGATCCCGACAACCATGGGATTACTAGGCTCGAATCCTCAATTAATTTGTATTCCATTCTGGGTTTAGCCCACAATAGGAGGTCCTAAGAGAAGTTTGGCTAATAACTGATGATTTGAAAAGGAGGTACAATGGATTTGGAATGGAAATGTGATTTTTTGAGGAGAATTTCAGACGACCGAGGTGTCCCTTTGGGAAATCGAGCTGGATCCCTTTCCCCAACTATTGTCTTCTAATCTCTCACTGTTCACTCGTATTTCTCTCCCCAACATTATGTTCCAACCTCTTGCTCCTCCCCTTTGTCCCGGTTTTATAAGCTTACTTTTAGTGGGTCCCTCCACTTATAGGGCTAGGATGGTATCTTGAGCCTGGGCTACTATTCTAGCATGTCTAATCATACATCAATGATAGGGCTCACAGTTATGCTATCGAAATGATTTTCTAGTAAGTTGTGTCTAATGCCAAACCTTGTGTTCGACGAGAGGATTTTCCTAAGACATTACCTTTTTCAAGGATAATAGGCTTTGTTCGGATATACATGCCAGGGAAGCGTGGGTTTGCGCTTAAGCTTGGCGTTCATTAGATTTGGACCAAACCTAAATTTACTGGCCTCAAGCATGGGCCCAACATGGGCTAGGCTCTTTTTAAGCCCTAGGCTTCGACCTAATATAGATCGAACTCTTGTCCATCTACAATAGCCCTCCACAATCCCATCTCCAATAAGTGGTGAGGGGATTGTGGATGTGACCTTGGCATCTTAGGACATGCACAGCTGTAATTGTCACATCTGGGTGACACTAAGCATCAGATGATAAATACGTCGGATTTGACAATTGTCATGGATTAATGGTTGTGATTGCTTGTTTGTTGAGCTCCCAAGGAATACGAAGATCAATGGGCGACATGGGCATTCATTAAATTTTGACCAAACTGAAAATTACTAGCCTCAGGCTTAGGCCCAGTATTGGCTAAGCTCTTATTAAGCCCTGGGCTTCGGCCTAGTATAGACGAGCACTTGTCCACCTGTAATAGCCCCCCACGATCCCATCTCTAATTCATGGTGAGGGGATCATGGTTGTGACCTTGGCATCTTGGGATGTGCACCACTATAACTGTCACATCTTGGTGACACCAAGCATCAGAAAATAAATGCACTGGATTTGAAAGTTGTCATGGGTAAAACAGTCATGATTGCTTGTTTGTTAAGCTCCTGAGGTAGACAAAGATTGAGAGGCAGTGTGGGTGGTAATTTTCCCCCACATTGCTCCAATTCTTACCCTATAAATACTCCCCTGGGACTTCAGATTCATATCTTCTATTTCTTTCCTCTGAACCCTTCACTCTCTCACTGCCCTTGTCTCTTTTCTTTCTTAGAGCATTCCTACCGGGATCACCTGCGCAACCCCTGTAAGTATACTCATCCTTTCTCATTTTCATATTCTTTGGGTAGTTATGGGTAGATTTGCAGGATTGGTAGACAGACCCAATGCCATCTTGGCTTTCAAGGCCAAGTATCACATCCTTCATGATATTGAAATATTGTTTTACTCTCAAGATGCAATAGTCGAACAGTGGGTACCAGGGGCTATTTTTGTTTCTTTAATAGCTCGCAATAGAAGGTGGGGTTAGATTTCCTTTGAGCTCTCTCTTGATGCATGTCCTTAGGTTCTATAAGCTCAGTCCTGATAAATGCATGCCCAACCTCTTCCATGTGGTTAGGTGTATAGAAAAGTTTAATAGGCAGTTTGGCCTAAAGCTCACCCACCATGATATAAATTATATCTATAATTGTTACGGTAACCAATCCTCGGGCTACTACATCAAGGTCCATCAAGGCCGATTAAGGCAGATTTCGTGTCTTCTTGACTACAACAAGAATTCACAAGAGGAATTATTAAAGGTCACTAGGAACTGGCATTAAAATGAGATCTCACGCCCGGCCTCCTCGCACAAACCAGGTCCGTAGATCCAAGAAGTTGTTGCATATCCTTTTTATTTTTTGTCTAACATTAGGTGGTTTTCTACTAATTCCCCTTTCTCTGATTTTTGGTGTGCAAATTCTCAAAACGTTAAGCCAAACTTTAATTTTATGGAACTACGAAACCTTAATCGGATTCTTCAGTTTGAAGTTTATGCCCACTTTGATGGTCACTCCATGCGTCAAGATGCCATAGCTGAACAGCGGGCACCAGGGGCTATTTTTGTTTCCTTAATAGCCCAATATTGAAAGTGGGTTTAGGTTTCCATTTAGCTCTCTCTTGATGCATGTCCTTAGGTTCTATAAGCTTAGCTCTAATAAATGCATGCCCAACTTCTTGCGTGTGGTAGGATGTATAGAAAAGTTTAATAGGAAGTTCAGCCTAAAGCTCACCCATCAGGATATAAATTATATCTATAATTGTTGCAGTAACCTATCCTTGGGCTACTACATCAAGGTCCACCTAGGCCGATTAAGGTAGATTTCGTGTCTTCCTGACTCTAAAAAGAATTCACAAGAGGAATTCTTAACGGTCACTGGGAACTGGTATGCCGAGGAGATCTCATGCCCCGCTTCCTCAAACAAACCATGTCCGTAGATCTAAGGGGTTGTCGCATATCCTTTTTTTTTTTTATTTTAATCTAACACTAGGCGTTTTCTACTAATTCCCTTTTCTATGATTTTTGGTGTGCAGATTCTTGAAACGTTAAACCGAACTTGAATGTTTTGAAAATGCAAAACCTCAACTAGATTCTTCGATTTGAAGTTTACGCCCACTCTAATGGCCACTCTGTGCCTTAAGATGCTATAGTCGAATAGCGGTTACCAAGGGCTATTTTTGTTTCCTTAATAGCTCTAAATAGAAGGTAAGGTTAGGTTTCCGTTTAGCTCTTTCTTGATATGTGTCTTTAGGTTCTATAGGCTCAGCCCCGACAAAGACATGCCCAACCTCTTCTACATGGTTGGGTGTATAGAAATGTTTAATAAGCAGTTTGGCCTAAACCTCACCTACCATGATATAAATTATATCCTGAATTGTTACAGTAACCTATCCTTGGGCTACTACATAAAGGTCCACCGAGGCCAATTAAGGTAGATTTTGTGTCTTCCTGACTCCTACAAGAATTCACAAGAGGAATTCTGAAGGGTCACTGGAAACTGGTATGCTGAGTAGATCTCATGCCCAGCTTCCTCTAACAAACCAGGTTCATAGATCTAAGAGGTTGTTGCATATCCTTTTTTTTTATTTATTATTATCTAACACTAGGCGTTTTCTACTAATTCCCTTTTCTATGATTTTTGGTGTGCAGATTCTTGAAACGTTAAAACGAACTTGAATGTTTTGGAAGTGCAAAACCTCAACCAGATTCTTCGATTTGAAGTTTACGCCCACTCTAATGGCCACTCTGTGCCTCAAGATGCTATAGTCGAATAGCAGCTACCAAGGGCTATTTTTGTTTCCTTAATAGCTCTAAATAGAAGGTACGGTTAGGTTTCCTTTTAGCTCTCTCTTGATATGTGTCTTTAGGTTCTATGGGCTCAGCCCCGACAAATGCATGCCCAACCTCTTCTACGTGGTTGGGTGTATAGAAAAGTTTAATAGGTAGTTTGGCCTAAAGCTCACCCACCAAGATATATATTATATCTATAATTGTTGCAGTAACCTATCCTTAGGCTACTACATCAAGGACCACCGAGGCTGATTAAGCCAATTTTCATGTATTCTTAACTCCAAAAAGAATTCATAAGAGGAACTCTTAATGGTCACTAGGAACTGGTTTGCTGAGGACATCTCATGCCTAACTTCCTTGAACAAACCAGGTTCATAGATCTAAGAGGTTGTTGCATATCCTTTTTTTTATTATTATCTAACACTAGGCATTTTCTACTAATTCCCTTTTCTATGATTTTTGGTGTGCAGATTCTTGAAACGTTAAACCGAACTTGAATGTTTTGAAAATGCAAAACCTCAACCAGATTCTTCGATTTGAAGTTTACGCCCACTCTAATGGCCACTCTGTGCCTCAAGATGCTATAGTCGAATAGCAGCTACCAGGGGCTATTTTTGTTTCCTTAATAGCTCTAAATATGAGGTAAGGTAAGGTTAGGTTTCCGTTTAGCTCTTTCTTGATATGTGTCTTTAGGTTCTATAGGCTCAGCCCTGACAAAGACATGCCCAACCTCTTCTACATGGTTGGGTTTATAGAAAAGTTTAATAGGTAGTTCGGCCTAAAGCTCACCCACCATGATATAAATTATATCTATTGTTAGGAAATATGTGATTCAATGTTAGGAACATATGTCACTATTTTATGTAATTGGCTAATCCTTTGACAAAACACACTTTAATTGTAATTGGGTAGATATAGGATGTGTTTGATGCTTTAAGAAACCTTGTTTCAAGTTCAAGTGTTAAAGCCATGCAAGTCTGTCCAAGACTCAAGTGTGAAAAGTGTTGTTCATCAAAGCTCGACAGCTAGCTCGACAACTAGCATCTATTAAGCCTTGAAAAGTTGTTCCAGCCCGTGGCTCGATAGCAACTCAACAAATAGGGTATTTGTTAAGGTTTATGAAACTCAGAATTTTTGGTCTATTTTTCATCCAATCCGTGGTTGAATGTTTGGGCTTTCTTTTCTCACAACCTTAGACATATAAAAGGATTATTTTAAGGGTCGTCAAAGGTGACACAAGTTGCGCAAGTGTTGAGCAAAGTTTGTTCATGCAAACTGTGACTAGAGACAGAATTTGCCCTAGTTCATCTTTCTTGTGAAAAAGCTGCTGTGTTTGTGCACCGTAGGGTTTTGTGACCAAGGAGCTTCTCAATCTTCATCGTGTGATGAACTGAAGAACTTTTTAGCCAACAACCTTCTCTAGTTGGGGATTGAAGTCGTATACTGGAATCCGCGCAATTGGTTAGTCACGTACTGGGAGCCGTGCATTGAAATGAAAGATTGTCGAACAAGTCCAATTGGGTATTGGGGTAAGGGTTCAACTATAGGTTGGTATAAGGTACTGGGATTCCTTTACTTGTAACTCCTTGTTGTGATAATAGTGAATTCTCAGAAGTGGTGACCTTAAAATCACCCGGAGGGGTTTTTGTCATGTAGGTTTTCCCCATTCGTAAATAAATCACCGTGTCAATTTATTTTTTACTACATACTTTATTTAATTGGTGATTTGTTTGTGCTACCACATGTTTGCATGTTAATTTGATGAATTAATAAATTTGGATAATTAATCAATTAATCCATCACAAAGGGTCAATACATTCTTGGCCTATCAGCTATAATTGTTACGGTGACCTATCCTCGGGCTACTACATCAGGGTCCACTGAGGCCGATTAAGGCACATTTCATTTCTTCCTGACTCCAACAAGAATTCACAAGAGGAATTCTTAAGGGTCACTGGGAACTGGTATGCGGAGGAGATCTCTTGCTCAGCTTCCTCGAACAAACCATGTTTGTAGATCTAAGGGGTTACTGCATATCCTTTTTTTCTTTTTTAACTAACACTAGGCATTTTCTACTAATTCCCCTTTCAACGATTTTTGGTGTGCAGATTCTGGAAACATTAAACCAAACTTTAATTTTTTGGAAGTGCAAAACCTCAACCGGATTCTTCGGTTTGATGTTTACGCCCAGTCTGATGGCCACCCTGTGCCTCAAGATGCTATAGTCGAATAGCGGCTACCTGTGGCTATTTTTGTTTCCTTAATAGCCCATAATAGAAGGTAGAGTTAGGTTTCCTTTTAGCTCTCTCTTGATACATGTCTTTAGGTTCTATTGGCTTAGCCCCGACAAATGCATGCCCAACCTCTTCCACGTGGTTGGGTATATAGAAAAGTTTAATAGGTAGTTCGGCCTAAGGTTCACCCAACATGATATAAATTATATCTATAATTGTTACAACAACCTATCTTTGGGCTACTACATCAAGGTCCACTAAGACCGATTAAGGAATATTTCGTATCTTCTTGCCTCCAACAAGAATTCACAAGAGGAATTCTTAGAGGTCACTGGGAACGGGCATGCTGAGGAGATCTCATTCCCGGCCTCCTCGAAAAAACCATGCCCATAGATCCAAGGGTTTGTTCCATATCCTTTTCTTTTTCTTTTTTTGTCCAACGCTAGGTGTTTTCTAATAATTCACTTTTCTCTGATTTTCAGTGAGCAGATTCTCGAAACCTTAAGACAAACTTGAATTTTGTGGAAGTGCAAAACCTCAGCCAGATTCTTCAGTTTGATGTTTTCGCAAACTCTGATGGTCACTCCGTGCATCAAGATGCTATATCTGAACAGCAGGCACCAGGGGCTATTTTTGTTTCCTAAATAGCCCGCAATAGAAGGTGGGGTTAGTTTTCCTTTAATCTCTCCCTTGATACACGTCCTTAAGTTTTATAGGTTTAGCCCTAATAAATGCATGTCCAACCTCTTCCGCGTGGTTTGTTGCATAGAAATGTTTAATGGGCAGTTCGGCCTAAAGCTCACCCACCATGGTATAAATTATATCATGAATTGTTGTCGTAACCTATCCTCAGTCTATGACATCCAGGTCCACCTAACCTAATTAAGGCTGATTTCGTGTCTTCCTAATTCCAATAAGAATTCACAAAAGGAATTCTTAAAGCTCAATAGGAACTGGTATGCTGAGGAGATCTCATGCCCAACTTCCTCGAACAAAACAGGTCCGTAAATCCAATGGATTATTACATATCTTTTTTAAAAAAATTAATATCTAACACCAAGTGTTTTCTACTAATTCCCCTTTCTATGATTTTTGGTGTGAAGATTCTTGAAACGTTAAACCAAACTTGAATTTTGTGGAAGTGCTAAACCTTAACCGGATTCTTTGGTTTGAAGTTTACGCCAACTCTAATGGTCACTCCGTGCCACAAGACACTATAGTCAAACAACGAATACTAGGGGCTATTTTTGTTTCCTTAAAAGCGCAAAATAGAAGGTGGGGTTAGGTTTCCTTTTAGCTCTCTCTTGATGCATGTCCTTAGGTACTATAGGCATAGCCCTAATAAATGCTTGCCCAATCTATTCTATGTGGTGGGGTGTATAGAAAAGTTTAATAGGCAGTTTGACCTAAAGCTCACCCAACATGATATAAATTATATCTATAAATGTTGCAACAACCTATCCTCAAGCTACTACATCGAGGACCACTGAGGCCAATTAAGGTAGATTTCGTGTCTTCCTGACTCCAATAAGAATTCACAAGAGGAATTCTTAAGGGTCACTGGGAATTGATTTGTTGAGGAGATCTCATGCCCAGCTTCCTCCAACAAATGTTGCATATCCTTTTTTTTATTTTTTTATCTAACACTAGGAGTTTTCTACTAATTCCCCTTTCAATGATTTTTGGCGTGCAGATTCTTGAAATGTTAAGTCGAACTTGAATTTTTTAGAAGTGCAAAACCTCAACCGGAACTGCAAAACCTCAACCGGATTTAGAGTTTATGCCCACTCTGCGGTCACATCATGCCTCAAGATGCTATAGTCGAAGCGTGGGTACCAGGGGCTATTTTTTTTCTTAATAGCCCACAATAGAAGGCGGGGTAAAGTTTCCTTTTAGCTCTCCCTTGATACTTGTCCTCAGGTTCTATAGGCTCAGCCCCAACAAATGCACGCCTAACCTATTCCTCGTGGTTAGGTGTATAAAAAAGTTTAATAGGTAGTTTGGACTAAAGCTCACCCACCATGAGATATATTATATCTATAATTACAGTAACCTATCCTCGGGCTACTACATCAGGGTCCACTGAGGCCGGTTAAGGCATATTTCGTTTCTTCTTGACTCAAACAGGAATTCACAAGAGCAATTCTTAGAGGTCACAGGGAATTGGCATGCTAAGGAGAACTCATGCCCGTCTTCCTCGAAAAAACCATGGCCATAGATCCAAGGGGTGGTTGCATATCCTTTTCCTTTTTTCTTTTTTTTTTCTTTTTTCGTCCAACACTAGAAGTTTTCTACTAATTCACTTTTCTCTGATTTTTGGTGAGCAAATTCTTGAAACTTTAAGCCAAACTTAAATTTTACAGAAGTGTAAAACCTTAACCAGATTCTTCAGTCTGAAGTTTACGCCCACTCTAATCATCACTCCATGCATCAAGATGCTATAGGAGAATAGTTGGCCCAAGGGGCTATTTTTGTTTCCTTAATAACTCGCAATAGAAGGTGGGGTTAGGTTTCCTTTAAGCTCTCCCTTGAAACATGACCTTAAGTTCTATAGGCTCAGGCCTAATAAATGCATGCCCAACCTCTTCTGCGTGGTTGGGTGCATAGAAATGTTTAATAGGTAGTTCAGCCAAAAGCTCACCCACCATGATATAAATTATATCTTGAATTGTTGCGATAACCTATCCTCAGGCTACTACATCTTGGTCCACCAAGACCAATTAAGGCTGATTTCGTGTCTTCCTAACTCTGATTAGACTTCATAAGAGGAATTCTTAAAGGTCACTGGAAACTTGTATGTTAAGGAGATCTCATGCTCAGCTTCCTCAAACAAAACAAGTCCGTAGATCCAATCGATTGTTGCATATCATTTTTTTTATTAATATCTAACACCATGTGTTTTCTACTAATTCACTTTTCTCTGATTTTTGGTGAGCAGATTCGTGAAACATTAAGCCAAACTTGAATTTTTTCGATGTTCAAAACCACAACCAGGTTCTTCATTTTGAAGTTTACACTCACTCTAATGGTCACTCCGTGTGTCAAGATGCTATAGCCGAATAGCTGGCACAAGGGGCTATTTTTGTTTCCTTAATAGCTTGCAATTGAAGGTGGGGTTAGGTTTGCTTTAAGCTCTCCCTTGATACATGTCCTTAGGCTCTATAGGCTCAGCCCTAATAAATGCATGCCCAACCTCTTCTACATGGTTAGGTGCATAGAAATGTTTAATAAGCAATTCGGCCTAAACCTCACCTACCATGATATAAATTATATCCTGAATTGTTGCGATAACCTATCCTCAAGCTACTACATCCTGGTCCACCGAGACCAATTAAGGTTGATTTTGTGTCTTCCTAACTCCGATTAGACTTCAAAAGAGGAATTCTTAAAGGTCACTGGAAACTGGTATGTTAAGGAGGTCTCATGCCCAGCTTCCTCGAACAAAACAGGTCTATAGATCCAATGGGTTGTTGCATATCATTTTTTATTTATTAATATCTAACACCAGGTGTTTTCTACTAGTTCACTTTTCTTTATTTTTGGTGAGCAAATTCGTGAAAGGTTAAGCCAAACTTGAATTTTGTGGAAGTGCAAAACCATAACCGGATTCTTCGAATCAAAGTTTACGACCACTCTAATGGTTACTCCATGCCACAAGATGCTATAGCCGAACAGCGAGTACGAGGGGTTAGGTTTCCATTTAGCTTTCTTTTGATACATGTCCTTAGGTTCTATAGGAAGTTTGCCGTAAAGCTCACCCACCACGATATAAATTATATCTTGAATTGTTGTTGTAACATATCCTCAGTCTACTACATCTAGGTCCACTACGACCAATTAAGGCTGATTTCGTGTCTTCCTAATTCTAATAAGAATTCACAAGAGGAATTCTTAATGGTCACTAGAAAATGGTATGTGGAGGAGATCTCATGCTCAGCTTCCTCTAACAAAACAGGTCCATAAATCTAATAGATTATTGCATATCCATTTTTTTTATTAATATCTAACACTAGTTGTTTTCTACTAATTCCCCTTTCAATGATTTTTAGGGTGAAGATTCTTGAAACATTACGCCAAATTTGAATTTTTTGGAAGTGCAAAACCTCAAACGGATTCTTTGCTTTGAAGCTTGCACCCACTCTAATGGTCACTCCATGCCTCAAGATGCTATAGGCAAACAGAGATTACCAGGAGCTATTTTCGTTTCCTTAATAGCCCGCAATAGAAAGTGCGGTTAGGTTTCCTTTTAGCTCTCTCTTGATGCATGTCCTTAGGTTCTATAGGCTTAGCCCTGATAAATGCTTACCCAACCTCTTCTGTGTGGTTGGGTGTTTAGAAAAGTTTAATAGGCAGTTCGGCCTAAGGCTCACCCACCAGGATATAAATTATATCTATAATTGTTACGGTAACCTATCCTCGGGCTATTACGCCAAGGTCCACCAAGGTCAATTAAGGCATATTTTGTGTCTTCCTAACTCCAACAAGAATTCACAAGAGGAATTTTTAAAGGTCATTAGGAACTAGCATGCTAAGTAGATCCCATACCCGGCCTCCTCGAAAAAACCATGCCCGTAGATCCAAAGGGTTGTTGCATATCCTTTCTTTTCTTTTTTTGTCAAACACTAGGTGTTTTCTACTAATTCACTTTTCTCTAATTTTTAGTGAGCAGATTCTCAAAACGTTAAGCCAAACTTCAATTTTGTGGAAGTGCAAAACCTTAACCAGATTCTTCAATTTGATGTTTTCGCCAACTCTGATGGTCACTCCATGCGTCAAGATGCAATAGCCGAATAGCAGGCACCAAGGGTTAGGTTTCCTTTAAGCTCTCCCTTGATACACGTCCTTAGGTTCTATAGGTTTAGCCCTAATAAATGCATGCCCAACCTCTTCCGCATGGTATGCTGCATAGAAATGTTTAATGGGCAGTTCGGCCCAAAGCTCACCCACCATCGTATAAATTATATCTTGATTGTTGTTGTAACCTATCCTCAGACTATTACATCCAGGTCCACCTCAGCTAATTAAGGCTGATTTCATGTCTTCCAAATTCCAATAAGAATTCACAAAAAGAATTCTTAAGGGTCACTGGGAATTGGTATGCTGAGGAGATCTCATGCCCAGCTTCCTCGAACAAACCAGGTTCGTAGATCCAAGGGGTTGTTGCATATCCTTTTTTTTCTTTTTTATCTAACACTAGACGTTTTCTACTAATTCCCCTTTCAATGATTTTTAGTGTGCAGATTCTAGAAACATTAAACCAAACTTGAATTTTTTGGAAGTGCAAAACCTCAACCGAATTCTTTGGTTTGATGTTTACGCCCACTCTGATGGCCACCTCGTGCCTCAAGATGCTATAGTCGAATAGCGGCTACCTGGGGCTGTTTTTGTTTCCTTAATCGTCGGCAATAGAGGGTAGAGTTAGGTTTCCTTTAGGTTCTATAGGCTCAGCCTCGACAAATGCATGCCCAACCTCTTCCACGTGGTTGGGTGTATAGAAAAGTTTAATATGTAGTTCGTCCTAAAGCTCACCCACCATGATATAAATTATATCTATAATTATTACAATAACCTATCTTCAGGCTACTACATCAAGGTCCACCGAGTCTAAGTAAGGCATATTTCGTATCTTCCTTCCTCCAACAGGAACTCACAAGAGGAATTCTTAGAAGTAATTTGGAACTGGTATGCTGAGGACATCTCATTCCCAGCCTCCTCAAAAAAACCATGTCCGTAGATCCAAGGGGCTGTTCCATATCCTTTTCTTTTTCTTTTTCTTTTTTTTTGTCCAACGCTAAGTGTTTTCTAATAATTCACTTTTCTCTGATTTTAAGTGAGCAAATTCTCGAAGTGTTAAGCCAAACTTGAATTTTGTGGAAGTGCAAATCCACAACCAGATTCTTCAGTCTGATGTTTTCGCCAACTCTGATGGTCACTCCGTGCATCAAGATGCTATAGCCGAAGCACCAAGGGCTATTTTTGTTTCATTAATAGCCTACAATAGAAGGTGGGGTTAGATTTCCTTTAAGCTCTCACTTGATACATGTCCTTAGGTTCTATAGGTTAGCCCTAATAAATGCATGCCCAACCTCTTCCTCGTAGTTGGCAGCACAAAATTGTTTAATAGGCAGTTCAGCCTAAGGCTCACCCACTATGATATAAATTATATCTTGAATTGTTGCTGTAACCTATCCTCAGTCTACTACATCCTGGTCCACCTAAGCTAATTAAGGCTGATTTCGTGTCTTTCAATTTTCCAATAAGAATTCACAAGAGGAATTCTTAAAGCTCACTAGGAACTGGTATGCTGAGGGTATCTCATGCCCAGCTTCCTCGAACAAAACACGTCCGCAGATCCAATGGATTGTTGGATATCCTTTTTTTTTTAATATCTAACACCAAGTGTTTTCTACTAATTCCCCTTTCTTTGATTTTTGGTATGAAGATTCTTGAAACGTTAAGCCAAACTTGAATTTTGTGGAAATGCAAAACCATAACCAGATTCTTTGGTTTGAAATTTACGCCAACTCTGATGGTCACTCCGTGCCACAAGACGCAATAGTCACACAACGGGTACTAGGGGCTATTTTTGTTTCCTTAATAGCTCGAAATAGAAGGTGGGGTTAGGTTTCCTTTTAGCTTTCTTTCGATACATGTCCTTAAGTTCTATAGGCTTAGCCCCGATAAATGCATTCCCAACCTCTTCTGCGTGGTTGGGCGCATAGAAAAGTTTAACATGCAGTTCGGCCTAAAGCTCACCCACCATGATATAAATTATATTTATAATAGTTGTAGTATCTTATCCTCGGGCTACTACATCAAGGTCCACCGAGGTCGATATAGGCAGATTTCGTGTCTTCCTGGCTCCAACAAGAATTCATAAGAGGAATTCTTAAAGGTCACTAGGAACTAGTATGCGGAGGAGATCTCATGCTCAAATTCCTCGAACAAAACAGGTCCATAGATCCAATGGATTGTTGGATATCCCTTTTTTTTTTTTATTAATATCTAACACCAGTTGTTTTCTACTAATTCCTCTTTCTATGATTTTTGGTGTGAAGATTCTTGAAACATTACCCCAAATTTGAATTTTGTGGACGTGAGAAACCTCAAATGGATTCTTCTCTTTGAAGTTTACGCCCACTCTAATGGTCACTCCATGCCTCAAGATGCTATAGCCGAATAGAGGGTACCAAGAGCTATTTTTGTTTCCCTAATAGCCTGCAATAGAAAGTGGGGTTAGGTTTCCTTTTAGCTCTCTCTTGATGCATGTCCATAGGTTCTATAGGGTTAGCCCTAATAAATGCTTGCACAACCTCTTCTGCGTGGTTGGGTGTATAGAAAAGTTTGATAGGCAGTTCGGCCTAAAGCTCACCCACTATGATAGAAATATATCTATAATTGTTGCAATAACCTATCCTCAGGTTACTATATCAAGGACCACCGAGGACGATTAAGGCTAATTTCATGTCTTCCTGACTCCAAAAAGAATTCACAAGAGGAATTCTTATGGGTCACTGGGAACTATTATGCTAAGGATATCTCAGGCCCAGCTTCCTTAAACAAACTTGGTCTGTAGATCCAAGGGGAAGTGCAAAACCTCAACCAGATTCTTTAGTTTGAAGTTTACGCCCACTCTGATGGTCACTCCATGCGTCAAGATGCTATAGCCGAACAGCGGGCACCAGGGGCTATTTTTGTTTCCTTAATAGCCCGCAATAGAAGGTGGGGTTAGGTTTCCTTTTAGCTCTCTCTTGATACATGTCCTAAGGTTCTATAGGCCCAACCCTAATAAATGCATGCCCAACCTCTTCATTGTAGTTGGGTGCATTGAAATGTTTAGTAGGCAGTTCAGCCTAAAGCTCAGCTCACCCACCATGATATAAATTATATCTATAATTGTTAGAGTAACCTATCCTCGAGCAACTACACCAAGGTCCATCGAGGCCGATTATGGCAGATTTTGTGTCTTCCTTCTTAAGGGTCGCAAGGAACTGGTATGCTGAGGAGATGTCATGCCTAGCTTCCTTGAACAAACCAGCTCTGTAGATCCAAAGGGTTGTTGCATATCCTTTTTTTTTTATTACCTAACACTAGGCGTTTTCTACTAATTCTGCTTTCTCTGAATTTTGTGGAAGTGTGAAACCTCAAATAGATTCTTCGGTTTAAAGTTTACGCCCACTCTGATGGTCGTTTCGTGTCACAAGACGCTTTAATCAAACAACGGGTACCAGGGGCTATTTTTGTTTCCTCAATAGCCCAAAATAGAAGGTGGGATTAGGTTTCCTTTTAGCTATCTCTTAATGCATGTTCTTAGGTTCTATAGGCTTAGCCCTGATAAATGCTTGCCCAACCTCTTTCGTGTGGGTGGGTGCATAGAAAAGTTTAGCAAGCATTTCGGCCTAAAGCTCACACGCCACGATATAAATTATATCTATAAATGTTGTAGTAACTTATCCTCGAGCTACTACATCAAGGGCCACTGAGGCCGATTAAGGCAGATTTCATGTGTTCCTGACTCCAATAAGAGTTCACAAGAGAAATTCTTAAGGGTCACTGGGAACTGGTTTGCCAGGAAGAACTCATGCCCAGCATCCTCAAAAAAACCAAGTTCGTAGATCCAAGAGGTTGTTCCATATCCTTTTTTTTTTTTTTTATCTGACACTAGGAGTTTTCTACTAATACCCCTTTCTATGATTTTTGATGTGCAGATTCTTGAAACGTTAAGCTGAGCTTGAATTCTTTAGAACTGCAAAACCTCAACCGGATTTTAAGGTTTGAAGTTTACGCCCTCTCTGTGGTCGCTTTGTGCCTCAAGATGCTATTGTCGAACATCGGGTACCAGGGGCTATTTTTGTTTTCTTAATAGCTCGCAATAGAAGGTGGGGTTAGGTTTCCTTTTAGCTCTCTCTTTATACTTGTCCTAAGGTTCTATAGGCTTAGCCCTGACAAATGCATGCCCAACCTCTTCCACGTGGTTGGGTGTCTAAAAAAGTTTAATAGGTAGTTCGGCCTAAAGTTCACCCACCATGATATAAATTATATCTATAATTGTTACAATAACCTATACTCGAGCTACTACATCACGATCCACCGTGTCCGATTAAGACATATTTTGTTTCTTCCTAACGCCAACAAGAATTCATAAGAGGAATTCTTAGAGGTCACTGGGGAATTCAAGGGGTTGTTCCATATCCTTTTCTTTTTTTCTTTCTTTTTTTGTCCAAAATAAGGTATTTTCTACTAATTCACTTTTCTCTGATTTTCGTTAAGCAGATTCTCGACACGTTAAGCCAAACTTGAATTTTGTGGAAGTGCAAAAGCTCAACCAGATTCTTCAGTTTGAAGTTTACACCCACTCTGATGGTCACTTCGAGTGTCAAGATGCTATAGCCAAATAGCAGCCACCAACGGCTATGTTTTTTCCTTAAAAGCTTGTAATAGAAAGTGGGGTTAGGTTTCCTTTTAGTTTTCTTTTGATACGTGTCCTTTGGTTCTATAGGCTCAGTCCTGATAAATGCATTCCCAACCTTTTCTACATGGTTGGGTGTATAGAAAAGTTTAACACGCAGTTCGGCCTAAAGCTCACCCCCCAATATATAAATTTTATCAATAATAGTTGGAGTAACCTCTCCTCGGGCTACTACATCAAGGTCCACCGAGGCTGATAAAGGAATATTTCATGTCTTCCTGACTCCAACAAGAATTCACAAGAGGAGTTCCTAAAGGTCACTGGGAACTGGTATACTAAGGAGATCTCATGTCCAGACTCCTCGAACAAACCAGGTCTGTAGACCCTAAGGGTTGATGTATATCCTTTTTTTTTTTTTTTGTCCAACAGTAGGTGTATTCTACTAATTCCCTTTTCCTTGATTTTTGGTGAGCAAGTTGTCGAAACGTTAAGCTAACCTTGAATTTTGTGGAAGTGCAAAACCTCAACTGAATTCTTCAGTTTGAAGTTTATGCCCACTTTAACTGTCACTCCATGCCTCAAGATGCTAAAGCCGAACAGCGGGCACCAGGGGCTATTTTTGTTTCCTTAATAGCTCGAAATAGCAAGTGGGCTTTATGTTACCTTTTAGCTCTCTCCTGATGCATGTCCTTAGGTTCAATTGGCTTTGCCCTAATAAATGCTTGCCCACACTCTTCTGCATGGTTGGGTGTATAGAAAAGTTTAATAAGCAATTCGGCCTAAAGCTCACCAACCAGGATATAAATTATATCTATACTTGTTATAGTATCTACAATTATTGCAATTACCTGTCCTCGGGCTACTACATCAAGGACCATCGAGGCCGATTAAGGCAGATTTCGTGTCTTCCTAGCTCCAAAACAAATTCATAAGAGGAATTCTTAAGGGTCACTGGGACTGGTATGCTGAGGGTTTCTCAAGCCCAGCTTCCTCTAACAAAAAAGGTCCGTAGATCCAAAGGGTTGTTGCATATCTTTTTTTTTATTATCTAACACTAGGTGTTTTCTACTAATTCCCGTTTCTCTGATTTTTGGTGTGCAGATTCTCGAAAACTTAGGCCAAACTTGAATTTTGTGGAAGTGCTAAACCTCAAACGAATTCTTCGGTTTGAAGTTTACACCCACTTTGATTGTCACTTTGTGTCTCAAGATGCTATAGCCAAACAACAGGTAGCAAGGGCTATTTTTGTTTCCTTAATAGCCTGTTATAGAAGGTGGGGTTAGGCTTCCATTTGGCTCTCTCTTGATACATGTCCTTAGGTCCTATAGGCTCAGCCCTGATAGATGCATGCCCAACCTCTTCCACGTGGTTGGGTGTATAGAAAAGTTTAATAGGTAGTTCGGCCTAAAGCTCACCCACCAGGATATAAATTATATCTATAATTGTTGTAGCCACCGAGGCCGATTAAGGCAACTTTCGTGTCATCCTGACTCCAACAAGAATTCACAAGAGGATTTCCTAATGGTCACTAGGAACTAGCATACTGAGGAGATCTCATGCCCGACCTCCTCGAACAAACCAGGTCCGTAGATCCAAGGGGTTCTTGCATATCCTTTTTTTTTTTTTGGCTATCAATTGGTGTTTTCTACTAATTCCCCTATTTTTGATTCTTTGTGTGCAAATTCTCAAAACGTTACACCAAACTTGAATTTTGTGGAATTGCAAAACCTCTACCATATTCTTCAGAGAAAACTGATTAAGGTCACTATGACACGCTGAGGAGATCTCAGCTCGGCCTCCTTGAAAGAACGATGTCCATAGATCCAGGGAGTAGTTGCATATCCTTTTCTTTTTCTTTTTCTTTTTTGTCCAACACTAGGTGTTTTCTACTAATTCCCTTTTCTCTGTTGTTTGGTGTGTAGATCCTCGAATTGTTAAGCCAAACTTGAATTTTATGGAAGTGCAAAACCTCAACCAGATTATTCAGTTTGAAGTTGACGCAGACTCTGATGGTCACTCTGTTCCTCAAGATGCTATAGCCAAACAGCGAGCACCAGGCTCTATTTTTGTTTCCTTAATAGCCCGCAATAGAAGGTGGGGTTAAGTTTCCTTTGAGCTCTCTCTTGATACATGTCCTTAGGTTCTATACGCTCAGCCCCAATAAATGCATGCCCAACCTCGGCCTAAAGCTCACCCACCATGATATAAACTATATCTAAAATTGTTGCAGTAACCAATCATAAGGCTACTACATCAAGGTCCACCGAGACCAATTAAGGCTGATTTCGTGTCTTCCGAACTCCAATAAGAATTCACAAGAGGAATTCTTAAAGGTCACTGGGAATTGGTATGCTGAGGAGATCTCATGCTCAACTTCCTCGAACAAACCAGGTTCGTAGATCCAAGGGCTGTTGCATGTCCTCTTTTTTACTAATTCCCCTTTTTATGAGTTTTGGTGTGCAGATTCTTGAAATGTTAAGACGAACTTGAATTTTGTGGAAGTGCAAAACCTCAACTGAATTCTTCGGTTTGAAGTTTACGCCCACTCTAATGGTCACTTCGTGCCTCAAGATGCTATAGCTGAACTGCGGGTTCCAGCGACTATTTTTGTTTCCTTAATAGCCCGCAATAGAAGGTGGGGTTAGGTTTCCTTTCAGCTTTCTCTTATTACATGTTCTCAGGTTCTATAAGCTCAACCCTTATAAATGCGTGCCCAACCTCTTTCGCGTGGTTGGCTGTATAGAAAAGTTTAATTGGCAGTTTGGCCTAATGCTCACCCACCATGATATAAACTATATCTATAATTGTTGTAGTAACCTATCCTCAAGCTACTACATCAAGGTCCACTGAGGGTGATTAAGGCAAATTTTGTGTCTTCCTGACTCCAACAAGAATTCACAAGAGGTTGTTGTATATCCTTTTTTTTTTGTCTAACACTGCGTGTTTTCTACTAATTCCCCTTTCTCTGATTTTTGGTGTGCAGATTCTCAAAACATTAAGCCAAACTTGAACTTTATGGAAGCGCAAAACCTTAAATGGATTCTTCAGTTTGAAGTTTACGCACACTCTAATGGTCACTCTGTGCCTCAAGATGCTAGAGTCGAACAGAGGGTATTAAGGGCTATTTTTGTTTCCTTCATTGCCCACAATAAAGTGTGGGGTTAGGTTCCCTTTTAGCTCTCTCTTGATACATGTCCTTAGGTTCTATAGGCTCTCTTTTCCTAACCTCTTCCACGTGGTTGGGTGTATAGAAAAGTTTAATAGGTAGTTCGGCCTAAAACTCACCCACCATGATATAAATTATATCTATAATTGTTGCATTAACCTATCCTCAAGCTACTACATCAAGGTCCACTGAGGCCGATTAAGGCAAATTTTTTGTCTTCCTGACTCCAACAAGAATTCGCAAGAGAAATTCTTAAAGGTCGCTGGGAACTGGCACGCTGAGTTGATCTCATGCCCGGTTTCCTCGAACAAACCAGGTTTGTAGATCTAAGGGGTTGTTGCATATCTTTTTTTTTTTTTTGGCTAACACTAGGTGTTCTCTACTAATTCCCCTTTCTCTGAGTTTTGGTGTGCAGATTCTCGAAACGTTAAGCCGAGCTTGAATTTTATGGAAGTGCAAGGCCTCAACCAGATTCTTTAGTTTGAAGTTTATGCCCCCTGTGATGGTCACTCTATGCCTCCCTCTTGGTTCTCTACTACACACCTTTATACAAAGGTTATCATGATCCTAAGGATGCTTTAAGAGCCAATCATTCCTCCTCACCTAAATTGAAGTGTGGTTGAAAGGATCTTTGCCCAACAAACGAAGCTCAACATGCCGATCTCCAATGACAACAGTGCGATGCTCCTCCACCTTTCTTCGACAATACAACTGACCGTTGAAGACTAGACCGCTGAAAACCAAGAAATTGATGCAAAAACCAAGGCTACTGAAGGATCCTATGTTGAGGATATGGTGGTGCAACGTTGAACCCTAGAGGTTGAGGAC
The DNA here is from genome assembly GCF_040712315.1 of Castanea sativa. NCBI lineage: Eukaryota > Viridiplantae > Streptophyta > Magnoliopsida > Fagales > Fagaceae > Castanea > Castanea sativa. The sequence continues at coordinate 21,941,242 of NC_134017.1, forward strand.
TTTATGGTCCCCCACCCCCGTGGCAGTATAGGACAAACCCCTTATACTTCATCCCGACTAGTCGTGGTGATCACCCCTCCAGCCGCTCAGCAGAATAAGAGGCAGAGAGTGGGAGAAGGCCTCAGGAGCCACTTGGTTACAACTATTGCTGAGCGTACTTCTTAAACAATGCCTCAATCTGCCCTTCTCGTCTAAAGCAGGTGAAGCGACTCAACCCCTACCTCACAACCCCCACCATACACGCACAAATTTAAGCTACGCAGTGGCCCACTCCCCTCTGATAAAGACACTCATCAATGAGGGAAAGGTGAAGGTAGGCTGATAGTAGACAACCTTGACAAGACTCTACTCATGCCCACCAATATGGACACGTGGAAAGAACATGACGACCATAATGTCCTATTGGCAATAAAGAGGCATACTGTGGTGGTAAAAAGTTGGGATTTGAACCCCCCCCCCCCCCCACCATTTTCTTTTTGGTACTTATATTCCATCGCTTTTTGCATACATTTTTCTTGCCAAGGGGTCCATGTCCTAAACGCTTGAAGACTAGGAGAAAGAGACCACTTGTTAGAGAGCGAACTCTAAACCAGGGCAGGGGACATTTTCTAAGATGAGATGGCTCAGGCCTCGACTCAATGGAAGATGGATTCCCTAATGAAAAGGGTGGAGGAGTCCAATACCAACCTGGCTCAGGCTTTGAGCCTAGTCACCGCAAAATTTGCAGAGATGAAGACGATGAAAAAGAAACATACTGAGGAGGAGTGGAAATTATATGACATGGGATTTTTGGATGCCAAGAACTTGGTTAACAACGTGATGAGGGAGGCCTGGCTTGGGAGATTCATGGATGGGTGGGTGGCCGCTCTAGACGTTCTCAATGTGTCATTTAACTCCCCCTATTGTGCTACAGAGAGTGTCCCTTATCCCGCCAAAATGTTAAAAAGAAAGGGAAATGCTCTAGAGTCATCAACTCTGGCTCCTTTTGAGGGGGTCCTAAATGGAGGTGGTCAATGCTAGGGTAGCATAAAGGAGCTTCTATCCGACGTGAAGGCCCAAGCCTTAGCAGCTTAAAGGGAAGTGGTGGAGTTGGAAGATGATCCTCCTCTTCCAATAGGCACCCCTGCAGCGGACCTCCCTCTGCCCCCATGCCCTAAGTTGTAATGCCTCTTCCAACCCCAGCCAAATGATACGAAGGAGGAGCCTCCAGCTCTTTTTGTAATTTTTTTTTTTTAATAATGAAAAGTACTTTCACATTATTTGCTAAGTGTCATTTCTCGATCTATCCTATTTATGCTTATTTTTCTTATCTCGCTAAAGTAATTGAAAATGATGATTCGTCAAACATAACAATGTTGCCAAATGTGATTAACCAGTATAAGATATAACCTTGTAACTTATTCTAACAACAAAGCCCATCACACGTCAAGAATAGCATTACATAAGAATGAATGATTTACTTGGTTTCTAAATCGTTGATGACCAAGGTTAGGATGATGTTAAACTCATACTTAGCAAAAGGAAACTTTAGGTTTCCACCTAGTCAGTGACCAAGGTCAGTTTGAGGCTAGGCTTCTATCCTTAATGAGTAAAATTTTAGGTTTCCACCTAGTCAGTGACTACAATTAGGCTGACACTAGGCTTCTATCTATAATGAGTAAAACTTAAGGTTCCCACCTAGTTAGTGACCAAGGCTAGGCTAAGGCTAGGTTTCTGTAATGAGTAGAACTTTAGCTTAAATGGTTCTCTAGATGAGATGCCTTGAATAACATCTTTAATTCACATACTTGTATACATACAATTATAGTACAATTTGCAAGAAAGGTATACATGTTTAATAACTAAAACAAATAGTTGTTATTCATGGCCGAGGTCCACCAAAGGTATAGGTTTCTCCTCCAAATCTTCTAAGTAGTAAGCCCAGGTCCACCCACCAAGGTCACTATATATGGACCCTCCTAGTTTGGGCCAAGTTTTCCCTAACTCAAATCCTTGATACAAACTCATGTGACTTGATATTTCTATTCTATCCTCGGCAGAGCTTCTGCTAGTAATCAGCCAGCCATATCAATGCTATCTCCCTGTTCTCCTCAATAAGGTCTAGCTACTTGGTCATCATTTGGTTTTTACTGTCTGAAGAGAAGTCCTCGTAATGGGAAGGCCAACTTCCAAGGGTATTATAGCCTCAATTCCATAGGTCATGGTGAAGGAAATTTTCCCGTGGATCTTCTAGGGGTAGTTTTGTATGCCCATAATACATTCGGCAACTCCTTAGCCCACCTCCCCTTGGATTCTTCCAACCCTTTCTGTAATCAATTTATGATGATATTGTTTGTGGCTTCAACTTGTCCATTTCCCTAGGGGTAAGCCAGTGTGGAGTACATGTTCTTGATCCCCAGCTCATTGCAATACCTACTGAATACTTTGTTGTTAAACTAAAGCCATATTGAGGCTATTTCCGTATTCTCCTGAATGAGGTCTAGCTACTCGATCATTTGGTTGTTTCTGTCTAGAAAGAAGTTTTCTATCCTCATAGTGGGAAGGCCGACTTCTAAGGGTATTATAGCCTCAGTTCCATAGGTCATGGAGAAGGGAATTTTTCCTGTGGATCTTTTAGGGGTAGTTTTGTATGCCCATAATACATTCGGCAACTCCTTAGCCCACCTCCCCTTGGATTCTTCCAACCCTTTCTGTAATCAATTTATGATGATATTGTTTATGGCTTCGCCCTGTCCATTACACTCTTGGGGTAAGTCGGTGTGGAATACATGTTCTTGATTCTAAGCTCATTGTAATACCCTTTGAATGCTTTGCTGTTAAACTAAAACCCATTATCAAATATCAAGATCTTTGAGGCGCCGAATTGGGTTACAATGTTTTTCGACATAAACTTCTTGACATTGGAGTCTCATATATTAGCCAAGGGCTCAACCTCTAACCACATTGTAAAGTAATCGATGGCCACACAATATCTAATCCCTATTAAGCAAAAGGCTATGAAATAGATAGGGGTTGAGGGATCCCCCTGGCTAGTGGATATCAGGTGCATATCTTTGGTATTGATCGCATTTGTTACGTACTCCTAAACATTTCTCTGCATATTTGACCACCAATATCCTTGCATCATCACCTTATGCACCAAAGAACGGCCCCCTATGAGGCTCCCACATCTAGATGGACGCACAACAAGTATATAATATATTCTTGGTTGATAACCAATACCAAGGGGACTTCCTCCTCACCTTTTCGGCCTCTTTCTTATCCTCAGGAAGCGTGCCATTAGGAATAAACACATCAATAGGATCCATCCAACTAGGTGAGGCAATGATGCTGAACACCTGGCTACTTTCCTGGTGATAGATACTAGGGAAATCAAATAACTCTACTGAGATAATTTGAACTATAGACCCGCCAACCGAGGAAGCCAATTTTGCTAAAGAATTTGCATGGCTATTCTATCCTTGAGAGACTCTGGTGACCTTTACCTTCTCAAACTTTGCTTGTAGTAGCCATACTACCTTCAAACACTTTTTACATTCTCTAGTCTCTTGCCTTAAAATCTCCTTGAAATTGGCTAATCACCATTCATGAGTTTGAGCACACCCTCACTTCTATGACTCTTGCCTTCGTGATGGCTCGGAACCCTATCAACAATGCTTCATATTTGGCCTCATTTTTTGATGCCAAAAATGTCACTTGCAAAGAATGCTCCATCCGTATACCCTTGGGTGACTCCAACATTACCCCGATGCCTGATCCTTCGGTATTTGATGCCCCATCCACATATATTCTCCATGTACGGGTTGAGATTTGTTATACCCCACATACAACCATGCTCTCTCGAGGGAGAACTCTTCCAATACCTGCCGTTGGACCAAATTCCTCGATTTGTACTTGATGTCTAAAGCCCCTAGAGTGGCTCCCCACTTGGCTGTTAGTCCCATGAAATTCGACCTTCTCAGCAATGCTTGCAAAGGGAGTTCGGTTAGGACATAAATTGTATATATCAATGCCAACGCTACCTTCTCTAATGGTAAGTACTTGGTCTAAGCATCCAGTAGGGTCTTGCTCACATAATAGACTGGCATCTAAATGCCATCATAAACCCTAATCACCATTGCAACAAGGTACAAGTAAAGATCCTTGTTGGGCTCTAGACTAGAGAGTATTGATGGACTTGCAAGATAGGCTTCAATATTTGAAAAGAGTTATCACATTCCTTAGTCCATTGGAAGCCCTTCCATTTCTTTAGGAGCTGAAAGAAGGGATGACACCTATCAGCTAACTTGGAAACAAACTTATTCAAAGCTGCTATCATGCCTATTTGCTTCTAAACTTTTTCGGGATTCCTCAGGGGCTGTAGATGTTGGTCACTTATTTGATTGGGATTCACTTCAATTCCTCAGCAAGTGACCAAATATCCAAGGAACTTCCCCAAGCCAACTCTAAGCACACTTTGATGCATTAAGGTGAAATTTTTGTTCCCTCAAGATATCAAAAGCCTCGACTAGATCCAAAAGATGCTTGTCTGTAGTCTTGGACCAGATCCAAAAGATGCTTGTTCGTAGTCTTACTCATTACCACCAATTTGAAGTCTAAACATCTAAGTAACCATGCTCTGATACTTGACCCTAGCGTTTTTCAAGCTGAACAATGTAGTGATAATTTCCTTCGGGGGAGATGAACAATGTTTTCTCTTCTAGGCTAGGGCAATCTAGTGGTAACCCTGAAAAGCATCCAAAAAGCTCCTTCGTAGGACATGCTTTATTCAAGTCAATGAAGTCTACACAGGCTTTCCAATTCCTATTTTTCTTCTTCACCACTGTAGTTTTGTTTAGCCACTTTAGGTAGAAAACTTCCTTGATAGCGCCCCTACTTATTTCAATATCTCCACCTTTTCCTTTACAGCCTCATCATGGGGTTTGGCTAATTTTCGCGGCTTTTGTTTCTTAGGGGAATAGGAAGGATCCATGTTTAGCTTATGCATTATAAAATCGGGGTCCACCACGGGAACCACATATAAACTCCAAGAAAAAACATCAAAGTTCTGCATTAGGGATAACAATAATTCCACTTTATCTTGCTTGGGTAGAATATGAATCCTTTCAAACTTCTTTAGTACTATCAGCCCCAATAGCTTGGTCTGGGATTTGTAATTGCTATAATGGGGTGGGCAGCTCGATTTTCTTTTAATTGTCTTTGTGATTGATCGCAACTATCAAGCACTGCCAATGGGGAATTTTACCTTCAAATGTAAACTAGACAGCACAGCCCCTATAGCACACAAATCCAACTAGGTGTTTGAGTGTAGGAGTCATCTTTGAGCCCTAATCCTTGGTACAGGTCTGGTACATGGTCGCCACTAGTGCATCATCATGAGGTTAGGTGGTTCCCACAAGGTCAACATTCCCAAAGGCAATTCTTTCCTCAACCACTCTGCCTTTTGTCTAGCTGATCTCCGAGTTCAGAATCTTGTTGGGGGGTGATTGTCAATACCCCTCTGTGCCCACGAGTAACAACGATGTCCCTCTATGTAGCAAATATGACCTCAATTATTTTGTGGCTGTCGTTACCTCGAAGTCCTAGCCCCTTCACTCATCACAAGTGACCAACTTCAGCCAGTTGTTCCAAATGATCTTTAAAGGTTCCTCCTTGATGGATCCTGAACGGGTTTCGTGTTTAATTTTCTCCAGAATCCTATGGATTAGCTCTTTGAAAGCCAAATTCACCACCTCTCATTGGGGAGCTGGATTTTACCCTCTCGGGTCACGTCTTTGCCTTGACAGGTAACCCTCCGTCGTAACCTTTTAGACTCCTCGGCTCTACAATCTATCATCCTCCAACATTTTAGACTCCTTTATCTACCTCATGAACTAGTGCACTTTCTCCGAGTGTTATTTGGTCAAAGACCTCTCAATTTGGAGTCCAAAGGGAGCCCCAATTTTAATGTGCTTGCCGCTACACTTCTTTGTAATTTCCGTCGATCTCATTATACAACTCCTAAAATCAGTCGAAATAAGCACGTAGGATCTCCCCCCCCGCGAACACTTGAATTAACTCTTCGAAGACATGAATAGAGCCCTTCTCTTGCCCATTGAACCTCATTGCAATTGGACCGAGGCTAGATGTTAAAACCTTACACATCAACCCATTGTTCCAAGAGTACAAGGCCAATAATTAGCTGCAGTGGCTCACGTGTTCAATTAGGTCCTTCTTTCCATTGTAAATAACGAAAGCTGGTTGAACGAAACAATGTGGGACCCTTGATCTTTCCACCTCCTTGTATTCCTGTCCTCATGGTGAGACCGTTCAATGGATCTTCCTCGGTATCTCCTACCAGCCTCTGGGTCTAGTTGCCTAACATGGGCACGTAACTCCTCTATCCCTCTCACTTGTAAAGGAGGCTTCCGGCATGTTTGACACAGACCTCTCTCACCTCTAGATGACACATGGCGTTATTTCCCAAGCTTTGAGAGATTTGAGCATGCTTCTAGCCTATTTGACACAGACCTCTCTCGCCTCTTATTTGTCCCTCCTGGACCAGTCAAAGGGCTTGTGATGGTCCCCTTTAACGATCATTCCTTAACTCAGGTAAATTCTCTCTTTCATGTCGTTCTTTCATCTAGCTACTATTATGTCCTCTTCTAGACATTCAGCTTGGTGAGCTTTCCCACAAACGGCACCAATTGTGGAGGTGAGATCCCAGCAATCATGGGCTTGCTTGGCTTCAATCCCCAATTAATTTGTATTCTATTGGTTAATAATTGATAATTTGAAAATGTGGTACAATAGTTTTCTGATGGAAGTGTGACTATTTTCTAATCTCTCACTGTTCACTTGTATTTCTCTCCCTAGAATTATGACCAAAGACTTATAGAACAAGGATCTAGAGTTTCATGGATACATATTGTACACAATTTTAAAAACACATACACTTCCCTAATATGATAACATTAGGCTAATTACGGGCTGAAGATTAAGTAATTAAAAAGAAATAGAAAAGAGATGCAGAGTAAAAGTGTGAAGCACGTACTTTGGATGCTACGTATTACCATTACTGAAAAACATTGCATGCCATGCCTGATGTTGTGGGGTTGAACTGCATACCTCCCAAGGATTGGAACATGACTCAATGAATAAGTAGCAGTGAAAGGGTCCTGCAGACAATTCAAATTGCTAACATGTTATAACAACAATAACAAAGGGCAAATTCAAGCTCCACTCTTAGCTCTCACATTATCACTGAAAGACTTGGACAACAAAGCAACAACATTTAGGAGTGCTGCTTTGCTAAAGCAGTTTCACTCCATCAACTATATTTGGATTTTGATAGGTGCCTTGTGATCAGGTTAAAAGTTTGACTCAATATGGGGAAAAGCATGTCCTTGGTAAAGTACCAGTTCAAACTTTTTAGCATAAAGGTGCACTACACCATCACAATTTACAATTTAAAACTGTACAGGAACAACACTCATTCCTGATGTAAACCCTGTGGCTCAAAAGAGTAATTTGATGCAAGTACAAGAACAACAAAGCCTTGGTCCCAAAGTTTTGAGGTTGGTTATGGATCCTCAAAATTTTGATGCAAGTACAGTGAAAATAGTCCAAAAGGAAGCCAAAAATGAGATGGGCAGAAGTAAAGAGGAAGGACATAATTATCAAAGATGTAATAAGGAAAATGGAATTAGTGCTAAATGATCGAAATGGGTTTGTGTATGGATCAAATTTAGATCATGAAACTCTCAACAACCAAGATAAATGAAAGAAAATACGCTGCAAGAATGCTGTCTACTTCAGAAATGTTAAAAAGCCTGTTGGATAGCAAACAATAAAAGTATAAAACATAGAGGGAAAAATAGGGGGGGCAGGCGAAGCATATTATCCACTTTCAAGCACTGATTGAACATAAAACACAACTCCAAAGCATAAGCAGCAGAAAACTCAACCTGCTTCTGAGCAGAATCATCAGCAGCTCCATCACTATTTGCTCTAGAATGTCTCTCCTTAGAGTTGGAAAATGTTATCATCAGCAGCTCCAGTATAGGCCGAGCTCTTGTCTACCAACAGAATTATTCCGAAACCAAAAGAAATATATACCAAGAATGTAAAAATGCCCACAAAGCAAAAATAATTTCTTGATTGTTTTTACAATGCAAATTGCATTAACATGAGGGTTGTTTCATCAATAAAATTTAAACACATTATGGGATAACAGGTAGAAATATAATGAAAGTATATTTGAAAGCCCACTACATTAGAAGAAAATGATAACAAGGAATAGCAGAAATAAGCAGTTCATTAGATGAGGAAGTAGTACCCAACCCTCAAGTCCGTAGAAAAACACAAGATCTAAAGGAAAATTTTCTTCTAAAACCCCGCAATAATCATATATCCTGCATATTCTTACTAGAATTACACTACTCAAGTGTAGAAGATCACCTTGATACAAAATTAAAAAAAAAAAGAAAAAAAGAAAAAAGAAGCGAGTGCAACATAAAAAACTACACTTGGATTAAAAATCCTAGAACAAATAAATTATCTTAAAAATATAGCTTAAAAAATTAAGAAGATAAAAGAAGATTGGAAAACCAAGAAAAAATATATGAGAATTTCTTTAGAATCCAAGAAAATAAGAAGATAAAAGAAAATGAAAATGACAAGGCTAAAACAAGAGTTGAGAAACAGGTCAAAGCTAGCCAAGGAAAAAATCCTAAAGAAAAAGAAAAGAAATTTGTGAAAATTATCGAAATAGAACCAAATAAATAATAGAAGGAAATCAGATAGCCTTCAACCAAGCGGGTAGAATAGAATTTCCTCAAGCATATTAAGGACAAACCCCACACACATGCACAACCACATATATCTATCAAATGTATTTAAGAATGGATACCAGATACTGGTTATTTGCAAACTCACATAATACACATCTTGAGTGAAAAACTAAGGAGGCAAGAAAACTTGAGAAAGGAGGGTGAAAATAAAGTATAAACAGTTATGAGTTGATAATTGGCTTAAATGTATCTAGTCCAATAATTACAATCTGATACAGCTACATTAAAATATCTGTCCCTTGGCATCTCAAAGAAATGCATTAGAGAGATGTATCTCTTATTATCTTAGAGAAACAATTTGATACAGTCTCATTTTAACATTTGAATATAGCTTGGGGATTATAATCTATTAACATGCAATTGTTTCAATTTTTCATTGTCAATTATTAATCTAACAGTTGCTCGAAATATCATAGAAACTTTTCATTCATGAAAGCAAAGCCCAAATTCTGAATTAAGAGGAAATTACCTGTGCAGAAAGCCATGACCGTGGCCAAAAGAAAAACCCTTTTGCCCCATCACCCTATGGATCAAACAAACAAAGTGATCTTTTGAGTTTTGACAAAGGAATACATAAGAATAGAGTCACAGACACACAGATGATAATAAGAGAGAGAGAGAGAGAGAAAGAGAGAGAAATGGAAGCAGCAAAGGGATTGATGAGAAAGAAGAATACCTCCGAAGCCAACGGAGACGGCGCTCTCTACACTCCCCACCATTTTGCCTCATCACTCTTCGGATCAAAATAACCCCACCTCCATTGCTGAGACCTCTCTCTCTCTCTGTGATTTCAAAATCTAAAACAGGGAGTGGGCTTATGTGAGGGATTACAATTTATAACCATACGGGGAAAGCAGGGTAGGGGCGTGGCCTCAACACAACGGTAACATTTTTCGAAATTCAAAAGAATTTTGTAGTTGGACTTGGATCACTGCTGAACGGTATGGGCTTAAGCTCATTTAATTGGGCCCATTACTATTAAATTTTAAAACTAAATTAAACAATTGTATTTTCTGGCCCACTAAAAATATATATATATACTAAATTTATTAGTCTGTAAATTAAAAAAATCAGTAGTGTATGAAGTGAAATAAAAGTTTAGTTTGCTTTAAAAAAAAATGTTTCGTTTTGTTTCCCATAAAAAAAAAAAAATAAGTTGATTTTTTTGATAGGTTTTGATTTCCAAAATTTGATGATATTTAGGGTCCGTTTGGATAGAACTTATTGCTGAAAACTGAAAACTGAAAACACTGTAGCAAAATAATTTTAAAATGTGTGAATAGTACCGCGGGACCCATTTTTAATGAAAAAGTTGCTGAAAAGTGAAATTTGTGGGTCCGTGAACAGTGCACGAATGCACTGTTCATAGAAGATTGGGTCAACACTTGCGGCTGGAGGAAAAAAAAAAAAAAACTAAAAACGCAGACACAGCTTCAGTGGAATCCAAACGCCCTCTTAGTGGTCACCCTTTATCCTTCTTGATAAAAAAAAAAAGGGTAGATGGGGGTGATTAGTGTGGGTTTCTTACCTTGACGTGACCATAGTAGTATCCTACCCACTTCTAAGTAAAACCCCATATTCTCAGTTTGTGTGAGAAACTCACTTATTTTTTAGGTCGATTGTTTGGAATAAAGATGGGATGTAAAGAGCACCAACACACAACTAGTTGTTTGAGGCTCGAACTCAAATCTTGAAACTTGTTAGCCCAGTATCTTACCAACTAGATACTGTCTAAAGATTCTAGTCAGCATCTTACATTACAAAAGAACAATTTTCTTCCATGGATATATCAAATATTATTAGAGATATTACCAAATAATGAGTTCTTATATATGCATGCAAGATACCCAAACTTACTCTTTCTTTGGTAATATCTCTAATAAAAGAAAACAATGCATTTTTTTTTTTTAAGAAACAAACACACACATATAAAGGAGAGGGAAATGAGTTCTAAAGAAAACCCTCACTTAGCACGGATCATCGTCTTCGAAGTCATTATTATTAATATAAAACCTCACAAAATAAAGGTAATCCTCCCACACAAATTCTTTCCCAACAAAATCAATGAACTTTAGCTTTACCCCTCCTTAGCTATAAAGGCCAGTGATGGTCATTACTTTCTGCTTATTGTTGATAAAAACAAGTATTGCGTTGTAGAGAAAAAAGTAGCAAGTCCCTAACAAAGACAATTAACAACCTACATTCCCTCTCGTGCCTGTAATGGCAATTCCGTAGTATATCTATACGAGCATTAATAAAATATTTATATATAAACTAAGAAAATACTTCAATATTTATCAAAAAAAAAACTTCAATATTATAATTAATATTTATTAAAATATATATATATATAAAATAAAAATGAAAGAACAAAATTACTTCAAGTTAAATGGCAAAAGGCACGTTGATTAACATCAATACTTTTTTTTTTTTGGTCAATAAGAATGACTTGCATTAAAATTAAATAAGTGTATTACAAAAGGTCCCTCCCTTATTAAGGGTACACAGCTGATCCACCACAAGCAATGGAAGAGCAAACAAAATAAATGGCTCACCGCTAGAGCTGCCAATTCTAGCCAAGACACCTGAGCATCTGTTTGCTTCCCTATACGCAAACATCAAGACTTCAATTGCTGCCTGTGTTAGGACATATGTGATTTGATTTTAGGAACATATGTCAATATTTTATGTATTGGCTAATCCTTTGACAAAATGCACTTTACTTGTACTTGGATAGATCTAGGATGTGTTTAATGCTTCAAGAAATAAAGTTTCAAGTTCAAGTGTTAAAACCATGCAAGTTTGTTCAAGAAACAAATGAAAAAGTGCTAGATTTTAAATCTTGACAACTAGTATCTATCGAGATTTAAAAGCTGCTAAAACCCGTGACTCGACAGCTAGCTCGATAGATGGCTATCTATCGAGATTTATGAAACTCAGTTTTTCAGAGCTGTTTTTCATTCAATCCGTGAGTATGTGTTTGGGCTTTCTTTTCTCACAACCCTAAACATATATATAAGGATTATTTTAAAAGCCGTATCAAGTTGTACAACCAAGAGCATAATTGTACAAGAGCATAATTCCACAAATGTTACCAAAAACCTAGTTTGCCCTAGTTCATCTTCAAGAAGTTGTTGTGTTTGTACACCGTAGGGTATTTTGACCAAGCAACTTCATGATCTTTATCGAGTGATGAACTGAAGAACTTTGCAGCCAACATCCTTCTCAAGTTGTTGATCAAGTCATGTACTGGGATCCGCGCATCTTTTGGTTAGTCACATACTAGGAGCCGTGCAATACAAGGAGAGATTGTCACTGTAAAACAAGTCCAATTGAGTATTGAGGTAAGGGTTCAACTGTAGGTTGGTATAAGGTACTAGGATTCTTTTACTTGTAACCGCTTGTTTTGATAATAGTGGATTTTCAGAAGTGGTGACTTTAAAATCACCCGGTGGGGTTTTTGCTGTGTAGGTTTTCCCCATTTGTAAATAAATCACTGTGCCATTTAATTCCGCTGCATATTTAGTTATTTGGTGATTTGTTTGTGCTACCACGCTCATTGCATGTAATTGAAACTAATTAATTCACTTAGCTAATTAATTGGTTAATTTATTCAAATGGGTCAATACATTTTTGGCCTATCAGCCTATCCTCTCTTTTTTCAGGCATTTAAAAATACATCTAATAAAAGAAGTATAGAATTTCCTTCGAGAGAAGATTGACCTTCCACATAAAGCCTAACAAATATTCCAATTATGCATTTCTTTAGAAACAAATATCACATCTTTTGAAAGGCGAGAGAGAAGAGAGAGAAATGAAGGAGGGGAATCTTCAGCTTGCACTTCAACATGAAAAAGCTCAATCAAAACCATTATAATCATCAATCTTCTCACCCAATTTCCTTTCATTGTCACTGTCCCCCCTCTCTTGTATCTTCTTTCCTTCTTTCTTTCTTTCTTTCTTTCTTTCTTTTTTTTTTTTTTTTTTTTTTTGAGAACCTTGAAACTTCTATTATATGTGATGATGCCGAAAATCGTTAGTAAGCTACACAATCCTTGCACGCTCTTAGGCAAGACCTGCACAACAAAAAAGAAGAAGAAAACCTTACAGAGAGTACCGGTGTAGTACCGGCCAAATACCCTCCAAAAGTTTAGTTAGAGATATTCCACAACTCTAAAGTACTAGAGCTGGGGTAAGTTATGCGTACCTTGATTTCTGAGGGTTTTGGGTTTTTATAGTAGTATTCAACTGACTTTGGTTCCTTGGCAAGGAAGATGTTTCCTTATAGGGAAGATCCTCATTAATACGTGTATTTTACGGGATCTTTCCATATAGAGATTAAGTTGACTATGCTTAATCGTGGAGCACAAAACATTTCCATTTGAAGTTCCTTGAGAACCAATTAAACCATGTGGATGCCACATGGCTTTGCCACCGTCCATTTTGCATCCGTCTGCTTTCCCGTCTGTCTGCTATAGATAGTCCGTCCACCTTGGACACGTTCCATCGTATTTCTTCCTTTCCGTCGCTCATGGCAGGTTCTATAAAACGAGACCGTCTACCTTCTTTTTATACTCTTCAATATGAATACTAAAATTGAAACCATTATTTATAAGTTCAGGAAGACGATTTTTGGTTAGTAACAAGTGCATTTTTTTAATAATTTTTCATAGTTGTTTCTAATGGATGAGAGAATAAAATTAAAAAAGTGAGTGTAAAATACTGGAATCAAATATACAATAATTCATAAAATACATATATATATAAAGCAAATAAATATATAATAAATTAAATTGGTAAAATCAATTAATATTACTTTCTCTTAATTCGGTTTGTACAATTAATATTACTTTCTTAATGATTAAATTTTGGAAATATCTATAATGATTAAATTTTGAATTTTTTTAGTTACTAATGATTTCGTAAAAAAAAAAAAATTATTTAAGACAGCTAAAATTTATATTTTTCTAAATATAACGTCATCTAAAATATCAATTCCTAGGAAAATCGATTATCAGCATATTTGAGCAACATAAAAAGCCATTTTCTGGACTTCTATTTTTTGTTTTGTTTAAAGGGATATTTTTTTGTTTATTTAAAATCTCAAAAGGTATTGATACGAAGGAAGAGCCGTATAAGAAAATTGAATTAAGATTAAATATGTTTCCTGTTGAGTTAAATAAGTTTTTGGTTGACCATACGTCTTGGCTAAGGCCTAAGGTTATGTGTTTTTAAGAATTCTATAATGTCATTTGTAATTGTTTTCATGCTCTATTTGTTTAGGTGATAATGTTTTCTAGAAATTGAATCATTTTTTAAAAACTATTTTTTATAAAACTATCTCATTTTCCTATGTTTATTAGTAATCTTAAATGAGATGAAAAACAATCTCTTAATTTCCTTTATTTAATTTGATGTAAGATAAAGTTGTTTTCTAAAAAATATTTTGTGGAAAAAAATCTTTCAAAATAAGTAATACTTTTAATATTGACCAAATATAATTTTCATTTGACTTATTTTTTCTGATGCCACCAAATACTAGAAAATCCGAAAAAACTATCTTTACACAATATTTTTCATTGAAACAAATGGAGCATTAAAGCTGGGAAAGTGTGTAAGCAGATTGGCATAATTTGGAAAGTGTGTAAGCAGATTGACTAATTAAGAGACAAAATTTACCTATAAAATTAGTTCTAATCTATGATTACAACCTTCCACAATAAAATAAACATGAGTAATGCTATATATACAAACTATTTTACAACATTTTTACAAAATGTTGATGTGGTCAACCTCTTATTAGTTTTCATCTAAGCCTACTATTAATATCACTTTTTCATTTACCAATAATCACTCACCATACCACTAGTTTGTAAAAAAAAATTATAAAATAGTTTGTATTTCTAACATTATTCAATAAACATCACTAAATATTTTGAAAATCTAACTGTTAAATTGTATATTCTTTACACTTTTAATACACATGTCAAATTTTGAGTCAATCAGATATTATACTATATTATCTATAAGCTTATATTCTATGCATTATTTTAAACTATAAAAACTTGCGATTTAAGCAATTTATTGATGATATAGTTATTAATTTTTAATTTTTTAGAAATTTTGCAAATATAAAAGATATAAAAAGAAAATATAATTCAATAGTGGATTTATCAAAACTCACCTCCAATAAAATAATATTGAGTAAAGTTGTAGCCTAAGACTACAACAAATTTTGTAGCTAGATTTTGTTCCTAATTAAACACTTGATCTAAATGGATAAATCTTTAGAAGTCCTCTAATTATAATTTATTGGGTGAAACTTGAAACTTGAAAGCACCAATATCACTACAAAAAAATCGTCCTATCCCAGCGTTTTTTTCCCGGCGTTTTTAAAAACCGCCACAATAGAGAAGCCTATACCAACGCTTTTTGAAAACGCTGGTATAAGAAACCCTATTACGGCAGCTCAAAACCGGCGCTTTACAAATCGCTGCAATAGGAGACCTATAGCGGCGGTTTCCAAAAACGCTAGTATAGGATGCCCTATTGCAGCGTTTTGTAACCGCCGCTATAGGTTAGGGTAATCTTTTTTTTTTAATTAATTTAATTTTTGAAATTATCCTATCCCAGCGCTTGTAAAGCGCTGGAATAGGGTGACCCTATTCCAACGCTTTAAAAAGCGCTGGGATAGGGTCAATTCATAAGGGAATGGAGAGAGGCCTATCCCAGCGCTTTTTGAAGCGCTGGAATGGGTCATTCTATTCCAGCGCTTCAAAAAGCGCTGGAATAGGGTCACTCCATAAGGGGGAATGGAGAGATGCCTATCCCAGCGCTTTTTGAAACGCTGGAATAAGGTCACCCTATTCCAGCGCTTCAAAAAGCGCTGGGATAGGGTCACTCCATAAGGGGGACTGGAGAGATGCCTATCCCAGCGCTTTTTGAAACGCTGGAATAGGGTCACCCTAGTCCAGCGCTTCAAAAAGCGCTGGGATAGGGTCATTTCATAAGGGAATGCAGAGAGGCCTATCCCAGCGCTTTTAGAAGCGCTGGGATAGGTCACTTTGTTATTTAATTATATGAGTCTTAATGGATAAACTCACTAATACCCACTAAAACCTATCTAAAATTTAAATAAACAACATAAAATCTAAATTTCTAAAAATAACCAAAATACCTTAAACCTAAGAAAATGACCAAAATACCCCTAAACTTAAGAAATGACCAAAATACCCACAAAACCATAAAATGACCAAAATACCTCTTGAAACCTAAAAAATGACCAAAATAACCTCGAAACCTAAAAAATGGCCAAAATAACCTCAAAGCCTAAAAATTAATCAAAATAACCTTGAAACCTAAAAATGACCAAAATACCCCCTAGAACTTAAAAAATGACCAAAATAACCTTGAAGCCTAAAAATTGATGAAAATAATTCCGAAACCTAAAAATAACCAAAATTTCCCCCCTAAAACTATAAAATTACCAAAGTACCTCCCAGAACCTAAAAAATGACCAAAATACCCCTGAAATCTAAAAAATAAGGAAAATAATCCCGTTTATAACCTAAAAATGACCAAAATACCCCCCTAAAACTATAAAATGACCAGAAGACCCCCCTAAACCTAAAAAATGACCAGAATACTCCTAAAACCTAAAAAATTATCAAAATACCCTTAATCTTATAAAGTGACGAAAAAACCCCTAAACCTTTGAAATGACCCAAATAAACCCAAAACCTCAAAAATGGCCACAGCACAACTTGAAACCTCTAAAATTACCAAAGATACCCTGAAACCCCTAAAACGACCAAAATACCTCTAAACCTATAAAACGACCAAAATACCCCTCAAAATATCTAAAATGACCAACATACCACTAATCCTATAACATGAACAAAATATACCCAAAGCTTCTAAAATTACCAAAATAGGGGTTTAGGGGGTATTTTGGTCATTTGTTATGTTTAGGGAGTATTTTAGTCATTTGTTATGTTTAGGGAGTAATTTGGTCATTTCTTAGTTTTAGGGGGGATTTTGGTAATTTTTTAGGTTTATGGTGTATTTTTATCAACTTATAGGTTTAAGGGGCATTTTTGTCATTTGATAGGTTTCGGGGTATTTTGGTCATTTTTTAGGTTTCGATGATATTTTGGTCATTTTAAGGTTTAGGGGTTATTTTGGTCATATGTAGGTTTTAAGGGTACTTTGGTCATTTTTTAGGTTTTATGAGGTATTTCAGTTAATTTTTAGGTTTTGAGGGTATTTCGAACATTTTTTAGGTTTCGAAGGTATTTCAATCATTTATGAAGTTAATGGGTTATTTTGGTCAATTTTCAAGCTTCGGAGTTATTTTGGCCATTTTTAAGGTTTCGGGGTTATTTAAGGTTTCAATCATTTAGACTTTTTGTTCATATAAAATTCTTCAATGTGGATATAACAGGAATGTAGTTTTTAATTTGTTCTTTTCTTTAGTTTATTTTGTCTAAGGTTGCAACATAGTGTTTAGAATTTTAGTTTATAAAATTCTATTCAATTAATATTAGCTTTAGACTTTTTGTTCATATAAAATTCTTCAACATGGAGTGTGTGTGTGTGTGTGTGTGAGTTTATATATATATATATATATATATATATATATATATATATATATATATATATATATATATATATATATAATTTTTCTTCTCTTATAATTTATAAGTTGATAAAAATCTTAATTTGATTACAATCCAAATTCTTCATCTAATCCTTAATTTTTAGTGTAGTGTGTTATAATCCAAATTATTCATCAAATGCATTTAATCCTTCTTCTTCTTTTTAATTTTTTTTTTAAATTTTTTATATGTATAGTGTATTATAAAAAAAAAAAGCAACTTTCTAATTTTTTTAGCTACTGCATTGCACGTAAAAAGAAAACATTTAAATAAAATAAAAATAAAAAACGACTTTCATTGGGAGGATATACACACGAGGAGGAATTGCTAATAAATTTGTTATCATTTTTTTTTCAAATATATTTTGTTTTAATTATTTTTTTCAATTATCAAATTTTTGGATTAAAAAAAAAAAAACTAATAGCAACATGATTTTCACAGTAATACTCTTGGTATTGAGTTTTTCTCAAAATTTTTTTTTTGAAGTTTATATTTACACATTTTGTTTTGATAGGGTGAAATTCGGTGCCTTCTACCTCACTTTCAAGGACAAAAATTCAGTTATTATGTAAGTTAATCTACTTTATTTTTTAATGTTTAGCAATTTGGATTGTTCATAATTCTTAACTATTACATTGAGATTACCACTTAAATATGCTTTCAATTATTTTTTTAAAATTATTGAATTCAAGGTTTTTCATTTAAATATGCACTTGAGCTTTAATTATGCAAACTCCCTTTATATTTTTTTAGGCATCTCCTTTTATATTAGTTGCGTAGTTATCTACCATATTCCATTCAATTAATTTTGGACTTATATATGATTTTATTTATTTATAAAAACTTTTTTTTAGGTGAATTTATTTATAAAAACTTAATCTTACATAATATGCATTCATTATATAACTTAAAGTAAAATGTTACTTTGTTTTTTTAAAAAAAAAAGAGTATAAGATTACTTTATTTTTATTATCAATTTTATTTTATTTAAAATAATTTTTTTATTTTCATTAATTAAAAAAAACCCTAATCTTTACATTAGCTATTAAATATTAATTTGTACAAATTATATCAAGAAGTTCCAGGTATCCCAGCGACAAGGACACGCGCATTCCCACCAATTAGCCAAGGTTCGACCCATACTAAGAGCTTTTTTATTTTTTATATCCTTATTACCAAAACTACGTCGTTTTGGGTTTGCTTTATAACCCTACTAACCCTACTTCTTATCATTTGTCTCACTTCAGCAACAGCCGTTCTCCCCTTTCCCTCTTTCTCTTCCTGCCCATCATGATCAGACGCTGTACATTACGATGGTGGAAACGATGGGTTGTCGAATGGACATTTGCGAGGTGTGGCCACCGCACCTTTGTTTCCAGAAGTTGATAAGCTCTTAGCTTTGTTCAATGATTCTTAGAAGGAGTTGGTTGATCTTCGAAAGCAGGTGCGGTTTTTTTTAGAACCCTAGGTTGTGAAATGTTGACTTTGATGAAAAAAGAAAAAGAAAAAAGAAAAGTAAATTAGTTTTTTGCCAAGGTTTCATTATTTATTTATTTATTTTTGTTTCAAATTGCTTGAAGATTGATGGAAGACTGTACAATGTCAAGAAGGAGGTGTCTATTCAAGATTCTAAGCACCGCAAGACACTCGCTGAGGTAAGGAGTTGATTTTTAATATTTTGTGAAACATTATGAATGCTAGATACGGAAAAAAAAAAAAAACCAAATAACTGGTTTTTGTGAAACCTCCAAATTAGTGAAAATTTGTGTACATTTTGGATATTTGGGAACCTTGCTTTATTTCTTGGGTCGTGGGGGGGGGGGGGTGGATTGAATTTTATTGGCTTTTTTTGTAGTTTTCATAATACTGGTTCAGGACCATGAGTGGGGGATTGGGATTGATGCTTCTTGAGTTGGGTGAAAATTTTGGTTTTTGAAGGGTTTATGAATTATGATTTTGGGATATAGTTTATTTAAATTTTGCCTTTTTTTTAAGCTTATAAATGGGGATTTATGTGTGGCTGTTTCTTGGTGGGTGTTTGTGTTAGAAGAAGAATTTTAATCAAGGGAAACGGAGAATGAATGCCAGGACAAGTTTGGCTCAGCAAGAAGAGTCAATTACGAGAATTGTGTATGTGTCTGACATTGATCAACAGGTATATAAAATCAAAACGTTCTTGGTTGCTATTTTTCATTCTCTTCCCATTGAGTGTGTTAGATTGCTTTGTTAAGTGGGTCCCCCATCCTATTGGATGGTTACAGTAGAATGCAATTGGCCATTGATTACAAACAGTGAAAGAATAGAAGCCAATTTGAGTTTCATGAACAGAATTAATATATTAATTAATATTATATAATATATAATGTAAAGACCTACCAGTTGTATATAGCCTTCTATGGCTTATAGTCTTCAGGTATTAAAAATATATATATAAATGATGGTGGAGGCAGCATATGGTCCGCACTTTTGAACCTTAGTTACAGTCACGTGTGAGACAAAGATTATAAAGCAAATAAAGTATGCTGAATAATATATTTTACTTCCTTGGTAATTGGAGAACTATAATTTATATATACACACACACACAAGAGGAAAAGGATAATTGTCCACATTTGAAAATAAATAAAACAAGTTTATGTTTCAATCAGGGAAAAAAAACAGAATTGAAAATACACATGAAAAAGACACTTCTACCAAGTTGCCTAGTTTTCTGTTCCATAGCTTTTTAATTGTGCATGCAAGTAGCTGTAAGTTTCATGATCTGCTTTAAAAAATGACACATATAACAGCCATCAATGACATTAACAACTAATACCAAGATTTACAAATTTAATGGTGGTTGTTGTCCTTGGTTTCATTGTAAAGTCATCTTTGATATTGTCAACAGGTAGTAATTGAAACTAATATTATTCAACAGGAGTCCTTTTTAGTTTTTTTTTTTCTAAGGCAATTGTACAAGGTTCACTGTTCTTTTAAAAAAAGCATTCTAGCTAATTATTGCAGCTTCGACCAATAATAATAGCAACAATAATGTATATGTAATCAATAGCTGATGAATTGAATTGCTAAACTTGGTAGTCAAAGTGAGATTACAGTGGAGCTGGGACCTCCCTAGTCATTGAGATCACGGATTGGTTTATATGAAAACTGTAACCTTCTTTATATATTCATAACTCATGAAATTATAACCTCATAGGACCGTTTGATGTCCTTGTCTAAGTTGAACTTGTAGTGACAATTACTTTATGCATTCACATGTTATTAGAGGTATGTTGTATATGTTTGATACAGGAGATATTTTTCTCAAATTGAAGGTGAAAATAAAAAGTTATGAGTATGAGAAACTCTTCAGGAGAATGAACCCACCTAGGTATGTAAATTTTCTACACTTCTTGTATGTCACTGAAAAAAATCTTAAAATCTGACCCATTCCATGTAAATTTACACGTTTATGCTTTTGTCCAATTTTTTCAGGGTTGTAATTGATAATGAGTCCTGCAAGAATGCAACAATGATAAGGTTATAGCTTTCAATTTTTTTCTCTTTGTTGTACTTTATTGGCCTTTTTATTTTTTTTTATTTTTAGAATCTGTTGGTACTTATTCCATTGTATGATGCAGGTTGACAGTGAAAACAAACATGGAATACTTCTCGAAGTTGTACAAGTCCTTACTGACCTTAACTTTATCATAACTAAAGCTTACATATCCTCTGATGGTGGATGGTTCATGGATGGTAAGATTCTTTTTAGAATCTTTAAAATTGCTTCTATGACTAGGAATACATGTCCTTTTTTTTCCCTTTCTTTTCTTTATGGGGACCTGACCAAATATGGGATAAGAGGACCTATAGAGGGTCCTTTCTATATGAAAAGAATGTATGGCAAGTATCCTCTTATTAATTCGGGTACCTGTAAAAAGATCAAGTCCGGAGAAATTCAGGTAAAGAGTTTTGAGTGAGAGAATGGTTGGTGCTTAAAAAAGATGTGTAAATCATATGTAGTTCATCTTCATGTGTAAATCATGTAGTATAATATAATTTAATCTTCTATATGTCAATTATAATGATTTTGACCCTACACTTTCTCTTCCCTTATTCTGTCCTAAGTCCCTTACTTGTTTGGACCCTTCTCTTCTTGCCTTACCTTATTACCCATGATTAAGTTCAGATTTTTCAACATTTGAAGAATTTTCATCATCAATAAGTATTGTATTTGCTATTGTAAATAATTATAAGTAAATATATTTAGTTTGTTGGTTTGATGTGGTATTGTATTTGCTATTGGAAAATATGAATTGTGGTTTATTACAGGTGTTATAAAATATGCATTGGAAAATATGTATTGTAGGTATATTTCAGGAGCTATAAAATTTTAATTTTTTTTTAAAAAAAAGGCCCTATTGTAGCGCTGCAATAGGGCCTTTTTAATTATATTCATTCAAGACCTATACCAGCGTTTTTGAGAACGCTGCAATAGGTGCTGCCTATGCCAGCGCTTTCAAAAGCGCTGGTATAGGTCTTTTAAATTATATTCATTTAAGAGACCTATACCAGCGCTTTTGAAAGCGCTGGCATAGGCAATACCTATTCCAGCGCTTTCAAAAGCGCTGGTATAGGTCTTGAATGGACATAATTTTAAAGGCCTATACCAGCGCTTTAAAAAGCGCTGGTATAGGGCTTTCCCTTTCCCGGCGCTTTTAAAAAGCGCTGGTAAAGGTCCGATGACTCTATACCGACTATCACTGCGCGGCGGATAGAAGCGCCGGGAAAAAAAGCGCTGGGATAGGAATTTTGACCCTATCCCAGCGTTTTCTGGGGCTGTCCCAGCGGTTTTGAAAACACTAATCAGTTTCAATATATATATATATATATATATATATATATATATATATATATATATATATATATATCTTTATATATATTCATCAGAGGGAAAGGGTACTCGCACCAGTAATAACTAATTGCACTGCTAGGTGGAAAATTATTGTGTACTCCTAGAGTACCATAAATGCGTACTCCCTCCGCTCACATGAATGGTGAGTCCCACTAATTATATTCATGGTGGGACCTGCCATTTATGTGAAAAGGGGGACTACGCATTTATAGTACTCCGGGAGTACCTAATAATTTTCTCTGCTAGGTGAGAGCACAAAGGAATGGCCTTATTATTTTCTTGTTTGATTTTAATTTGGATTCTATTAACTGAGATTTCCGTTACACAAAATGTGGTAAAAATTGTGTGACATGATTGAAAGGCAAATTGACGGCCTAAGGGTATGCATTGAAAAAATAAATTTGGCCTTTGGTTTTTTTCGTAAAGTATCAAATAATTGAATTTTGTGAAATGTTTAAATATCAACCATTCATTTCTAACTTTGTTTTGGTGTAACTTTCTCCTGAAAAGAACAGAAAATCCCTTGATACATATTAACTGAAGGTTAAGTGAAATTCCTAAATCCTCAACATCATAACTGAAATTAAATGTAGAATCCAATAAGATATGTCTTTTAGAGATAAGCCTTCAATTAATGACATGCAAATAGCGGTTTGCCTCAACTTGGGAAGATAGAAACATTGCAGCTATGGGGGGAACTCACTATTAGGATACTTGTTGTGGTAATTATGGCATTGGTGTTGGTCTTGCTCGCAGTGGCTGAAGCTGAAAGGCAAGAGTTCACATCTATGATCTAGCTTTAATGATTGCCATTGAAAATGTTAATGCAAACACTCCTTTAGTCAATCCTAGAAAATCTCTGCAATTGTACTAACAGCTGCTCAAACTTCATGTGTACATATGTGGGCTCTCGTACTAACAACAACAACAACAAAAAAAAAAAAAACCCTATGCACAACCTTTTCAACATACAATTCAACTTGCCCCCATGCATCCAACATTTTATTTCAAGTTAGAAATCCATCAAATTGGGTTTCATTCTTTTTTTTTCCCTCCTAAAATCCTCTTTTTTTTTAAAAAAAAATACAAAAAGTAATAAGTTCAAGTAAAATTTCCTTCACTTTAATTATTCTTCTCCCAAAAATGAATTCAATATTTTACATATTTCTTCACATATTTCAGGCATAGTTAGAACATGCTGCCTGAAAAGATTCTCATATGATTAGCCCTGTTTCTCATATTTATCGAAAATAGTTTCCTCTAAGGGAAGAGAAAGAACGGAAGGTTGCCTAGATAGTGAAGCCTCCACCCAGCATTTGATTTGTGTTTATGCTGTCAGAAACAGCTCATCACTATCAAAAACCTCCCAACTCCTTGATGTCTGCAGCAATAGCCAGCCATATAAATTAAATTTTCTATATACTATCTCCAAATGGAGTTTTCAGGTGGTTAATTGAAACTGTTAGGTAATCATGAATGGTATATTATCCTTTTCTTAAGCAATAGTTGATAAATGTCCAAACTTCAAAAAACTTATTAAGCATATTTAGATTGGCATATACTCTAGCACCACATTCCATTTTAATTTCTCTATTCGTTACTATCTCAAAGCTAAATCAACAGGGGGTTACTTAACGTTTTCACTTAAGGCATTTGAATTGATATTTAGAGAAATAATATGTTCACAACATTTTTACAACAAGTCCTAAGTGGCAGGCTGTTACTGGTTGTTATTGTTGGGGCAAAAAAGTAATCTTCCGTATTAGGTTCAAATTTGAACTAATAACAACTAACTACCTGTAATTTGTTGTGAAAATATTGTAAAAATATTGTAGACATAGCGTCTCTCTAATATTTATAAGTTGTATAGGAATCTATTTGTGTGAGTAACAAAGTTGCTTCAATTTTCAAGTGCCATTTTCACGAGGACCACATTATCAACAATTTTAGGTGATTATTTCTCAAGGATGATTTTATTCTTTGAATTGCTAGGTTAAACATTAAGGAATTATTACATTGCATTGGCATTCAAATATCCCTTAACAATACACATAGGCCAATATATATCAGTGAAATTTATCCCAACAAAAAGTTCTGCATTAAATTAGATAAGACAAACAAGATACTACCCCAAAAGGGGCAGATCACTTGATAATTGTTGAACTCCAGATGCACCTGAAGAATATGAAATCATGCATCAGCAAAATAAAAGTACCAAACCAGCCCCTATGGAAAGGAAATAAAATGGATGCAAGATAAAGATATTGAAAATTACCCGTAGGCATTCCCAAAGAATAAATGCGGCTGGGGAGAAATTTATGTTGCATAAGGTGTTGACTGTGGTGGCATCCAAGAGGGGAAGAGGATTTAAGGCTGGAAGTGTGCAATAAATTTGGCACCATTCTTAAAGCGGACATGTTTAATACTGCTCCTTGGGAAGAACCTGTTGCAGGTACCTGACACAGAAATTTCAGATTATGAGAATTTTTTCTTCCCCATGCCATCTGCAAATTAACAGAAATGCGATTACAACTATGAAAAAACTCTTTTACATCATAAATAAAATGTAGATATTGATGTCCACATTTTACACATGATATGTGTTAGAATTATAGTTAAGTGATAAAATTTACCATTTTTTAATAGCTTAACTTTTTGAGATAATCGATAATTTAACAATGTAAAAGAGGGTGCACTATTGGATGTGAAGTAATAATTAACCCTTCGGTTTATCACCAAACAGTTATAGAACAAGAATCCAGAGCTTCATGGATACATCGTACATAATTTAAAAAACATATACACTTCCCTAATATGATAACATAAGGCTGGTTACAGCCTAAAGATTCAAGTAATAAAAAAGAAATAGAAAAGAGATGCAGAGTAAAAGTGTGAAGCATGTACTTTGGATGCTACGCATTGCCATTACAAAAGAACATCGCATGCCATGCCTGATGTTGTGGGGTTGAAATGCATACCTCCCATGGATTGGAACATGACTTGATGAATAAGTAGCAGTAAAAGGGTCTTGCAGACCGTTCAAATTGCTATCATGTTATAACAACAATAACAAAAAGTTTTTTCTTTTTTTTTTGGTGTAAATGCATTTTTAGTCTCTACAGTTTAGTTTTTTTTTTTCATTTTAGTCCTTACATTTTCATTTTACCATTTTTAGTTCCTAAACCAATTAACACATGACATTTAAGTCCTTACCGTCACCCAACTAACAGAAAATGCTGACGTGGCTGACAACACAGTAAAATAATAATTAAAAAATCCATTTTGGCATTAAAAAATTGCCACGTCAGCATCTAAATGAATTTTAATTAAATAAAAAAATTAAAAACAAAAAATTACAGATCTAAGAACATAAGAACTTGTTCTTCAATGTTCTTCTTAAATCAAGAATTAACCCAGCTTCCAATCAAAAAAATAAAATAAAATAAACCCAGCAACGACACGACATCAAACCCAAAATCAAAGAGCAAGCCTAGATTGAATATCAAAAACATCAAACCCAGCAACGACTTCAAACCCAGAATCAAAGAGCAAACCCAACAATGACATTTTCCTTTATTTGAAATCCAAATAAAAAACAAACAAAATTTTTACTTTTTTTAGTTTTAAAGTGAACACCAAAATTTCACTACAAACACCAAACACAACAAACACACAGGATAGCTTGTTCAATTTGGATTGGGAGATCAAGCCATCGACGGCGATTATCACTGTTATACTCGTTTGCTTCTTCTCTTTCTTGGGCTTCTTCTCAATGTACCTCCATAGGTGCGCCTGAGAGCGCGTGGCCGCCGCGACAGCTGCCTAAATCGATTCCTCTTCCTCAAGGGTCTCAAAATCGGCAAAAGCGCACTCGATTCTGCCATTTGCTTAAGTGAGTTCGAGGACCACAAGACGCTCCGTTTGTTGCCCACGTGCCTCATTTGCAAAGCCAAGCTCGCCTCAGAGACCAATCGACTCATTGACGATTCGTCACATTCCACCTTGCCGTGACCTTGCCAAAGACCCACACCATTAACCCACGAAACAACCCACAACTCAGAAACTCAGATCGGTGAGGGGCAAGACCAGTGGCGAATTGGCGGCATGTAAGGTCGGCGGCGGTGAGATCGGCAACTTGTAAAGCAGCGGTGGTGAGATCTATAGCAAAACCCATCGGAATCCACCTCGTCGTGACCCACGCCGATCTTCACCAAACCCATCACCAATATGAGCAACCCAGAAAAATCCACCCCCATCTCCGCCTCGCTGTGACCTCGTCGACGACCAACAAAACCCAGCAACACTGGACTTGAGAGAACCACGACCCACAACCCACTTCAGCCATACCCACCTCTTCCTTTAAGCACCCGTCATAGCCAAAAAAAAAAAAACAAACAAACAACCACAGAACTCGCCGGGACAACCACAGAAAATGAACCACTGTGATGTTGATGTTGGGAGGAGGATGGTGTTTGGGTCTGAAGAGTTTATGTTTGTTCTTTATGTTTGTGTTTATTGCTTTTTATTTTGTTTTTTCTTTTTTAATTTCGTTAATAATTTTTTTTTTGTATTTAGAAGCTGATGTGGCATTTTTTTAAATGCTAATTAAATTTTTTTTTATTTTTTAATTGGTCACGTCAGCATCAGTTTGTCACCTAAGCAATTTTCGTTGGTAGGCTAATGGAAAGGACCAAAATGGAACGTGTTAATTGAATTAGGGATTAAAAATAGTTAAATTAAAATATAGGGACTAAAATGAAAAAACGCCAAAATATAGGGATTAAAAGTGCATTTACGTCTTTTTTTTTTTTTCTTTTTATTACAAAAGTGCATGTACCAAAAAAAATGGAGCTCATATTGCACTGCCCTAAATAGACCAAATATTGCATGGAAAAATGAGAAATCAATAAAAGAAAAGTCTGAGAGTATCACCTCTAAAAGTTTTGTTCTTTCACTATACCCTTTTTCTGAAGGAAGATCTAGTTACACACCAGCAGAACCAGTATCAAGAGACTTCTTTCAGTTCTTTGAGAAAACTTGAGATGCCTGCAAAGTCAGAGTACTACTGACTCTTGGCCATTGGGTCCAAGCGAAGTACTCCAGGACTATGGCAAGCATACAGAAAGCAAAAGGATAAAATCTAATCACCTCAAAAAACAAAATAAAAAAGTAATAGAGAACAACTGTCAAGAACCTTATAACTCTTATGGTCTTACCTTACAGGAATCACCATCGCTGATAGGTAATAATGATGATGTACCTAAAGATGCAACTGCAGGAGCAGGAGCATTGTCACCACAGGGCGAAATTAATGCAGTGGCAGAAGCACCACCAATTGTTAATGCTGGAATGTTATCTGTGTTCAGTGTGCAAATTGCCTGTAATAGGATACATTGACATGTTTCTTAACGGCGCAGCTGCAGGAACTGACAATTTGGAGCCCCCATTACCGTCTGAAGCAGTCTCGTATATCTTCTCCTCGTTCAAACTGTCAAAAGCTACCGAATCATTTTCACAGATTGACCAGCTGAAGATGGTATTACTAGTTTTTTCTGGAAGGTTTAGTAACAGCATCGAAATCAATCCTGCCTCTTGAATTTTCCCTTTTAATTTCCATGGCATTCCCATCTATGGATCCTATGCTACTAGAAGATGCATTTCTCTGCAACCACAATTCTCATTAGGATAAGAACAATTCATATATTTTCATCGAGAGTATGTTATGATAATGACAAAGAATGAGATGGCTAAACAGTAGTCATAAGTTTTATTTACAGTATGATAACATTATGAGCACAGTCATTTCCAAAAAAAATAAGGTAAAGTCAACTGAAAAACATGGACAGCAAAGCAACAGCATTTAGGAGTGCTGCTTTGCTAAAGCAGTTTCACTTCATCAACTAGGTTTGGATTTTGATAGGTGCCTTGTGATCAGGTAGAAAGTTTGACGCAATATGGGAAAAGTATGTCCTTGAAAAAGTAGAATTTTTAGCATAAAGCTGCACTACACCATCCCAATGTACAGTTTAAAACTGTGGCTCCAAAGAGTATTTTGATGCAAGTACAAGAACAACAAAGTTTTAGTCCCAAAATTTTGAGTGGATCATCAAAAGTTTGATGCAAGTTGAGTGAACATAGTCCAAAGGGAAGCCGAAAATGAGATGGGAAGAAGTAATGAGGAAGGACATATTATGAAAGATGTAATAAGGAAAATGGAATAGTGCTAAATGATCGAAATGATCAAATCTAAAAGTCTAATAGATGTTATTCCAAGATATTTTGAAATAACAGCCATCCAACTTGTTAAAATACAAGGTTTAATAAGATACAAGTAATATAACTTAAAGGTACGGCAAATTTTTTTAAATAACTACAAAACTCAAACAATATCATTAGTAAGCAAAGGTTTGAAACAAATTTGGTTTCTAACAAATCGAGTCCGACGGACTCGATTTTACTGTAGCAAATCGAGTTCTAAAGACTCGATTTCCATGAAATGCGTTGCTGATGTGGAGAAAAAAATCCACGTGGAAATCGAGTCTCTAAGACTCGATTTCCCTCAGAAAATACCACCACTAACAACCACAATCACAACACACGGCCACCATAAAAACCACCAAGAGAAAAAAAAAAATCGAAGAAACCCACCACGAGGAACCACAAAGACACCAAAACTGGGTTACAAACCCACCACGCCACCGACTCCACACGCCCACTCGCCGATCTCCACATGCTGATCAGCAACCCCAAGCCGCCATCAGAAACCCACGCCACCGATTAGACAACCCACGCCGTCGATTAGCACACAACTCGCCGATCTCGCCACAAAAAATACCCAGAAAAACGCCATAACCGCCGTGAAAGAGGGACTGATCTCGCCGATCTCCAACGCTGCACCCACGCCGTGAGTCCGTGACTACGCCGAATCCAACCCAATTCCGGTGGCATGCTTTGAACGAGAGAGGGAGAGATGTGAGAGAGGGAGTGCGAACTGACGAGGATGAAAGATAGGGAGAATCAGACTCGTTTTCTGCGTTGGGTTTGTTTTGAAGGAACTCGAGTCTTAGAGACTCGATTTCCACGTGGATTTTTTACTCCACGTCAGCAACGCATCTCATGGAAATCGAGTCTTTAGAACTCGATTTGCTACAGTAAAATCGAGTCCATCGGACTCAATTTGTTAGAAACCAAATTTGTTTCAAACCTTTGCTTACTAATGATATTGTTTGAGTTTTGTAGTTATTTAAAAAAATTTGCCTAAAGGTACACCAAATTTAATTTGAACCGTTTTATGTGTTTTCCATAGGTGGAAGATTTTTGCAAAATAATAATATTAATGCTAAAGGGTCTAGCAAAAGAAATCTAAAGGTTTCTCACGATATTTATTTATTTTTGAATTGTGGATTTCTCACATTATTAAGTATATAAAAAGGAGTGAAGCCAGTTATTACCAAATTTATTGTATAGAACTAATAAACTGGTTATAAAAAAAATTAAAAAAAAGAAGAAAAAAGAGTAAAACTAAAATAATAAACTAAAATATCAAATTTTAAAACTTAAAATAAAAAGATGCTTAAAATAGTTATTCACAATCTATTGTGTCAATTTTTGTATTGTAAAAAGGCAAACAAACTATTTAACCCATGATCTCTCTAAATGGGCAAGTTTTATTAATGTCAATGACTTTGTTTTTATCTTTCTTTCTAATTGGGTTTTTTATTGAGAAATGAGAGATAACCTACATTCTTATATTTTCTATTTTCTTATCGGTATTCAATTATTTCTTTAAAGAAAAAAAATTATGTTTGTAAAAAGCTAATATACATTAGCTAGTGGAAGACTTAATTAGGTGATAAGTTTGTAAAACTATGTTTATGAATTTTTTTTTATTTTTTAATCACGATAGATAAATGATGATCACTAAATATCATCAAAATCTGGAAGGGAAACAAAAATCAACTTTGATTTCACGTCAAACACTAATGATTTTTTTAATATATATACTAATAAATTTAGTTTTTTTTAGTGGGCTAGAAAATGTTAAGATTTATTTCAGTTTTAAATTTTTAATAATAATAGGCCCAATTAAAACGGGCATTGGCCCATTCCGTGAGTGGTGATCTAAATCCAACTCTCCCATTTGAATTTCAAAAAATGTTACCGTTGAACAGTCAAAAATCCAAGGCCAGGCCCCTGCCCTGCTTTCCCCGTATAGTTATAAATTGGAATCCCTCACATAAGCCAGACTGTTTTAAATCTTAGATTTGGAAATCACAGAGAGAGAGAGAGAGAGATTCTATTTCTCTCTTTTCTCTCTCTTATTATTCTCTGTGCGTCTGTGAATCTATTCTTATGTATTCCTTTGTCAGAACTCAAAAGATCGAAAGAAAGATGCATCACTTTGTTTGTTTGATCCACAGGGGTGATGGGGCAAAAGGGTCATGGATTCTTGCACAGGTAATTTCCTCTTAATTCAGTTTTTCTTAATTTTTGTTAGTTCTACACATCTTATTAGGGTTAATATCTTTATTGAAAACAGTTTTGGTTTTAAGGAAAATCTCATATCTTTCTTGTTAAACTTTCAATTTAAACATTTTTTTTTGTTAAACTTTCAATTACATTTCTTGGCTTTGCCTGCTTATCAGCCCAGAACAATATGAAAAGTTATTGGGTTAAAAAATGTGGTTTTTTAGTTATTGATTGGCATTGTGTGGTTGGAATTACCTAATTTGTGATTAGAATACGATATGATTGGGAAATTTGGTCAAAATTAACAAAATTGGTTTTCTTTTTGACATGGGTAATTAGAGGTTTAATTTTGTTTTATTAACTAATGGGTTTTTTAATCTATATAATGTAGAAAGTTTGGTAGTGAAAATTTTTTTTTTTTTTTTTTTATAGTTAATTTGCTTGTATGTATAGGAATTAATTGAGGTTTGATTGGGTCTTGTTCACTAGTTTGGATTCAGTTGAGTACTTGATTTTGCAAAGAAAAGTAGGGTCGATAAGGATTCTATGATATGAACTTCCTCAAGAAATCTGAGATTGATGGGGGGTTTGGTATTTGTTTGGGCTTTATGATCTCAGGAATTTTATCATTCGTTAAAGATGTAGGTGAGGAACCTTTAATCCCCATTGTTATGGATTTCACAATTGAACTGTTGTTTCAATTCTTTCACTCATAAAATTGGTTTTTTTTGCCCCCACCATGGCCTCTTTATATTGATGATTTAGAAGCTCTACTTGACGATTTTTTTGTTCAAGTCTCTTATTATTCAACCTTGAATTGGCAGAGTCCATAATTGTATGTGATGATAGAGTTTTGTTAGCATATTCAATTAGTATATCATGTTTTATAATTTTTCAGTATTTTTTTTTTCATGTTATTCAATTTGACTTCAGATGTCTATAAAATGGTAAAGAAACTATGTTTTTTAGGACCTTAGTCAGGTTGGTGCAGCGCTCAATCTTTTCCCTATTTTTTTGGTTGCCCTGATATTAGGAGATCACCATAGTTGATGGTTGTTAAGCCTTTCTCAATTGGTCAGGATTTCTGTAATTTTAATGTCACTCACTTCAATTCTTCTTTGTGGATGGATATTTTTGGTGATGGGCATTTTTGTTTGGTGTAGAATCTTAGGGTCTGCGGTAATCTTCCATTGGTTAAGCGTTTCTAATCACTTGATATTAGAGTCATTATTGACGCTGCGGGATTTGAGACAATCCTTAGTTAGTTAACTTGTATTAACTTCCTAAGTGAGTATTAGGCTAGAAACATCTCTTTTGCATCAAACATGTCTACATTAAGGGCATTGGCCCATTGGTTTTGGCATGCAAGCATGTCATCATTTTTTTGTGCAATCACGTCTAAACTAGTTCTCTGCTTATTCATTTGAATATGAGGGTAATATTTACTATTTAAGTGTTGGGTTTTGTGCACTTTCTCTAACTATGCAGGTAGCCTATAAACTAATGTGCATGAAGAATGTTTGGAAGGGAAATTTCAATCTATTGAAAGACTAAGGGAAGCCAATCAGCAGAAAGCTTCTGTTCATCATGTCAGACAGGTGATTATAAGTAGAAATCTTGGCCTGAATCATTTATGCTCCTTAGGCAGAATAATTTTTCTTATAAGGTGTCATACTTCTGTTTTTCCCTTAGATTATAGTTAATTCATGTTGTTAAACCCGTGAGATAGTAAGTATTTTTAATGAACCTAAATGTATCAAAACAGGTGCATCAGTTGATATGATGTAGGTAGTTTCTTGTAATAATTATAAAGAAAATTATGACTGTGTCCTTTGGGTCAAAAGGTAGTTTCACATTTCTATTTTAAATATATATATATATACACACACACACACACATTCTGGTTTGGAGGGGGCTGATGCTTATTAGTTATATATTTTAGAAAAATAGAACTACTATTGTTTAGCAGATGTGATTTTTTTATTTGGTTATCCTGATGAAAGTTGGACTAATGGTGGAGACTAAAAAATATGAAAATTTGTTAGCAACATTTTAAGAAACCATCACATGTCAATATATATAATGCTTTAATAATATATTCGTCTTTTTTGTTTTAATGGTCTTTTGTGTTGTAAAAGGATTTGAGATGATCACAATTATGCATCAATTATGATAGTATTTTAGATGATCATGATATGTTACTGCTTTTGAATTTATTCCTGGAGGCTGCTAAATGGATATTTATCTAATGGATGCACATGAATTTTTTTACTTTATTCATATAGATGCTTAGGATGAACTTTTCAGATGTAGAGGAGGAAGCATTAGAATTTGTCATTTATTAAAAGGGTAGAAATGGATTAGCATCATTGCACATTCTGTACACACACATGATACAATAAAGAGAGAGGCATTATTATTGGATGCATTTGTTGAGTTAGAGGAAGCTGTGATACCAAATTGTTGAACTAAACACCAGATTGACTCACATACACTGACACTAGTGCACAAGCACACACACACAGCGCTTTTCTTTCATTTCACAAACTAGCTTTTTATTTAATGCACTCATTCACCAAATAAACTTGCACACACCTGACACTACTTACACTATGAGGACTTTACTTGCTTCACATTACTCTAACTTGGTGCTCATGAACACATGAAAACTGAGCACTACTTCTACATGCTTAAAGCCGGTTAACTCAAAGACTATGAATTCTCTAGCACATTCTTTTATTGTCTTTCACTATCAGTAAAAAGTTCTCTCTTTCACCAACCTTCTAGACAAGTTAAAAATTTGTGGCCGAGATTAAGCTATGCAGGGAAGCTCTAGAGAATTACAGAGAGAAAGAGATTGAGTGAGAAAATCTAGAAATTTCTAGAGAGAGGCAGTGTTGATTTTTAACAGCATTTGCTTTCAATTAGTCTAAGAAGTATGAACACAAACACGGACATGATATGGATACTCAGGGCAGGTAATGAGCTATGTTGCCTTCAGTTACATGGCTAGCCTGTAGACCTTTCAAAATATGGGTACTCTGAAGAAAGTAAATTAGATCTTCTATTGGTTGAGTATATCAACACAAAGTTGGGCTTTGAGCACAATGTAAAAACTTATGAACTTTTAGTTTTAGTGTTAGATTTCACTTTTGTATTGTTTATTAATGAGAACAAATTTTGTACACTTATATCAATTTTGTTATGACTAGGGGATGTGTAAGATGGGATGAATCTTGTTGAAAATGAGGCTAATAGACCTGTACGGAAAAATATTTTTGAACCCAAGACACCATTTC
Source organism: Castanea sativa (assembly GCF_040712315.1). Lineage (NCBI taxonomy): Eukaryota > Viridiplantae > Streptophyta > Magnoliopsida > Fagales > Fagaceae > Castanea > Castanea sativa. Next base: position 21,975,392 of record NC_134017.1, read on the forward strand.
ACCAAATGATTGAGAAAGATGGTAAGGACTAGGGTGGTTTTTTTTTTTCTTCACTTAAAGCTCTGTTTTGAGAATATGTTGAACATTATAATGCTAATGATATAATTGTAACTGTTGATTCTTGTAGATACATCATTTGCTATACCGGATTTTGTTGATGTGTTGGTTATGCTGCACATGCTGGAGCTATAAGAAATGCTTTAAATTTGGAACAAGATGAAGGTACTTACTTGATTTATCTTAATTACGATAGGTCTAAATGATTGTGAGTGAGACTTTTTTTTTTTTTTGGGTAAACTACGTATATGGTCCTTATCTTATACATCATATTTCAATTTGATCCCTAACATTTTAATTGTGTCAATTTGGTCCATAACCTTTCAATACCGTGTCAATTTAATCCCTACAGTTATCTTTTGGATGAAAATTAATGACGTGTCTAATGACCAAAATAAAAAATTAGCTTATGTTGATGTGACAATAAACTAAAATTTTATTTTGGCTGTTTGCTATGTAAGAAATTTTCATCTAATATATAATGGCAAAGACTAAATTGACACGACACTAAAAGATTAAGGACCAAATTGACACAATTGAAAGGTTAAGGACCAAATTGAAATATGGTGTAAAGGCTAGGGACTAAATATGTAGTTTACCCTCTTTTTTTTTTTTTTTGCTTTTTCTCTACCCATTTACCATTTTCATGTTGCTGTTTTTGTCTTCTGTACCATTCATTCTGTTGCAACATTTATCCAATAAAACTTAAGCTCAGAAAGCCAAATGATTCTCAGGAAAATATAAATTTCCCTTCACCTAAACAAGCAATTAGGTTCAATTCCTCAATTTATTAGAGGTTTTTGTCTTCTCAAGTCACGAACAATGTAGTCTTAGAATTTTACCCTATGCTATCTCAACAACCAAATATGACATAGGTTTGTTAAGAATTGCAAACAAATTAAAGTAAAGCTTATGAGTCCACGTTGCACAGCATCAGGTTTCACCATTATATAAGTCTCTTCAACTTGTTCCTGCACACACAATAACACCAAAAACAAAAAAAAAAGTACAAAATTTTCAAATGGGGTTCTAATAAACTTTGCAAATATTGAATAAAATTAAGAAGACTCAAATGGGTTTTTGATAATTGAGGTAATAAGTTGAAAAGAAAGAGGGAGAGAAGCAAACCATGGAAGCAACCAAGTGGGGCTAGAAGATATGGGTTTTGGTGGGGCAAACTAAAATATGTTTATGTTTCATATTTATAAGTGGGTTTTCTGTCTTGTAATGGAAAAACCTAGGATATGGAGTATGGACCTAATTTTTTCTTTTCTTTGCTTTTCATGGGTTTGATTATGATCTCTTAAGTCAATTAGTTGCTTGCCCACATTTGTATTTGGCTCAATTGAGTGATGGTTTGTGTTATGTGTTTTTGGTCTTGAATATGGAACACTCTTAGGTATTATGTTTTATGATGATGAGTTTGTGGTTGGATTTTGAATTGACATTGGTTTGGTTGGTTATAGTTCCATCATTACCAGGTGGTGGGGAGAGGTTTGCCTTCTGAAACCGATGAGCATCCAAAGATCTATCAAATGAAACTTTGGGCTACAAATGTAGTCCATGCCAAGTAAAATTTCTGGTGAGTCATCTTATCTCTATGTATTATTCTTGCAATCAAAATTGGAATTAAAGTGAATGAATTTCATATGGAGAAATCCCAATTATACTACTACTAATGGGTTCAACATCCATTGGATCTGTAACTTACCAATAAAAAAATGGATAAAGTTTAGCTACAAAACCTATTGTAGCCTTAGGCTACAAACTGCTCTAATAAATTAGCATGTGTAAAAAATGACATGAGCACTACACATGATTACCTAAGTAAACTTAACCCAACTAACCCTAACTAACTACACCACCTATTAAAAAAATAAAAAGTAAAAAGTAAAAAACCTCTCTCTCTCTCTCTCTCTCTCTCTCTCTCTCTCTCTCTCTCTCTCTCTCTCTCTCTCTCTCATGGACTTTGAAAGCTATAGCCCAAAAACCTAGTTCGACCGGTCGCCCCTAGGCCTTCTTCTCCCTCCACCGTCGTTCACCCCAAACCCTCCTCTGTCTCCACCGTCGGCCCACCGAATCGCTGCGGCTCAAAGCCACCTCTTGTACATTGTTCCGCTACTTCACCTGTCAAAACTAAATTTCACTTTTTTCTTGATAACCATGATTCCTTCAAGAACTGAAGTAGATTTGCTAGCTGCTTTTTTTTTTTTTTTTTTTTTTTTAAGTTTTGTTAAGGTTTTAAGTTGATTTCTCATCAACTCTCACATTCTTCAATGGGTCAAGAATGATTTAAGTCTCAAACCCACTATTTAGAATTACTGTATTATTTTTCATATTCTGATTTGGTCTAGAAAATTTTATCAAGCCATGAACTTGTTGTTTGAATTGATAGAAATGGTTAAGGTTGTTTCACTAGATGATGGTGATGTTTTTGAAAGTTTGGTTTTGTGCGGTGAACATTGTAATTGGGCAAAATTTTCCAAATAGCATGTTTGTAGAAAAAAAAAATTAGGAAAGTAGCACACAGACGAAGTTAATTAGTTAAATAGACTATTTTTGAAACTCAAGTTCCAGCCCAAACTCGAGTTCCAAAAATAGTCTACTTAACTGGGATCCAATTGTTTTCTAAAACGATACTATTCAGCAAATTTTGCCTTGTAATTGGGATCCAAATGTCTTTGATATGCTTATGTGGAAGCCAACGTGATTAAACAAGGTTTGAGGACTTTTAGGAGGTCTGTGGAGGTAGGTTTTGTCCCTAGTGTAGTTGCTTGCAATTTTCATTTGAATGGGTTGGTGAAGCTCAGATGTGTTGGGAGGTGTTGGGAGGTATATGAAGAAATGGGGAGAATTGGGATACACCCAAATGCTTATACATTTAATATGTTGATTAATGTTTGATGAATGGTCTTTGTAAAGAAGGGAAGGTTAGGGAGGCTCATCAGCTTTTTCATCGAATGGTTCACAGAGGGTTGTTGATGCCCATTTTGGCAAGGAGGGAATAAAGAAGAAGAATTAGCAAAATGAGAAGAAAACCATTAAGCCCGAATGGCAAGAATAATGGACCATAGGCCTGTAAAATAGCAAAAGGGCCTCAAAGAAAGCAAGCGGACCCAAAAGAGCACAAAGAAAGAAGTAGTAAAACCCCATGGGCATTATAAGAAATGGAAAGCAAGATATAATGGGCCAAAGGAGCCCAAAGGAAGAAACTAAGCAAATGGGGTTGGTGGAAAAGCCTATGAACCCCAGAAGTAAAGGATATGGTAATTTGGGCTGAGAGAGCCCAAAAAATTAGCAAAAGCACATGGGAATGAAGAATTGGAACAGGCCGAGGATGCCAAAATGAATAAAATGGGCCAAGGAAGCCCAAAACAACATAAGTACAAGCCCAACGATAGTATTGGGCTACCGGAACTAAGCAGAAGGAAAGTGTATAGCAGGCCCAAAAGAGGCCCAAGTCAAATAATAACATGGTAGAAGCAACGGGGTGGCATGGCAGGAGTGTCAACTGACCTGCAAAGAGGGAAAGGGTTGGATTGAAGAATGAAAGCCCAATGACTAATCCACGCCACAAGAGATCAAGAATAAGTAGCAGAACGTGCAGACAAGCCCCCAGGTCATGGCAAACGCATGAATAGTAGGCAAGCCAAGGACACACATGGAAGTGTAGCATGCATAAGGCTTAGGCACCACCCACTTGTACCTAGCCAATACAAGAGTGGTGGGCCATGGGTCAGAGGTAAAAGAGGGTGTGGTTTGGCGGTGGGGAGAAAGGGAAAGCCTATTCTGGGGTTCCTGCTCAAACGTTTTTGGGGGAAACGTCCTGTTGGGATGACATACCAACCAAAAGAGGGAAAAAGGAGCTGGAATCACTAGGTGCATGCCATAGGGGATAGTAAGAGAGAATGTCCACCCTTATCCGGATGAGAATGCCACAGTATGGAAAAAAACAAGATAAAACTCTTTTGTCTGGGAATGGGATGGGGCACAGCCAGTACAGGTAAGTGATGATGGCTGGGCAACAAACAAACCAGTACAGGTAAGGACACCTATACCAAGACATAGGCAGTTAAAGGGTAAAACAGTAAAAATTCGTGATGGCAGGCAATACAAAATAGGACGAAGGAAAGGGGGAAGAAAAACACAAGAGATAAAACGAGAGCAAAACGAGTAAGAAAAGGAGTGAAAGATAAGAGGGAAAACAAGAAACTTAGGAAGAAAAAAAGGAATCAGAGAGAAAAAATAGTGAGGGAGCAAGAGTGTGATAGTAGGCATGCACCAATAGGTTGTTCCCTTCTCTCCCTCTAAAAGTTTGCTCTCTAGTGAGGATTAAGGAATTTGAGGAAAAACCATTTAGGCTCATTCTCTCAAAGTGGGCAATTTCTGTGGCAGGACGTCCTAGTGAGATTGCCTACATTGAAGAGTGGTTCCCTTCCTAGACTTGACTCTGTTGAGAAATCAAGCACGGCAGACTAACCGTTCTTCCTTTTATTTTATTGATCAAGCATTAATATTATTTCCTTTTCTTTTTTATCATTGTTATTAACTCATTTCTGCTGCATTTATTTTCCTCCGTTACTAAGATCATGATTTAGCTTTCCCGTTTTCTGGCTGCCAGTAAGCATATTCTTCTTATTATTGTCATATTACACTTGCTTGCCATGACTTTTTCATACCAGTTTCCTCCGCTGTGGGTTTGTGTCCAAGATCCTAGCAAAGGGGTTCTAGCTTATACACAAGCTGGCTTGGGTTGTGTTGCAATTCAGCTAGTCTTGACTCTCCTACCCAGAACCATTGGGTCGTAATGTGGTAGGAGACAGCCCAGCCTACAGTCGCAAAAAAGGCCTACCACATTTAAATTGGTGACTCTGCTTGGGAGTAGGGACAAAGACAGGAAAAGTAGACAAAAGCCCTCGCAAGCTATGCCCCCGAGATAAAAAAATGATGCAAAACATGAGTACTGTGCCTTCACAGGCAGAGTCAAGGTCAACAACGCCCCACCAACACCAGCCCAACTAGGCGAAAGGTGTCAATAGAGCAAGGGTCCCCACTAACAATGCCAACGTTTTAATCGAGGTGTTGCAATCATTCCAACATTCACAGAAGCAGATGATGGAAGAAATCTGCCAAATGAAGGTGGACAAGATGAAGGAAAATGGGAGCCAACATGACCTAGAGCATGCAGCAGACAAAGAGGAGACCCCCAATCGGAGGTGCTTCGCAAAATACAAAGGGTCCGTTTGGATAGAACTTATTGCTGAAAACTGAAAACTGAAAACTGAAAACACTGTAGCAAAATAATTTTAAAATGTGTGAATAGTACTGCGGGACCCATTTTTAATGAAAAAGTTGCTGAAAAGTGAAATTTGTGGGTCCGTGAACAGTGCACGAATGCACTGTTCACAGAGGATTGAGTCAACACTTGCGGCTGGAGGAAAAAAAAAAAAGGCAAAACTTGGACGCAAAACGTGGACGCTGCATCCAAACCGCACCAAAACAACATTTCATCACTATGGCCGAAGTTGCAGTGCTCCTAGAGCAAGATAGAGCTAAAGTGCCTAAGGAAAGGTTTTACATGCAAAGACCTCCTTACCCACTGAGAAAACTCAGCAAGCCATACCCCGAGAGGTATGAGCCATGAACTTTTGCGCAATACGATAGCAGAAAGGGAAGTGCCATTGAGCATGTGAGCAAGTTCAATTATACCCTCGGCCCTTAAGCGACAGACAAGGACCGGTGTCTACAAGAATTTTCCAAATCATTGTGTGATCGTGCATACACTTAGTACACCAATTTGAAATCAGGGTCAATCCCAACGTGGGATGACATGGTGGATGTATTTTGTACTAAATACTTTCACGGAGAAAAGACAGTAACGCTCGCGACTTTGCAAGCAACTAAGCAAGGAAGTGATGAAGATTTGATGAAATACATCAAAAGGTTCAGAGACATAGCACTTGACTACTATGACCATTGCAAAGAAAAGACGTTAGTAGAAATGTGTATGGGTAACATGATTAGGGAGTACAGAGCTATTTTGGAGAATCGAGAAATCTCCCAGTTCGCATAGTTGTTGCAGAAAGCTAGAAAGACTGCTCAATTAGTAAGACCGAGCTCTGACAGGAGAAACACTCCACAAGCCATGGCAATGTCTATCGGCGAAAGAAAAAGGAAATCTAATGGAAGGGAGTACCCCAAAGGAGCTAGACGTGCTCCTAGATAAATGGATCGCATATGGGGTCTTCAAGCCTAACGAAGTTTCTAGAGAACCCACCGAAGAAGAATAGAGAGACCCTCGTTTCTTCCACTTGCACAATTTTGTGCAACATCATACCAAAGAATGTTGGGCGCTCCGCAAACTGGTGCACCGAAGATTCAAAGAAGGAACTCTAGAGTTATCCCAGCCAGAAGTCCAAAGAAACCCACCCCGAACCATAAGGGGAAGGGGTAGCAGCAGTTGTCATTTGCGCAGACCCAACCCTACCTACCGTAGCGATTATCACCTTGCAAAAAAGTTCCAGGTTTAAGAACTTATTTGATCAATTGGGTCTCACGGCAAACGAGCAAAGGATTGCCACAAATGACAAGGCCCTCTTACAAGAGGCAAATGAGATCACTTTTAGTGATGAAGATATGGAAGTGGGGTATTCAAATCACAAGAGGCCTCTCTACTTGGCTGCATTCATAAATCAAATCCCCATCAAGAGAGCCTTGGTGGATACGAACGCTTTTGTGAACCTCATACCGCTGAGTACATTACAAGCAGCAGGAATTTCAGAGAGAAAGGTTTAGGGATGCCCAATGGAAGTAACAGGATTTGGGGGAAGAGGCGAATATACCACAGGCCACATTCAGTTGTGGTTGAAAGTGGGACCAATAGCCTCTTTGGCCCGCTTCCACGTGGTAAAAACAAAGGTCTCATACCACGTACTATTGGGAAGACTGTGATTGCATAAACACCGATTGGTCTCATCCACTTATCATCAGTGTGTAAAAGGAAGGTTGAACGGCAGGATGATACAAATAGCGGCAAACCCATCACCCTTCGAACAAGCGGAGGCTTATCTGGTAGAAACTATGTTCTACAATAAGTGGGCGCCATCTAGGGAAATCTCAGTGTCAAAACCACAAGGCAAACGTCCAAGATGACCAAAAGCCCGATCTAAGGAGACTATTAATGCAGAAAAAGAGAAGGAAAGAAGCACCTGCTTTGGAATCAAAAGATGCACCGTAATGCGTCAAGGTTCGGACCCCTAATGGCAGAATCATCTACAAGTTATGAAGGTGTGCGAGGCCCACATGAGATACATAAGGGGGCCCCAGACAAGGATCGCAGCATAAAAGTTTGGTGTGCTACATGGCTTAAGAAAGTTCGGAAGAAGAAAGTAATATGGAGAAAGAAGAGGAAATTACAACAGAAAAGGATACACAGGCAGCAGTAGAAGAAAGATTAGAAGAAGTTGATCTGGGAACTAATCCACACGAGCCAAAACCCATCTTAATTAGTTCAAAACTATCAGAGGAAGAAAAGTCAGAATTAATATTGTTGCTGAAAGAATTCAAGGATGTCTTCGCATGGGACTACAGCGAAATGCTCGAGTTAGATCCCGGACTGGTGGTGCATATGCTAAACGTGGATCCCAAGGCTAAGCCAGTGGCTTATTCTGCCAGAGTGTTCCACATCGAAATAGAAGAGCAGATAGTAAAGGAGGTGCAAAAGCTGCTGGCTGCTAGTCCGGGATCCAACTCTAGCATTTCGTTTCCCACGATGGTTGTCCAATATTGTACTAGTAAGAAAGAAAAATGGGCAGATAAGGAGCTGTGTAGATTTTAGAAATCTCAATTGGGCCTGCCCAAAAGAAGAAAGACGAATTTCCGCTGCCAAACACAGACCTGTTGATAGACTCCGCAGCAAGAAACGCCATGTTCTCCTTCGTGGATGGATTCAACGGATACAACTAGATTCGAATGGCGCTAAAGGACACAGAGAAGACTGCTTTCAAGATTCCCATAGGCAATTTCTACTATATCGTGATGCCTTTCGGGTTGAAGAATGCGGGCACAACTTACCAATGTACCATGACGGCCTATTCCATGACATGATGCATTGTGAGCTGGAAGATTATGTGGATGACATAGTTGTCAAGACAAAAAGGCAAGAGAAGATCATGTCAAAACATTAAGAAATGTGTTTGAAAGATACCAGACCTTCAAGCTAAGAATGAATCCCCTTAAGTGTGCCTTTGGAGTATCTTTTGGAAAAATTTTGGGGTTCCTGGGCCACAGCAGAGGAATAGACGTGGATCTAGCCAAAGCCACAGCTATAACAACCATGAAGCCGCCTGCCATGGTGAAGGAATTGAAGAGTTTTCTAGGGAAAGTCTCAAACATTCGAAGATTCATCCCAGGTTTAGCGCCAATCACTTCGGGCTTCACCAAGTTACTCAAAAAGGGACAAAGCTTCAAGTGGGGAGAGGCACAACAGACAGCCTTTAAAAGGTTACAGCAGATTATAATGAACCTTCCTACGATACAAACCCCAATCCGCAAAAGGCCGCTGCTGGTCTACTTAGCTACCAGCTCGAATGCCATAAGCGCGTTAATCGCCCAAGAAAATGGAAGCAATGTTGAGTAACCAGTCTACTACATAAGTCGTGCTCTAAAAGACGTGAAAACTTGCTATCCTAAGGCAGAAAGAGCATGTCTGGCAATAGTATATGCATCACAGAGGTTACGCCATTACTTCCTAGCCTACAACGTATGGCTGATGACAAAGTCTCACGCAATTAAGGCTCTATTGCGGCAGCTAATCCTTTCTGGAAGGATATCCCAAAGGTTGTTACAATTGTCACAGTATGATTTAAAGGCGAGAACACCCAAAGCAGTAAAGAGTCAGGCTATAGCAGTCTTATTGGCACAATTCCCAAGAGAAGAGGAATTCCCGCTGGACGACAAAGTTCCAGGGGAGGTAGCCACGGCAAAAATAATCAAAGAGTAGTGGGTAATGAAGTTTGACGTATCTTCGACCCCACTCAAGAGGCATGGGAATAGTCCTATATCATGAAGGGGACGAATCCGTGGCGCTTTCGTTCAAGTTGGAATTTCCTTGCTCAAATAATACCGCAAAATACGAGGCTTACTTTATTGGGCTAGTTACGGCCCTCAAAATGGGGGTTAAACATTTAAAGGAAGTTTCTCTTTGAACGAACCCAACTAGTGGTCTGCTAGGCCAAAGGAAGTTTCTCTTTGAAGGAACCTAGCTTAGCCCCGTACAGGACAATGGCCCAGAAGTTGGAGGAAAAATTCTCAACATTTGAGAAAAAGCATGCTTTGAGGAGCAAAAATTGGTATGCAAACGCACTGACCGCATTAAGATCACAAATAGCATTTGAAGGAAGCATACCAGGGTAGAAGTCAGCAAGCGAAAGGGAATCCATCATTGAAATGCTAAAGGGGAGATTCCAAGAAGAAAGATGCGAAGAGGATTAGAGGATTCCCATAAGAGAAGCCTTGATGAAAGAAGAAGATATGGCAAAATTGAAAGCATTGAAAGACTACGCCCTAGTGAAAGGAGAATTGTATCGCAGGATGCCGAAAGGAATCCTGTTAAGACCAAGTCCATTGCCGATGCGAGGCTTGTCAACTTGCAATGGACAGGGAGGAAAGCTATGCTGTCTTCACCAACGAGGATTGAAGGAACCCATTCCACAGAGGGTATCCTGCTGCAAAAACATAGTGCAAGATATAAGCTTAAAAGGTTGGCAATACGCTACTTTTTGCACGACGGAGTCCTTTTCAAGAAAGGGTATAACGGAGACTCGTTATGATGTTTGGGTCCAAAAAAGTAAGGGAAATGATAAAGGAGGTACATGCAGGAGAATGCGGGAAGTACCAAGGAAAAAAAAGTTGTACAGATAACTGCTACAATGGGTTATTATTGGCCCACTATGAAAAGAGACACATCAAAATTTGTGAAGAAATGCCACAGCTACCAAGTACAAGTCAACTTGATTTACACTAACCCACAAAACTTCATAGCATAGTCACCCCATGGCCCTTCCACACTTGGGGGCTTGATTTGGTGGGACCGGTTAATCCACCGTCGCGTTGGTACATATGGATCCTAGTGGCTACAGAGTACTTTACCAAGTGAGCGGAAGCAATACCACTCCATAAAGCCACGAGAGGGGCAGTGTCAAATTTTATCAAAGAAAACATAATTGTCAGGTTCAGATTGCCTCACAAAATCATCAGTGACAATGGCACGCCCTTTGTTAATAGTAAGGTAAGAAAGATGCTAGAGTTCTACCAAATCAAGCACCACCGGTCATCGCCCTATTACCCTCAAGTGAATAGACAGGTAAAGGAGACAAACAAAACTCTCATAAAGATTATCAGCAAGATGAACCAAGAACATGCTGGGGGATGGGCGACGCACTTGCCAGACGCCTTTTGGGCCTACCAAAACTTGCCAAAGTCAGCCAGAGGGTTTTCACCCTTCTCTTTTTTCTACAGAATGAAGGTGATGAGCCCAGCTGAAGTAATGACTCCCTCTTTAAGGGTCATGCAAGTGTGGAAGAAAGAAAAGGAAATTTTTCGAGGTAGAAAGGTGTGAAGACCTAGAGGGATTGGATGAAAAAATGGAAGAGGCTCAAGAATGCAGCCGTAGGTATAGACAAAGAATGACTGAAGCTTATGGTAGGATGACTAGAGAGAATGTTTTCAAAAGGGCAACTTGTACTAAAAACAGCAGACCACATCAGGCGAGGTATGGCATGACCATCTAAGTTCTCATCAAAATGGGAGGGACCCCATCAATGGCAAATGGTTAAAATGATATTATGCTTGAGAGAGAGATATCGTGTAGTTGTCCCCTTTTCCTGTTTAGTTAGTTCCTTTTTTTTCCTTTCCTCCAAGTGACCATGTCACAAGAAATATTGTAGCATGCTTCTATTGAGAAAGTAATGAAAAACTACGAAGAATTAGCAAAAGAAAGCACACTGTATCATAGTCATAGCAATACTTGTAACAAAAGTAGTACCAAATGTAGTATTATAGTTTACAAACCCAAACTATAGAAGTCATGTCAAACTCACCAAATAAAAACTGTAGAAAATAAAAACTAGATAGGGGAATAGGAGAAAGGAAACAAAAGGGGGAACTACACAATCTCATCAAAGTCTGGAAATGAAGGTCTGATCTCCAAAGTGGCTAGGGCCAACAGCACCAAAAAGTAGGCGCTCAAGATGTGCCTCTAGGTTTGCCACCTCCTTCTTCAAAGCCTCAATGCGCGTATCTATAGCATCCATAGCAGGCTGAACCTTCTTCATGAAGAAGGCTCGAGCAATTTCTCATAGATGGTCCAACATGAGCTCCATGGCAAAGCCCACTCTAATCAACTCCTGAACCGCAACCCTCTACTGCAAAATCCTCTCAGCAAAAATAGTATCAATGAAGTTGTGCTTGATATCATTCATCACGCTCCCAACAACTTCAAGAAATTCTCCCTTGCCGAACGGAAGAGAAGAAACCCCCACATGAAGTCCCCACAGATGTTATAGACAACCTCCAAATGGGAAACGCACTCCCTAGGAACCCAGAAGCCATGAAAATCAACATAAGGAGCCCTAGCACCCCAGAAGTTCGCAAGATCAAGATTGTTAACCTCGAGCTGGTCAAAGCGGATGAAGAAAGCAGTAACCTTGCTCGTGGAATCGAGAACTGTAGCAGAGCTACTGCCTAGCTCAAAACTGAGAGGGTGCAGTCACACCAGTAAGAACCAAACTTGAAAGGAGACATGGAGTACAACATAAGGGATGGATGAAATGAAGGAAATGAATCCATAACAAAGATAAGAAAAGAGAAGGAAGAAAGAAAAATACCAGGACCCGTAGAAGTGAGGGTTGTAGGTGTGGCAGAAACAGGGGCTGTAGATGTGGCAAAAACAGGGGTTATAGGTGTGGCAGAAATAAGAGCTGCAGGTGTGGCAGGAATGGGGGCTGTAGGCATCGCGGTGTCTGTTGCAGCCTCGGGCTCCTCAAGAATATATGTGGTTAAAAGAATGAACATGTAGAATTATCAAACCAAGAAAAAAACCATTAAGCTCGAATGATAAAAATAATGGACCATAGGCCTATAAAATAGCAAAAGGGCCTCAAAGAAAGCAAGTGGGCCCAAAGGAGCCCAAAGAAAAAAGTAGTAAACCCATGGGCATTATGAGAAATGGAAAGCAAGCAAGAATGGGCCGAAGGAGCCCAAAGGAAGAAACTAAGCAAATGAGATTAGTGGAAAAGCCTATAAACCTCGAAAGTAAAGGATATGGTAATTTGGGCTAGGGAAGCCCAAAAGACTTAGCAAAAGTCCATGGGAATGAAGGATTGGAATGGGCAGAAAATGCCCAAAGGAATAAAATGGGCCAAGGAAGCCCCAAAGCAATGAAATGGACCAAGGAAGCCCAAAACAACATAAGCACAATCCCAACAATAGTACTGGGCTATTGGAACTGAGCAGAAGAAAAGTGTACAGCAGGCCCAAAAGAGGCCTAACAAGCACAAGTCAAATAATAATATGGCAGAAGCAACGGGGTGGCATGGCAGAAGTGTCAACCGACCTACAAAGAGGGAAAAGGTTGGATTGAAGAAGGAAAGACCCATGCTCAAGCAAGACCTAGCTTAGAAAAGAAGTAAGATATGAAGAATGAAAGCCCAGTGACTCATCCACGCCACAAGAGGTCAAGAATGAGTAGCAGAACGTGTAGACAAGCCCCCAGGTCATGGCAAACGCATAAACAGTACGTAAGCCATGAACACACATGAAAGTGGAGCCTGCAAAAGGCTCAGGCACCACCCACTTGTACCTAGCCAATACAGGAGTGGTGGGCCATGGGTCAAAGGTAAGAGAGGGTATGATCTAGTGGTGGGGAGAAAAGGAAAGCCTATTTTGGGGTTCCCGCTTAAGCTCTTTTGGGGTTGTTGTGGGGCTTTTTTGCAACTGTAGGCTGGGTTGTCTCCTGCCACGTTACGGCCTAATGGTTCTGGGTAAGAAAGTCAGGATTGGCTTGACTGCAACACACCCCAAGCTAGCCTTTGCTAAGACCTTGGACACGTGCCCATGGTAGAGATAACTGTTACAAAAGAGTTATGGTAGATAGGTGTAATATGACAATAATAAGAAGAATATGCTTATTGTCAGCCAGAAGACGGAAAAGCTAAATCATGATCTTAATAAAGGAAGAAGCAATGCAGCAATATAAGTGCAGCATGAATGAGTTAAGGACAATAAAGAAAAGGAAATAACACAAGGAAGAAGCAATGCAACAATATAAGTGCAGCATGATTGATCAATAAAATAAGAGAAAAAACGGTCAGTTTACTGTGCTTGGTTTCTCTACAGAGTCAAGTCTAGGAAAGGAACCACTCTTCGAACAACTAGGCTCGTCACCTCTATTCCTGGTCCATCTTGCTAATAATATTTATGAGAGTCTTGTTTGTCGCCTTTGCCTACCCATTCCCTTGAGGGTAATAGGGTGATGACCGGTGGTGCTTAATCTGGTAGAACTCTAGTATCTTTCTCACCTCACTATTGACAAAGGGCGTGCCATTGTCACAAATGATTTTGTGAGGTACTCCAAACCTAACAATTATGTTTTCTTTGATAAAATTTGCCACTGCCCCTCCTGTGGCTTTACAGAGTGGTATTGCTTCTGCCCACTTGGTAAAGTATTCCATTGCCACTAGAATCCATATGTACCCACGCGATGATGGATTAACTGGTCCCACCAAATCAAGCCCCCAAGTGTGGAAGGGCCATGGGGTGACCATGTTATGCAAGTTTTGTGGGTGAATGTGAATCAGGTTGGCTTGTACTTGGCAGCTGTGGCATTTCTTCACAAATTATGATGTGTCTCTTTTCATAGTGGGCCAGTAATAACCCATCCGTAGCAATTATTTGTACAACTTTTTCTTTCCTTGGTGCTCCCCGCATTCTCCTGCATGTACCTCCTTTATCATTTCCCTTGCTTCTTCGGACCTAAATATCATAATGGGTCTCCGTCATACCCTTTCTTGAAAAGGACTCCGTCGAGCAAAAAGTAGTGTGCTGCCAACCTTTTAAGCTTATATCTTTCACTATGTTCAGGATACCCTCTGCCAGGTATTGCATGAATAGGTTCCTCCAATCCTCACTGGTGAAGACAGCATAGCTTTCCTCCCTGTCCACTGCAAGCTAACAAGCCTCTCATCGGGTCTGGACTTGGTCTGCGTCCTTACCCATGCTTGGCCAGTAGAAACCCGCCCTCTGGAGTCTGTGGTAAAGGCTGACTTTTTCGCAGAACCCGCAGGTTCTATCATGTACTTCCCTCAACTTTCTTTGGGCCTCCTTTTGCCCAACGCATCTCGATAGGATTTCTCCCAACATCCTACGGTACAATTCTCCTTTCACCAAGGCGTAGTCTTTCAACGCTTTCAATTCTACCATATCTTCTTCTTTCATCAAGGCTTCATTTATGGGAATCCTCCAATCCTCTTCGCATCTTTCTTATTGGAATCTCTCCTTTAACATTTCAATAACGGACTCCTTTTGTTTGCTTACTTCTACCCTGGTGTTGCTTCCTTCAAATGCTATTTGGGATCCCAATGCGGCCAACGCGTCTGCGTACCAATTTTCGCTCCTCAGAGCGTGCCCTATTTCAAATGTTGAGAACTTTTCCACCATCTTCTGGACCATTATCCTGTACGGGGCTAAGCTGGGCTCCTTCAAAGAGAAACTTCCTTTGGTCTGGCAAACCACTAGGTTGGAGTCACCTGTCACCTTTAAATGTTTGACCCCCATTTCGAGGGTTGTAGCTAGCCCGGTAAGATAAGCCTCATATTCTGCTGTATTGTTTGAGTAAGGAAATTCCAATTTGAACAAGAGTGCCATGGCCTCTTCCCCTCCATGATATAGGACTATTCTCGTGCCTCCTGAGTGGGCAGTCAAAGATCCATCAAACTTCATTACTCATTGCTCTCTGATTACTTCTGTCGTGGCTACCTCCCCTGGAACTTCGTCGTCCAGCAGGATTCCTCTTCTCTTGGGAATTGTACCAATAAGTCTGCTATAGCCTGACTCTTTACCGCTTTGGGTGTTCCTGCCTTCAAATCATACTGTGACAACTATAATAACCACTAGGATATCCTTCCAAAGAGGGTTGGCTGCCACAACAAAGACTTGATTGCGTGAGACTTTGTCATCGGCCATACCTCGTAGGCTAGGAAGTAATGGCGTAACCTTTGTGAGGCATATACTATCACCAGGCATGCTCTTTCTACCTTGGGATAGCAAGTCTCCGCGTCTTTTAGAGCGTGGCTTATGTAGTAGACTAGTTGCTCAACATTACTTCCATCTTCTTGGGCGATCAACGCACCTATGGCATACGAGCTAGTGGCTAAGTAGAGCGGCCTTTTGCAGATCAAGGCTTGTACCGTAGAAAGGTTCGTCATAATCTGCTGTAACCTTCTAAAGGCTGTTTGCTATGCCTTTCCCTACTTAAGGCTTTGTCCCTTCTTGAGTAACTTGGCAAAGGCCGAAGTGATTGATGCTAAACCTGCGATGAATCTTTGAATGTATGAGACTTTCCCCAGAAAACTCTTCAATTCCTTCACCGTGGTAGGTGACTTCATGGTTGCTATAGCTGTGGCCGAATCCACATCTATTCCTATACTGTGGATTAGGAACCCCAAAAACTTCCCAAAAGATACTCCAAAGGCACACTTGAAGGGATTCATTCTTAGCTTGAAGGTCTGGCATCTTTCAAGCACCTTTCGTAATATTTTGACATGATCTTCTCGCCTTTTTTACTTCACAACTATGTCGTCCACATAGTCTTCCAGCTCATAGTGCATCACTAGATATGGCAGTCATGGTACGTTGGTAAGTTACGCCCGCGTTCTTCAACCTAAAAGGCATCATAGTATAGTAGAAATTGCCTATGAGAGTCCGAAAAGCAGTTTTCTCTGCATCCTTTGGCACCATTCGAATCTAATTGTATCCGCTAAATCTGTCCATGTAGGAAAACATGGTGTTTCCTGCTATCAACAAGTCCATGTTTGGTAGCGGGAATTCATCTTTTAGGCAGTCCCTGTTGAGATTTTTGAAGTCTACACAGCACCTTTTCTGCCCATTCTTCTTCTTTACTGGCACGATGTTGATAGCCATCGCAGATGCTAGATGAGCTTAATGAAACCCGCGGCCAGTAGCTTTTGCACCTCATTTACTATCTACTCCTTTATTTCGGTGTGGAACACCCTGGCAGGCTGGGCCACTGGCTTAGCCTCGGGATCCACATTTAGCGTATACACCACCAATCCAGGATCTAATTCGGGCATCTCGCTGTAGTCCCACGCGAAGACATCCTTGAATTCTTTCAACAACAATATTAATTCTAACTTTTCTTCCTCTGATAATTTTGAACTAATTGAGATGGGCTTTGGCTCCTATGGATTAGTTCCCAGGTCAACTTCTTCCAATTTTTGTTGTAATTCCCTCATCTTTCTCTGTATTACTTTCTTCTTCTGAACTTTCTTAAGCCACATAGCACACCAAACTTTTGCGGTCCTTGTCTGGGGCCCCCTTGCGTATCGCATGTGGGCCCCGCGCACCTTCATAACTTGTAGATGATTCTACCATCAAGGGTCCATACTTTGATGCATTGCGGTGCAGCGTCTGATTCCAAGGCAGGCGCTTCTTTCCTTTTCTTTTTCTACATTAATAGTCTCCTTAGATCAGGCTCTGGGTCATCTTGAACGTCTTCCCAACTAGGCACAAAGGCCTAGTGGTTCTGACACTAAGCTTTCCCCAAATGACGCCCACTTATCGTAGAACATAATTTCTACCAGATGAGTCTCTGCTTGTTTAAAGGGTGACGGGTTTGCTACTATCTATATCATCCTGCCATTCAACCTTTCTTTTACGCATTGATGATAAGTGGATCAATCAGTTTTTATGTAACCACGGTCTTCCCAATAATACGTGGTATGAGACTTTTATTTTTACCACGTGGAAGCAGGCCAAAAAGGCTATTGGTCCCACTTTCAACCACAACTAAATATGGCCTGCAATATATTCACCTCTTCCCCCAAATCCTGTTACTTCCATTGGGCATCCCTGAATCTTTCTTTCTGAAATTCCTGCTGCTTGTAATGTACTCAGTGGGATGAGGTTTACGGAAGCATCCATATCCACGAAGGCTCTCTTGATAGGGATTTGATTTATGATGCTGCTAAGTAGAGAGACCTCCTATGATCTGAATACCCCACTTCCATATCATCATCATTGAAAATGATCTCATTTGCCACCTGTAAGAGGGCCTTATCATCCATGGCTTCTGCTGTCAAGCACTTTATTCCTACCCTTAAGGCAATGCTCACCAAAGCCTCTATGGCTATCCTTCGCTCATTGCTATGAGCCACAACTGGTCAAACAAGTTCTTGAACATAGAACTTTTTTGCAAGGTGGTAATCGCTGCAGCAAGCAGGGCCGGCCTTTCCTCCTCATCTTCCCCTAGATCTGCGCAAATGATGACTGCTGCTACTCCCTTTCCCTTGTGGTTCGGGAGTGGGTTTCTTCGGACTTTTGGCTAGGATAATTCTAGAGTCCCTTCTTTGATTCTTCGGTGCACCAGTCTGCGAAGTGCCCAACATTTTGTGGTAGGATGTAGCACAAAATTGTGCAAGCGGTAGAAACGCGGGTCTTTCTGCTCTTCTTTGGTGGACTCTCTAGAAACTTGGTTTGGCTTAAAGACTCCATCTGTGATCCATTTATCTAGGAGCACATCCAGCTCCTTTAGGGTACATGGTAGCTGTGGAGGGGTATCATACTCCCTCCCGTCAGACTTCCTCTTTCTTTCGCAGGTGGATACTACCATAACTTGTGGAGTGTTTCTCCTGTCAGAATTTGGTCTCACGATTGAGCCGTCTTTCCAGCTTTTTGCAACAACCGTGTGAACTGGGAGATTTCTAGATTCTTCAGAACAACTCTATAGTCCCTAATCATGCTTTCCATACACATTTCTACTAACGTCTTTTCTTCGCAATGGTCATAGTAGTCAAGTGCTATGTCTCTGAACCTTTTGATGTATTCTATCAAATCTTCGCCGCTTCTTTGCTTAGTTGCTTGCAAAGTCGTGAGCATTACTGTCTCTTCTCTGTGAAAGTATTTAGTACAAAATACATCCACCATGTCATCCCATGTTGGGATTGACCTTGGTTTCAAACCAATGTACCAAGTGTACGCACGGTCACACAGTAATTTGAAAATTTCTCAAAGATACAGGTCCTCGTCTGCCATGTAAGGGCCAAGAGTATCAATGAACTTGCTCACATGCTCCCTTTCTGCCATCGTATTACACAAAAGTTCATGGCTCATACCTCTCGGGATATGGCTTGCTGAGTAATCTCAGCGGGTAAGAAGGTCTTTGTGCATAAAACCTTTCCTTAGGCGTTTTGGCTGTTTCTTACTCTAGGAGCACCACAACTTTGGCCATAGTGACAAAACACCATTCTGTATTTTGCGGAGCACCTCTAACTGGGGTCACCTCTTTATCTGCTACCTGCTCTTGGTCATGCTAGCTTCCTTTTTCCTTTGTCTTGTCCACCTTCATTTGGTGGATTTCTTCCATCATCTACTACTGCAAATGTTGCAATGACTACAACACCTCAATAAAAACGTTGGCATTGTCAGTGGGGACCCTTTACTGTTGTTGAGGTTCAACCCCTGCTCTATTGACACCTTCCGCCTGGTTGGACTAGTGTTGGTGGGGCGTTGTTGGCCTTGACTCTGCCTGTGAGGGCACAGTACTCATGTTTCGCGTTGTTTTTTATCTCGGGGGCATAGCTTGTGAGGGCTTTTGTCTACTTTCCCTGTCTTTTTCCTGACTCCCTAGCAGAGTTGCCAATTTAAATGTGGTGGGCCTTTTTTGCAACTGCAAGCTAAACTGTCTCTTGCCACATTATGGCCCAATGGTTCTGGGTAGGAGAGTTAAGATTGGCTTGACTGCAACACACCCCAATCCCCTTTGCTAAGACCTTGGACACGTGCCCATATCAGAGGAAACTGTTACAAAAAAGTTATAGCGGGTAGGTGTAATATGACAATAATAAGAAGAATATGCCCACTGTCGGCCATAAGACGGAAAAGCTAAATCATGATCTTAATAAAGGAAGAAGTATAAGTGCAACATGAATGAGTTAAGGACAATAGAGAAAAGGAAATAAAACTAATGCTTCATCAATAAAATAAAACGAAGAATGGTCAGTTTGTCGTGCTTGGTTTCTCTACAGAGTCAAGTCTTGGAAGGGAACCACTCTTCAATGTGGGAAGTCTCAAAGGGAAATTCTGCCACGGAAATTACTTATCCTCAAATTTCTTAATCCTCACTAGAGAGTAGGCCTTTAGAGGGAGAGAAGGGAATAGCCTATTGGTGCTTGCCCACTATCATGCTCTTGCTTAATCTCTGTTTTTCTTTCTAATTCCTTTTTCTGTTTTTAGTTTTCTGTTTTCCCTCCTATTTTTCTTACTTCTTTTTCTCCTTTGTTCTCCCTTGTTCCCAACCACTAGATCATACCCTCTTTTACCTCTGACCCATGACCCACCATTCCTGTATTGGTTGGGTATAAGTTGGTGGTATCTGAGCCTTGTGCGTACTCCACTTCCATATGTGTTCATGGCTTGTTTGTTGTTCATGCGTTTGCCATGACCTGAGGGCTTTTTTGCACGTTCTGCTAGTCGTTCTTGGCCCTTTATGGTGTGGATGGGTCTCTGAGCTTTCATTCTTTATGTCTTACTTCTTTCCTGGGCTAGGTCTTGCTTGATCATGGGTCTTTCCTTCTTCAATCCATTCCTTACCCTCTTTACAGGTCAGTTGACACTCCTACCATGCCATCCCGTTATTCCTGCCATGCTATTATTTGACTTGTGCTTGCTGGGCCTCTTTTGGCCTACTGTATGCTTTCCTTCAACTCAATTCCAATAGCCCAGCATTATCATTGGGCTTGTACTCATGCTATTTTGGGCTTCCATGGCCCATTTCATTGCTTTCGGGCTTTCTTTGGCCATTTTATTCTTTTAGGCATCCTCGGCCCGTTTCATTTCCTTGGACATTCCCGGCCCATTCCAATCCTTCATTCCTATGGGCTTTTGCAAAGTCTTTTGGACTTCCTCGGCTCAAATTACCATATCCTTTACTTTTGGGGTTTATGGGCTTTTCCACCAACCCCTAGTTATTTATTTCCTTCCTTTGGGCTCCTTCGGCCCATTCTTGCTTGCTTTCCATTTCTCATAATGCTCATGGGTTTACCACTTCTTTCTTCTTGCTCCTTTGGGCCCGCTTGCTCTCTTTAAGGCCCTTTTGCTTTTTTTTAGGCCTATGCTCCATTATTCCTGCCATTCAAGCTTAATGGTTTTCTTCTCAATTTACTAATTCTTCTTCTTTATTCCCTTCCACATTGTTGGGCTTCTTACTATTATTGGGCCTCCTTGCCAAAGTGGGCATCAACAAGGAGAAATATCCTATTGGAATGACATACCACCCAAAAGAGAGAAAGATGAGCTGGAATCACTAGGTGCATGCCATAGAGGATAGTAAAAGAGAATGTCCACCCTTATCCGGATGGGAATGCAACGGTGAACAAGAAAACAAAATAAAACTCTTTTGTCTGGGAATGGGATGTGGCACGGCCAGCACAGGTAAGTGGTGATGGCTGGGCAGCCGACAGACCAGTAGGTGGTCTAGGAAGGACAACTTAAAACAGTAAAACCCTCACAGCCGGTAGTATAAAAAGGGCCTTAATTATGCACAGTGAAGGCAAAACAAATAAGACGGAGGAAAAGGGGAAGAAAAACACAAGAGATAAAACGAGAGCAAAACAATTAAGAAAATGAGTGAAAGATAAGAGGGAAAATAGGAGACTTAGAAAGAAAAAAAGGAATCAAAGAGGGAGCAAAAGTGTGATAGTAGGCATGCACCAATAGATTATTCTCTTCTCTCCCTCTAAAATCCTACTCTCTAGTGAGGATTAAGGAATTTGAGGAAAAGTCATCTAGGCTCATTCTCTCAAAGTGGGCGGGCAATTTCTGTGGCAAGACGTCCTAATGAGATTGCCCAAATTGAAGAGTGGTTCCCTTCCTGGACTTGACTCTATTGAGAAATCAAGCACGGCCCACATTAATATTATTTCCTTTTCTTTTTTATCATTGTTATTAACTCATTTCTACTGCATTTATATTGCTGCATTATTTTCCTCCTTTACTGAGATCATGATTTAGCTTTCCCGTTTTCTGGCTGACAATAAGCATATTTTTCTTATTATTGTCATCTTACACCTACTTGCCATAACTTTTTTGTAACAGTCCTAACTCTCCTACCCAGAACCATGGGGCCGTAATGTGGCAGGAGACAACCCAGCCTACAGTTGCAAAAAAGGCCCACCACAAGGGTTAAGTCCAGACACTACGTCTTATAATCATAGTTATTAAACCCAGACCAGAGATTGACCCGATTTATGAGTTGGGTCATTGGTTCAAATAGTAGGTCAACGGTTGAACCACAAGGTCAAATGAAAAGATTTTAAAAATTATATATATATATATATATATATATATATATATATATATATATAGGTTTCTCAAACCATAAATATGTAAATTAACAAAAAAAAGGCATATGTCTAAATTAAACTTGCTATTATAATTCAAAATCAAGGTTTCACAAGTAATAGCATTAAAAATTCTATAAAATTTGCAAGCAAAATAAACCATTGGTATAAGATTGCAACAAAGTTTTTGCTGAATAAAATTTTATTACATGTCTTTAAATTCTACATATTAAAAACAAAAAAAGCAAATCTCAAACTACATAAATAAAAGAAGAGAAAAAAATGTAAAAAAAACTTAAACTTAAACCAATAGACAAATAAAACACAAGAAAACATAAATAAAAGAAGAGAAAATAAGGTTCAAAAAATAAACTATATAACATATAACATATACTCATATCTATGTGCTAATTAGCTACGTGAAACTAAAAAGTGATTTATTCATAGTAGAAAATTGATGCATGGTTGCTAGTTTGGGAAACTGAAACTATGAAAAGTGATGGGTAGAATAGTGTGAATTGGTAAAGAAGTGATAGAACGGTGCATTTTTTATATTTCTTCAGGTTCTCTCTTATTTAAATTACCATATTATCACACAGTAAACAATAAAGAAGTCAATAAGATGGACCTATTAATGTAATTTTGCACAATTCACTAACCCAATTGAGTAATTCCCATATTATCACACAAACCCGACGCCCCTTTTAATTAGCTTTGACTTAACAACTCTCCTAGGCTAAGGAATGTTTTAGTTATTTGTCACCCGTCGAATTTAGGTAGGAGGACCTGAGCAAGTGTTCAAGCACTCGTCGATTACCTTGGTTAAGAGTCCATCTTGTAGGTAGGAAGTGTGGATCAGGAACTTGTCATGACCATTCGTCCATTTCGTTAGGACTTAAGTTTGGGTCAAGAACCGATTAGTTTCCATGACCATCTGTCCATCCTTCAAGTAGAAGGATTTGAGTAGTTGACCAGGTACCCGTCGGTTACCTTGGTTGTTGGTCCACCCCATAGGTAGGACCTAGGTTTAGGTCAGGAACCCATCAGTTTTCGTCACCATTTGTCCATCCCGTAGGTAAGAGGATTTGAGTAGGTGACTAGGTATATATCGACTACCTTAATCGTCGATCCACCCTTGTAGGTTCTTAAGTTTTTTGCCTTCATGTAGTGATGCAATGGTGGATGAAGAACGAAACTTTTATTGAATAAAGAAAAAGTACACCGAATAGTAGATTAAGTGTTAAATGAATGTGCTGTAGATACTTAAAGAAAAACTAAAACATAGTTGTAGGAGGTGCACTACTGGTAATATCCCCTCAAATGCTTTGCGTTCCATGGGTGATGTAACCTCCATCCGTCGAGTTTATCTAAATGATAGGTACCTCTTCTATAACAGTCGACCAACCTATAGGGTCCTTCCAAGTTGGGGCCTATCTTGCCCTATGTAGGGTCCTTTATGGCGGTCATCACCTTTCTTAGAACTAAGTCTCCAATGTTGAAGTGTTGGGCTTGATGCAAGTGTTGTAATGACTAGCCATGAGGGCCAGTAGCATGCATTATCTGTTCAGCGGTTGCCCTTACTTCGTCTAGTAGGTCCAAGTTTAAGCTTAGGCCTTTGTCATTCTTCCCTTCTTTGTGATGACTCACTCTGAAGCTAGCAAGCCCCACTTCTACTTGGTATGACAGTTTCGCTTCCAAATGCAAACTTTAAAGGTGTTTCACCTATAGGGGTCCGAGCTATTAGTTCATTCGGTCACATCCCCTTTGCCCCCCTCAAGTCGAGTCTTGATCTTCTTAAGCAAGGATTGATTTGTTATCTTGACTTGGCCATTGGCTTGTGGGTGGGCAAGTGACGAGTAGTAGTTCTTTATTCCCAATTGTTGGTAGAAGTCTCTAAATGCATCTTTGTAGAATTGCTTTCTGTTGTCAAAGATGAAGACCCTTAGTGTCCCTAAGCAGCAGACAACGCTCTTCCAGACAAAGCTTCAAACATTCTTCTTGCTGATGGTGGCCAATGGTTCAACTTCCACCCATTAGGTGAAGTAGTCAAATGCCTACCACAAGGAATTTAACTTACCGTGCTGCTGTAGGAAAGGGTCTCATTATGTTAAGTCCCCATTGCGTGAAGGGCCATAGGACTGTCATTGGAGTTAGCTATTCTAACGGCTGCCTTATGACATTGCTAAGTCCTTCTGCATGGAAGGCCAGTACTACCATGCTCGCATAAGCTTGTGGGCTAAAAGATCGTGCCCCCAAGTGGTTTCTACATATACCTTCATGAACCTCCCCCTCAGGGCTAAGGGTGTACAACTAACCCATCTAGGGGTGTAATCGGTTCGGTTCAGTCGGTTTTTTTAAGTTTTTGCCAACCGAAACCAGAATTTTCGATTTATGAAATTCTCAACTGAAACCAACCGAAATAATTGGAAATTGATCGGTTTTGGTTGTATTTCGGTTTTGGTCAATTTCAGTTAGTTTTCGGTTAAGCACATGGGGTTATCTATTTTTTCAAAACTCAAGTCAACATCACAGTCACAAAAAAAAAAATAACAACTCAACATCACAATCACAGATTCCTAGAAAATAGCATTGATTCAGTATTAAACAAAACCCAAAATACAAAAAGAGAGAGGGTTATCGAGAAATGTCACCGTGAGAGACTAAGAATGAAAAGATCAAGCCAGCGTGGGGAGACCGGTGTGTGGAGGTGGATGCAGAGGTTGATTCGTTTAGAGGTGGCGGCAAAGGCAGATCAAGGCAGCGGCAGAGGCAGATTCGTGTGGAGGCCGGCGTGTGAAGGTGGCAGTAGAGGCAGATTTGTGTGGAGGTCGGCACGTGGAGGCAACGTAGAGGCAGATTCGCATGGAGGCCGAGGTTGTGAGAGGAAGCTGCGAGAGCTGAAAGGGACTAGAGTTGAGGCTATGAGAGTGAGAGTGAAAACGTGTGGGCTAGGGTTTTTAACTTTTGCTTTTATAGTTTAATTAGATTAAGTTTAATTAGATATCTAATTAGTAATTAGTTTAATTATAGTTACTTAATCTAATGAGAAATTGAAAACATTCAAAAGTTAAGGCCGGATCATATTTAAAAAAGAAAGGCCCAAATGTTTTATAAAAAAATGAAAATGCCAAATATGTATAGGAGGCCCAAATATTTATAAAATTTATATTATATATAATATATTATAATATGATTTGGTTCGGTGCATTCACACTTGCCACCAAAACCGAACCGAATATTTTCGGTTTTTAAGAATTAAAAATTGAAATCAAACCAAATCGAAACCAAACCGAAATTTTGGCATCAATTCGGTCGGTTTTTTTGGTTCGTCGGTTTTTTGCACACCCCTAAACCCGTCAAAACTGATTAGACCCAACCCAACCTGCCAAATTGGGTCGGTTTTTAGGGATTGTTGGGTTGGGTTGGGTTATGAAAATTTTTTTAATAGTGGGTCGAGTTGGGTTCAGGTCATAACAATCAACGCGCCTAATTTGACCCAACCCACCCATATATTTAAATTTTAAATTATATATATTTAATATATATTTACAAATATATTTTATAATTAATAACTTTTTTATTTAATTTTTTCCCCTAATTGTCACTACTTATATAAAACCCAATTACCTCGCAAACTCTAACAATGTCGTCTCCCACTCCCACTCTACTCCTATTTGTTTATAATTGAGTTAGGATACTAGTTCATGTATATTTTATTTGAGTTGGATCTATTTTGTTAATAACTGAGTTGGAATACTAGTTTGTAATCAATTTAATAAAATAGTTTAAAAAAAAAACTTTCCAACCCATGGGATGAGCTGGATTTTTTTAACCCACCATGATGGGTTGGGTCGAAAAATCCTCTCAACCTGACTCAACCCGATTTTAGGATTAGTGCCCTTAAATCCTATTGTATGATACTATGTATGATTTAATGTTGTGATTAATAAAGTTATTTTATTATTATCTAAAATAATGGTAACATGAATATTTGGACATTATCATATAGTCCATGAGATGCATAGTATGTGATTTAGTCACAGAAGATATAAATCATAAGTTCTTTGTAAACTCAGAACTTTAGTTCGTAGTCGGTAATGAAATTGAGCATTTCATCTACGAAGACTATAACATATCAACTAAGATGATATGTCTTAATCATGGAAATGAAAACTTTTAGTCGGTATGTTGATATGTTTTAAGAGTTAAGACATATTGAACTGGATTGCTGTGAGATTTATTATTCTCCTAACGACTGTCAAATGAATAATAAATCTCATGACTTCTATTTACATGAACTCTTAATCCTGAGAGAATAATGGACTTGATCATGAAGTGTAGGTTGTTTTGATATATCAAGAGTGAGATCTAAAGTTACGATCAAAATTCCAGTATGTTAGGCAGCCACATTTAATGTTGAGGGAACATATATTCTCAAGATGGAATTCATAATCTCTTAACTGAAATACAAAATATTCCCTTGAAATAAGTTTAATGGGTTTGGTTATTCAAAGTGTTAGGTCTAATCACTTTAGTAAGGAGTTACTAAAGTATATATTTATGAAATCCATGAATAACTTAAAGAATTAAACCAGGTACTCAAGGATTAAGATGTAGTCATTTTCAAAGTGGCAATCTACATTTATGACTTTGTATTACTACGAATATTTTATGAAGGGGTTACATGTACAATAAAGTCTTGAGATATAATTTATAAATAAGGCCTAGAGTGCAACTATATTTATATAGTGGTATGAAATATAATTAATGGTAACTTTGAACTTGTCAAGAATTGACAGAAAAGCCTAAGGCCCATTAGAGCTAGTGTCTCATTGGTCCCACTCCAAACCACACACTTAAGCCCAATTGGAAAGGCCCAAAAGGCTAATCCAATTAGATAATCAGTTAAATATAAGGGAGAAACATACAGAATTTTGTATGGGACACAATTGTGAAATGATGTGTATGTGAGTATAAGCCACTTTTTTTATTCTCCCTTGAACTGATTGAGAGATCACACTTCTTGGGCGTTAGTGGAATTGGAGTGAAGATTAAAAGTGTTCCCAAGTACATCTAATTTTTGTTTTGAATTTCACCACACAAAGGTACGCTCTCTTGTTCTTAAATTCTAAAATTTACATAGTGCATGTTTTCAATTGCTAATGAAGTAGATCCGTTAATTTTTTTGTTGTGTATGTTTTGTATGAGATACAAACTATGTTTTTCCAACACCCGACTCATACACACCCCTACTCATGATGTAGTTTGCTTCGTCAGCTACAAAACACCTTAGATACGGAAGGGGCTTCTCCCTTCCGGATAAAATATCTCTTATCAACAAGACACGTAATGCTTGGACCTTCAACAACGTTGTGGTCAAGGAGCTTCCCATCCAATCAATTCCTACTAGGATCATATGCTCATCCACTTCATTAGTAGCAAGAGAGTATTGTATGAAGGATAATACCTTTCCGTTGAGAGTCATGCTTTCTGAGGATGCCGATATGGCTAATCGATTAGCGTCTATATTCTCTTCTCTTAGGGTATGTACGAACTTGGCCTTTAAGTTCTGACCTACATGACGCTTCACCAAACTTAGACATTTATTCATATGCTCACCCTTGGCCTCATAGTCATCACTGGCATGCCCAACAATCACTTAAGAATCACTATGAATAACCACAGAGGTTCAAGGCCTCATACTCAACCTCATTGTTGATCGTCGGGAACTGGAAGCGCATAGCACATTCTATTATGTTCCCTTCTTGAGATTGTAGGACAACTCCAATTCCTCTGGTGTATCAGTTGGACGAGCCGTCGGTCTTCGTCCTCCTTTGCCATGAACTCAGTAATGAAGTCAACCAAGGTTTGGGCTTTAATGGCTGTTCTTGGATGGGTTGTCTACATGTCAAATTCGCTTAACTCGATGGCCCATAAGACCAATCGTCCAATAGTTTCAAGATTGTTCATGGTCTTTTGCAAGGGTTTGTCTGTTAGGACCACTATTGTGTGAGCTTGAAAGTATGGCCTTAGTTTGCAATTAGTTATGATCAGTGCAAATGCCAACTTTTCCATGGGGGTGTACCTTTCTTTTGCTCCCCTCAATGCTCTGCTGTCAACTAAGTTTTTCTTAAAACAATTTTGTGCTGATAAAGGTATTCACCAACTCAATT
This sequence comes from Castanea sativa, assembly GCF_040712315.1. Taxonomy (NCBI): domain Eukaryota; kingdom Viridiplantae; phylum Streptophyta; class Magnoliopsida; order Fagales; family Fagaceae; genus Castanea; species Castanea sativa. Next base: position 22,003,254 of record NC_134017.1, read on the forward strand.
GTTTACAAACACCTTAACAAAACTCAATTATGGAAAGAAAACATCAACCCATTCTCAATGTTGCTCAAGCCTTAAAATTCCAAGCTTCATTGCCTTTTAGGTTTTGGAGTGATTGTGTTCTCACAGCTACATACTTGACTAATAGGTTGCCTATCTCTCTTGCTAATCATTCTACACCTTTTGAAATGCTCTATCAGAAATCACCATCTTACTCACACTTAAAGGTTTTTGGCTGCTTAGCTTTTGCTTATACTTTATCTCTTCATAGACATAAGTTTGATTCAAGGGCTAGAAAATGTCTATTTCTAGGATATCCATTTGGTGTCAAAGGTTACAAGTTATTGGACCTTAACACTTAAATCACTTTTTGTCAAAAGATGTCATTTTTCATGAATCATTTTTCCTTTCCATGTTGATACATCTCTATCTCATATTTCCACTGATGATGCTTTTATGTTTCCTAAGTCACTCTTGATCAGTCTAGTTCTCCTACATTTATTCCATTGATTTCTAATGATAATTCCATACTTTCTTCTCCTCTCCCTGTTGATATTCCCATTTTATATCCACCTGTTGTGTTGGACTCGCCACCTACAAATTCTTCTCATACACCTTCTGATCCTTCTGCAAATCCCTGTCCACCAGAACCTCCTACTCCTGAAACTGTTTTTTACCCTTCTTCTAATAGTTCTGTCGAGCCATCTATCCCTATACCGGAATTACATGTCCCTCCTCCCTTAGCTCCTAGACATTCCACTAGAACCCATAAACCTCCTCCTTATCTTAAAGATTACAAATGCCAATATGTTATTTAGCCCTCAGTTGGTCAACCTTATGATATTGATTCCCATCTCGCTTATTCAAACCTTTCTCCATTATATTTTATCCTTTGTCTCAGCCATTACTCATTCTATTCCTGAACTTGCCTTTTACCATAAGGCCATTAATTCTCAGTAACAGAGAGATGTTATTGTAGCTCTTGAAGCAAATCACACCTGGGCTATTACTCTATTACCTCTTGGTTACCTCTTGGCAAGTCTCCTATTGATTGTAAATGGGTATAAATGGTTCTATAGAGAGGTACAAGGCCAGATTGGTTGCAAAAGGTTTTACACAACAAGAGGGATTGGATTACGTTGAATTTTCCCCAATCATCAAATTCATCACTATGAGGTTGGTCATGAGTATAGCTGCTGTGAAAGGTTGGCCTCTCCTAGAAATGGATGTCAATAATGCCTTTTTACATGGGGATTTACATAAGGATGTTTACATGTTACTACCACCTGGTTTTCACAGCAAGGGGAGTCCATTTCAGCCCATAAGCAAGGTCCTCCTTTGGTCTGTAAACTTCTTAAGTCATTATATGGTCTTAAGCAAGATTCATGGCAATGGTTTGCCAAAATTTCAGCTAATATTCTTGGTCTTGGTTTCAAGCAGTTTAATAGTGATTATTCCATGTTCACTCTTGTCAAGCTTCTCTTTATGTAGTACTGCTGATCTATGTAGATGACATTTTACTTACCAGTAACAATGTGAACTTTATTAATCATTTGAAGCACCTTTTGGATGCCAAGTTCAAACTAAAATACTTGGGTTTTGTGAAGTACTTTCATAGTATAGAAGTTGCAAGAAGTAGTTGAATCAAAGGAAGTATACCCTTGAGATTTTACAAGACACAAGAATGTTAGGTGCTAAACTTGCTAAGACACCAATGGAACAAAATTTAAGGCTTTCAAAGTTTGAAGGGAAGTTGATTGCAGACCCTACACAATACAGGAGGTTAATTGGAAGATTAATGTATCTCACCATGACTAGGCCAGATCACCTATGCCGGCATCACTTAAGTCAGTTTTTTTATAAGCCTAGAGAGCTAAACATGAAGCAGCTTACAAGATAATTCAGTATATCAAAGGATCACCACGTCAAGGCCTTTTCTTATCTAGTACCTCTAAATTTCATCTTAAGACATACTGTAATGCAGATTGAGTGGATGCCTTGACACAATGAGGTCCTTGACTGGATATTGTGTATTTAGGAGATCCATTAATCTCATGGAGATCTAAAAAGCAAGGAACAATTTCTAGAAGTTCTGCAGAGGCAGAGTATTGTTTCATTGCTACAACTACATGTGAATTAGTTTGGTTACTTCAATTGTTGAAAGATTTAAATGTGAATCATTCCAAACCAGCACTATTGTACTATGATAACCAAGCTACAATTCACATAGCAGCAGATCCAGTATTCCACGAGCATAGTAAACACATTGAAATAGATATCCATCCATTTCCAAAAAAAAAATAGATTGCCATCTGATTTGGGAGAAAATTCAAGAAGGAAAGATCCAAAACTTTTCATATTTCTAGTGGTCATCAACTTGCTGATTTGTTTAGTAAAGCTTTAGAATTTCCCATTTTTACAAGGTTATTCAACAAGCTAAGAATGTTGAATATTTACAGTCCTTCAATGAGCAAATAGTAAGATCATGATGATATCACTAAAGATCAAGATAGTGTTGCTAAAGTCTCCAAAGCTCTTACAACAACTGCTATCTTGAGGGGGAGTGTTAAGAAGCAAGGAAAACGATGTCATTCAACTAAGCAACCAACAACAACATCTTCCACACGTGCAGCAACCAACTGATCTTCAACCTTGACACAAGTCTAACTAACTGAAGCACGTGTGAGTTTGTTACCGAAAAGACTGGAACTAATTAGATATTTTCTTTTGATGCTTTGCTTGTTTATATAGAACAGAGCTCATTCTTGTAATATTATCATCTTTCACTCTTCAATTATACAAAGAGAATCACTCTATTTACTCTTTAAGTATTTTTCTTGAGAGAGAGTGAAAACTTTGTTATTCATCCTAAGCATCAATATGAATAAATTAAAAAATTCATGTGCATCCATATTGATGGTTTCTTAAAATGCTGCTAACAAATTTTCATAATTCCCAGTTTCCATCATTAGTCCCATTTTCATCGGGATAACCAAAAAAAAAAAAATCACATCTGCTAAACAATAGTAGTTCTATTTTTCTAAAATATACAACTAATAAGCATCAGCCCCCTCCAAACAAGAATGTATATTTAAAATAGAAATGTGAAACTACCTTTTGACCCAAAGGACACAGTCATAATTTGGTTATAACTAATACAAGAAACTACCTACATCATATCAACTGATGCACCTGTTTTTGATACATTTAGGTTCATTTAAAAATTATTTACTATCTCACAGGTTTAATAGGCTACCGGCATAGTTAGAGAAAGTTCACAAAACCCAACACTTAATAGTAAATATTACCCTCAAATTCAAATGAATAAGCAGAGAACTAGTAAAATGGGCCAATACCACTCTGTTCTTACACAGAAAATTACATATATGCATCAGTAATTTAGTAGTTCTTACACAGAAAATTGATGACATGCCTGCATATCAAAACCAATGGGCCAATGCCCCTAATGTAGACATGTTTGATGCAAAACAGTTGTTCCTAGCCTAAAATTCACTTTGGAAGTTAATACAAATTAACTAACTAAGGATTGTCTCAAATCCCGCAACGTCAATAATGACCCTAATATCAGGTGATAAAATATCCAGAAGCCCTTAACCAATGGAAGATTACCACAAACCCTAAGTTTCTACACCAAACAAAAATGCCCATCACCAAAAATATCCATCCACAGAGAAGAATTCAAGTGAGTGACATTAAAATTACAGAAATCTTGACCAATTGAGAAAGCTTAACAACCATCAACTATGGTGATCTCCTAATATCACGGCCACCAAAAAGAAAGGGTAAAGATTGAGTGCTGCACCAACCTGTCTAAGGTCCTAAAAAACATATTTTCTTTACCATTTTATAGACACTATTACAAGACAGACATCTGAAGTCAAATTGAATAACATGAAGAAAAAAATCCTGAAAAATTATAAAACATGATATACTAATTGAATGTATTAACAAAACTCTATCATCACATACAATTATGGACTCTGCCAATTCAAGGTTGAATAATAAGAGGCTTGAAAAAAAAATTTTGTCAAGTTGAGCTTCTAAATCATCAATATAAAGAGGCCCTAGTGGGGGGGAAAACCCAATTCTATCTGTGAAAGAATTAAAACAACAGTTCAATTGTGAAATCCATAACAATAGAGATTAAAGGTTCCTCACCTACATCTTAACGAATGATAAAATTGCTGAGATCATAAAGCCCAAATAAAGACCAAATCCCCTATCAATCTTAGATTTCTTGAGGAAGTTCATATCATAGAATCCTTATCAATCCCTACTTTTCTTTGCAAAATTAAGTACTCAACTGAATTAATTAAACAATAAAAAAGAATCCAAACTAGTGAACAAGACCCAATCAAACCTCAATTAATTCCTATACAGACAAGCAAATTAACTATTAAAAAAATCCATTTTCACTACAAAACTTTCTACATTATATAGAGATTAAAAAATCCATTTTCACTACAAAACTTACTACATTATATAGATTAAAAAAACCCATTAGTTAATAAAACAAAATTAAACCTCTAATTTCCCATGTCAAAAAGAAAACCAATTTTGTGATCAAATTTCCCAATCATTTCGTATTCTAATCACAAATTAGCTAATACCAACCACACAAAGCCAATCAATAACTAAAAAACAACATTTTTTAACCCAAGAAAAAGGAGACCAGGAGACAATATCATAGCCAAGTTTATATACCAAACTATATGCAAAGTGAGAGATGCGAAAGATAATGGAAATGTGAATTCAATAAACTAATAAATCACAAACCCAATAACTTTTCATATTGTTCTGGGCTGATAAGCAGGCAAAACCAAGAAATGTAATTTAAAGTTTAACCAAAAAAAAAAAAAAAATTTGAAGTTTAACAAGAAAGATATGAGATTTTCCTTAAAACCAAAACTATTTTCGGTAATCACTGACGCAACTTAGATTAATAATTTAAAGGATTTTAACCTAAATAAGATATGTAGAACTAACAAAAATTAAGAAACACTGAATTTAGAGGAAATTACCTACAGTGCAAGAATCCATGACCGTGGCAAAAAGCAAAACCCCTTTGCCCCATCACCCTTCGGATCAAACAAACAAAGTGAAGCATCTTTATCTCGATCTTCTGAGTTTTAACAAAGGAATACATAAGAATAGAGTCATAGACGCACAAAGAATAATAAGAGGGAGAAAGAGAGAGAGAGAAATAGAAGCAAACGGAGACAACACTCCATTGTTGATCTCTCTCTCTCTCTCTCTCTCTCTCTCTCTGATTTCCAAACAGAGTCTAGCTTATGTGAGGGATTCCAATTTAGTTATATGGGGAAATTAGGGCAGAGGCATGGCCTTGGATTTTTTACTGTTGCTCAACTCAACGGTAACATTTTTTGAAATTCAAATGGGGGAGTTGGATTAGATCACTGTTCAACGGTATGGGCTATTCTTATTTATTTATTTTTATATATATATATATAAAAGATATAAATTCTACTCTAATGCTTCTAAAAAAAAAAAATTCTACTATAACATAATCTAAGTATATAAATATATGAAACTTTCTCTTAGAAATTTGAACTCGGCTCTTAACCCCACACCCCACAAACACTTATATTTGTAGAGTGACCATCGCACTAAGGATGAGCTATACTCGTTTTAATTGAGCCCATTATTATTAAAAATTTAAAACTGAAATAAATGATAATATTTTCTAGCCCACTAAAAAAATCTAAATTCATTAGTATATATATTTTAAAAAATCAGTAGTGTTTGACGTGAAATCACCCATAAAATAAATAAAATAAAATAAAAAAGTTGAATCTTGTGATAAGTTTTTCCTTTCAGATTTTGATGGTATTGAGTGATTACCATTTATCTATTGTAAATATATAAAAAAATTAAAAAATATACAAACATAATTTTACAAACATATCACCTAAGTAAGTCTAAATGATAAAGAAAAAATAGTAAATCCATATAAAATTACCAAGTCGTCAATCATAGTTTTCTATATAAGATAATTGTAAAAATAGCCATGGAATATATTTTGGTTCTGGAATATATAGCTCATTGTATTAATTATTAAGTAAACTTTATCCCCCAAAATTCTTAAATTTTATGTTTCCATTTTGAGACCATTGGATTCTATCTAGTCACAATCATCAATCTTTAATATAATATTCTTCTCATTTTTCCTTCTTTCTTTTCGGCTAAATTATATCATTATAATAGTTGTTAAAAAAACATGTATTATGCATGATTTTGTTTGTATATGAAACGGGAACTCACATCTATGTGCTTTGTGCCGGAATGGTAAGTAGCACTCTTGCTCAAGTCCATAACACTCGAACTATCATAGAATACCATATACTCACCTTGTCTTACACCTAGCTCTAGGAGAAATCTCTTCATCCATAGCATTTCCTTAGTGGCCTCTATTGTTGTGTTGTTGCAATGGCCTCTGCCTTCCTTCCACCCCCACTCTGGCCAAGGAGAGCAAGAAAGGGGTGAGTCTTCTCATCAAGTCTCCCAACAATGGACTTAACTATCTCAATCATGCTCTTTTATTGCATTCAAAGTATTAGTGATGACGTTATTCTCGTCGATCAATCGACATCGGCATCTAGGGACTACCTTACTCGTAATAGCCACTATGACCTCCTTTCTTTTGCCAGTGCTATCCCTTCTTTTTTAGATTTAGTTATTCTCAAGATTTACTCGTCCGGCTTCTCGAGTGTCTATATATATATATATATATATTAGATTAAGCAATATAGTTTTGCATTTAGCTTTTGGTCATCTTTTACCAAATAAACTATTTTTTCATATAGCTATTGTTTAAAAAATAAAGTGATTTTTTTTGGTCTCACTTAATAAATAAGTTACCAAAAACTAGATGTAAAGCCCACTCTTACCCAAATAATAGTTATCACCATTTTGATTTTAAATTATTTATGATGTTATAATTAAATTTTAGTGTTGACTTCTTCCATGACTTTGCTTGGAAAAATTTAAAATTTATTGATGTATTTGTATTCCTTACAAATATGGTGAAGATGTTGGAAGAAGTGCATCCTAAGAAAGCTCGCTTGAGCGAGATGAAGAGTCACTCAAATGAGAAAAGAAACCAGCTGAAGAATAAAAACATAGAAGTCCAAGAGTCTGGCTTAAGGCGTGCTCAAGCAAAATCGAGAAGTCACTTAAACCCAACTTTGAGCACCAAACTAAAGTGCTTTGTGTATGATTTTTCATAAGTTTTAGAGGTAGCAAAACTCAGAACTTTTAGGAGAAAACATATGCCTCTTCTCTTTTGAATAAATTTTAATTTGTAAATAATTGTAACATCACCTGAATGTTAAGCAAGGTGACACATTTTCGGTACTAATGGTGGAAATATTTTCTTTAAAATGATTCGATTAAAAAAAAATTCTGGAAAAATAACTCATTTTTCTATATTTGGTTGTAACACAAAAAATAAGATGACAAATGTTTTCCCTTAGTTGGCTTGCAACCATTAACACTTTGTATAAGTTCAAATAATTAGTTGAACAAAACTTTTAATTCATAACATGAATATAATGTTAAACAAATAGAAAGTCAGCTTATTTTTTTTTTTTTTTTTATGGCTTCGAAAAACAGTTTTTGCTCAAATGGATTTTTCATCGACCATGAGTTTTGTTGTGTTTTAATTTCTATCGTATCAAATACCAAAAAATAAGAAAATCGTTTTTCCCCCTAAAATAAGCGGCAACTAAATTCAGGGGGAAAAAAATCGTTTTTCCCCTAAAACAAGTAGCATCTAAATTTAGGGGTGGAGGGGGAAAGCGAGATGGTGTTACTTCCTAAAACTTATTATTAAATTCCTGAAAATTTAAAATATTATTTTAAAATAGATTTTTTTTTCTCATTATATTTAAACAATAGGTTTATATAAACATAGAACTTGCAATTTGCTGAGGTAGTAAATTGTGATTAATGGTGAAAACAATAGTGATTTCATTTTTGAATTTATGTTAAAGCTATGCCCATTGGTAACTTATTTTTAGCAACTTTTAAAAAGAAATACATGTAAGAAAAAAAAATAGTATTTGTAAATTGTAATATAAACCTGGTTAAAGTTTTTTTATTTATTTATGAAACATAAACCTGGTTTAAAAATTTAAAATAATGGAAAAAGAGTGGAGATTTATTTCAAAGAGGAAAAAATAAAGATAGTGCAAAAGGCAAAAACACCCCTAGGGTTTGAAACGTTTTCAAAAACACCCAACTGTATTAACTATTATTTAAAAAATAAAGATAGCGCAAAAGGCAAAAACACCCCTAGGGAGATAATATCATTTGTAAAGGAATATTAAAAATTATGACATAATATTTGGGTTCTCGTTAATTGATTTAATAAGATTTTTTATGATTGAATAAAAGATAAAAAAAAAAAAACACAATTATTAGAGGCATAGTTACTATTAAGATTTTTTATAATACGTAGGCAGCAAACAACAATGATTCCATTTTTTGATGTGTCGACATGATGACGTTAACCGAGATTAACCGGTATACCTAACCAAGTGCAAAGGTTCTCCGCATTCTTAAAAAAAAAAAGTTGTTGAAAAAGGGGGAAGAAACATGCTGGTCATGATATGGAAATAAACACTACCGGTGTCCCACCCGTATAACAATTGTGTTTATCCAATACTATAACACTTGCATTGTACATGAATAAATGAATGAATAATACGTGCACAGTTTATGATATATACATGAATAAATGAATGAATAATACACTTGCATTCGTTTTCACTTTTTTTGTTTATTAGTATGTGGCATGTGAAAGGGGGATAATTGATTATTGGACCAACTTGCTCCTTAATTAAAACATCATTACCTTGTTCTAATAATAAATAATAAAAAAAATCATTACCTTGTGATTGATATCAAATTCACTTATGATATTTGTAAGTGCACAATTGCACCTGGCCCCAAGAACAGTTACGGGCTCAGGTCTAATGAGCCTTAAACAATATGAATTTGTAGAGTGTGGGCTTGAAACCTAGGTTAGAAGTGTCTAAGGATTAAATGACAAGTCAAAGATTGCAAACACTTGAAAACAACAAGGAATATTGTAAATCAACCTCCTCGGACGTAAGCCGAGAGCTGTTCTTATATTATCTCTTTTTCTTTTTTCTTTTTCTTTTTAGATTACAAAAAAGGGAGCCCCCCTCATTCCTGTTCTAGGTTTCTTCTTAAATACTCCTCTTTTTGATATTTTATACACGTGTTGCCTCCACTCCCCTTTAGCCTAGATATTCATTTTCTCAGTACATTTGAATAGTAACCAGAAGTTTCCCTTCCACTGTTCAGGTGTCACTTCCCCATTAATGCGGCTAGGGTGGTAGGTGCAGGGTCTTTAATGTGGAGGTGGCAGCCTTTATCTTTGGTATTTCTCTAACATCGGTGCTTCTAGGACATTCAAGGGTTCCCCCTCTTTAACCATTGGTCTTGACCGTGTCATTCCCTAACCTTTACCATGAAGTTCCGGGTTCTCCGGTGTCCGTCCGAAGGGAAATTCACCCTCGGCTAGATCCTCGGATCCTCGGCGTATGGGCCGACCCATAGTACTAACAAGTTCTAAACCCAAGAGCAGGTCGGCCTTCCTTAGCATGGCCCAAAGGCCCACATTCCCATCAGGGTCTTTTTACTCCCCACAATATTTTTCTTTATGTGAAATGAAACTCCATCTCTACATCTTTTTTAGGAGCTGGAGCCTGGAGGCTGGGGCTACAAACGTTGCTCAAAGCTCACACAACCTTGGGCCAGGCAATTAATAAGTGCTAATAATGGCAGCACCGAAAGTCAATGGCATGTAAATGATGGCGAGTCACTCGCAGAGAGAGAGAGAGAGAGAGAGATGTGAATTTAAACCCGACAGCAAAGTTTCAGCATTTTAATCCAGGAAATGCATTCTCTAGGAGTATTCCACGTTTAGATTTAGCTTGTGACCTCTCGTTTTATATATAAAAGAGAGATTATATTTCATTAACTTCGTTGATGTACATCCAGTTTGACTTTTATGCCAAGGATGATCCGGATTAGGGATGGCCATACCCATTGGGTAATAGATATCCAACCCTATCCGATCCAAATATTCTGGGTAATACCCGATTCTTCATGGGTAGAGCTTAACCGGGTAGGGTATGGGTATTACTTGAATTGTTCGAATAGGGTATGGATATTATCCAAACCCGACCCATATTTAAAATAAAATAAAAAACCCTAAACCTCTCTCACCGTCACTCACTCTCTCTCTCTGCCTCTCCTCCTCTCTTCATCGTCTTTCTTCACCGCTTCGTGTTGAGAGACGAAGGTTTTGTCTTGGTCGATAGGTTCTGCATCACCAACATTTATTTGTTTTGGCATCAATTTTGCGCTTGATTCTTGTTCCTCGTTCTCTGCAAATCAACTGGGTCTTTCTACCACTCTCTTTGCTCAGGTAAATGACATTCTTTTTCCCTCTTTTGCTACTTTGGTTTTTTGTTCTTTGCTTGTTGTTTACTTGTGTTGTCTTATTGAATTTATTGTCTGGGTGTGTGTTAGATTTTGGTTTTAGAGTTTGAATTCAGCTAGGCATGTGTCGAATTTGGTTTTTGATTGAATTTTATCAACTGGGTATGTGTTAGATTTGGTTTTTGATTGCATTAAGGTGTTTGGTTCTATATGGAGATATGTCTATATAAAGAGAGGAGTGAATCTGTCTAAGTTTTTTCACAAACGGAGCATGTAAGACTTGGTAATTCTTCAAGCATTCTCAATTTCTTGTTAATGATTGAACATTTCTTTAAAAACTAATAGTCTGTACTCTGTACACATTTGAAATGCAGTACAATTTTGATGTTAAGTGTTGACAAATTTATTTGACAATTGTGAATAGGTTTTTGATATTGAGAAATTTCTGTAAAATCTGTACTAGGCATTTCACAAGGCAGCACTAACTTAATTTGCTTAATCTCATTCAAAACAACACTTTTTTGAGTTTCCTTGAATTGCATGCATTATTTAGGATTGTTCCACAATATTGATGTGAATTGTTTGCCCCATGCATTTTTCTTTTACAAAACTAGATATGTTGCTTAATTGAATATTTATATGTAGAAGGTTTCAATCCTTTCTATGAATATAATGTTGATTTGTCTTCACTAAATGGAGAATATTTTATTTTGGAGCTTGATATGATTTAACATTTTAATGAAACAATTTTTTGTACTCAATCTTATTGACCTCATCTTATCTGTCTTGCTTTCTCTCTTTCTCTCTCTTTTGTAGTTGCCTACATGTCTACCACATCCTCTGCCTCAACCCCAGCCCCATGACCTCCAACTAGCACGACATCAGAATCACAATTGTTGTTTGGAGAGGAAGTTGAGTCCGTTTCGGTTGAGAATCCACAACAACGAGGCACTAAAAGAAGAACAACTTCAGACGTATGGAATCATTTAAAAACAAAAAAGAATATTGATGGGAAAGTTAAGGCCCAATGCAACTACTGTGGAACACTTATGGCTGGAGCAAGTACATCAGGGACAACTCATTTAAAACTGCACATAGAAAAAAGTTTTCCAAGTGCTCCGAGGGAAGCAAGTCCTCCAAGGGAAGCAATAGATATTAGGAAGCAAGTTCTTGTCAAACAACACAATAGGACAAGAAGTAAAGGGATCTCAAGCCCTAGTGTTTTTAATGAAGAGGATCAAAAGGCTTCGAGGAGGGACCGTGCTCAAATGGTCATTTTGCATGAGTACCCTCTTTTCGGGATTTTGTTGGTGGTCTTCGGCCAAATTTTAAGATAGTAGGAAGAAACACTTTGAAGCGAGATATCAAAAAATTTATAATGAAAAGAAGCAGAAGACTATGATAGAAATTGACAAGAATGCAAGTAAAGTTGCAATGACAATGGACTTGTGGATTGCAAACAACAATAAGAGGTCATTCATGGTAATCATAGCGCACTACATAAATGACTCTTGGACTTTGGATTATGAGGTAATTTTTAAGTGATTTTAATAGTGGTGCTATCAAATTTTAGTTTGCAGCTTTCTGCTTTCTTTAGTTAACCATACTTATGTTTATTTTTTTTTAGGTTTATTCGTATGTCATCTGCACATGATAAGTATTCTCTTTCTAAAATCCTTTTGGAGTGTTTTTCTGATTAGAACATTGATTTGAAGTTATCTGCCATAACTGTAGATAATGCTAGCAACAATGATGGCATGATGAAACTTATTTTGGATAAGCTTCAAGCTAGTTCACTTATTTTAGGTAGAAAATTGTTGCATGTGCATTGTGTAGCACATATTCTGAATTTGGTTGTTCAAGAGGGTTTGAATGTAATTAGTGATGGCATTGAGAAGGTTCGAAGTAGTGTATATTTATGGACACAATCGCCAAAAAGAACATAAATTTTTGAAAAAATATCTCGCCAATCACATATTGAAAGTACTAAGGAACTGGTACTAGATTGTAGGACTCGTTGGAACTCTACCTATTTGATGCTTTCAATTGCCTTGATTTATAAAGATGTCTTTCCCCATTTACTGTGTTGTGAGCCTCAGTAATAGTCTACTCCAACTAATAGGGATTGGGAGGTAGCAAAAATTGTTTGTGAGAAGTTGGGTTACTTTCATAAAGTTACTGAGTTGCTTTCTGGTACTGCCTACCCTACGGCTAATCATTATTTTCCTTCGGTCTTCCGGTTGAAGATGGGATTAAATCAGTCGCTTTCAAGTGAAGATGAGTTCGTTAAGAAAATAGCAGCAAAGATGTTAGCTAGGTTTGATAAATATTAGAGTGACGTTCCTGACATCATGAGTTTGGCTATTGTTTTAGATCCAAGATAGAAATTAATGTTATTGACATTTTATTTTGATAAAATGTATGGTAGTAAGGCTAACGAAGAAATTGACACCGTTAAAAACCTTCTTTTTGAGTTATTTGCGGAGTATGACATGGAAAACATTGATAAAGGAGTCACTTATTCTCAAGTCTCATCTTCTACTTCTACATCTACATCAAGTGTTACACATGAACATGATGATACAATGAGGGACTATGGTTTGTCTGTTAGTAATGCAACTACTAACATAGGCCAAAGGGGTAGGGATATTATATCAGAGTTTGAACTTTATACTAATGAGAAAGTGGAACCTAGAACTGAACAATTTGATGTTTTGGGTTGGTGGAAGCATAATGGTAGTAAGTATCCTACCTTGCAACGCATTGCAAGGGATATTTTGGCTATTCCTATGACAACAATTGCCTTAGAGTCGGCATTTAGCACTAACGGGAGATTGTTAAGTCCACACCGTAGCCGTCTTCATCATGATACCTTAGAAGCATTGATGTGTGGGCAAAATTGGTTATGGAGCGAACTTAAAGGTGTACCAAAAGATGCTACCATTCAAAATGTTCTTGATGATTATGAAGAAAATGAAGTGGAGGAAAGTAATGCCATGGAGCTTTCAAACTAATGGACAGGTATTACTATCCTTGATTGTGTTAGTTCTGGGGAAAAATGCTACCCAATGACATTAGATTTTTAATATTATTTATGTTTTTTTTGACAGGTCCTACGCTGTTAGAATTCACGATGATACAATATGGAGTTTAGATTACTTTTATTACTGATACATGGACCTTGGATTTTGTGAAATTTATTTTAGTAGTTAGTATTTGCTTGACAAACAACTGAAGAGGTAGAGGAAAATATTGCTCACTTGGCATTTGTTTAGTTGTTGTTTTCTGCATAACAAGTCCTTGTTCCCCCATGTAATTTCAGTTGTTGTTTGCTTAGAGGAAATATTGCTCACTTGGCATTTGTTTAGTTGTTGTTTTCTACATAACAGGTCCTTGTTCCCCTGCATTTGTTTCAAGGTTGTACTGCTTCTTTATTTCAAGGTTGTCTGAAACAGGTCCTGTGAATGATGTGTTGCTTCTTTATTTTATTTTATTTTTTAATTTTTTATATAATAAAATTTCTATCTCTATCTCAAAATTTTTTTTTATAAAAAAAGCAGATACAAACTAATCAATAATTTTTTTTAATTTTTTATTGATTAGTTTTTTCTTTTTTAAGATAAAGCTATTGGTTGGTTTTTAAGTTAAAATGTTTTGGATTTAAAAAAAAAATTAAATGGGTTTTGGGTTTCGGGTAAGGTATGGATATCCATGGATAATAGATCCGGTTAAGATTCGGGTATGGATACTAATGGGTATTGATATTCGAGTATCCATGGGCAAATATTTCGGGTAGGGTATGGATATACCTGATCCGTACCCTACCCATGGCCATCCCTAATCCGGATCATTTCATTTCACTTTGAAATGGAGAGAGTACATATCATGGATAGAATTTTTTATGAATAGAATGTGTCATCTCATTTAAAAGAAACTACTTATGGGGCGTTTGATTTGTTGTGATGTACTCTTGATGTTATGCACATTACGATGATGTAATATTAAAATTTTTGGTTATTTTATTTTTTCTAACATTACCATAATCTAAAATTACAAAATATATCACATCACCTTCCTAAGCAATGTAATGTTGTATTCTTTTTTCTTTTTTTTTAGAATCTATAATGTTGTATTCTTGTATTAAGATTACATTAATATAAGATTATAATAACATAATATTACGGTGTAATGTAATATTACGATGAACCAAACACCCCCTTAATGTAATGAGAGATTAAGGGCATGTTTGGCATCAACTTCAGCTTTTAACCTTATGTTTTTATGTACAGCTTTTTAAAATCTCACATTTTCACTCATTTTTTCACTTTTTCAAATTTTTTCAAGATACAAGTATTCTTTAACATACTTTCAATAAAAAAAATTTAGCAAAAAGTTAAATAAGTTGTTCACAAACGAAGAAAAAAAAAACTAATTCTTCTAAACTATCATTTAAGTTTAAGGAGAGACGAAAAAAAAAAACTAAATTAAAACAAATTTTGGCTATAAACTTGATTATAGCTTAAGACTACAATTCCTACTAAAACAATTAACATGACTACATATTTTGAATATCTAATCGTCAAATTGTATGTTTTTTTTATGTTTTTAACACACATATTAAATTTCATGTCAATTGGATGTTATTTACTATTTGATCTATGCGTAAGTTAGAATTCAAAAACTTGAAAGTTAAATATTTGATTAATGACATAACTACTGATTTTTGATATTTTGGAAGTTTTGCAAGCATGAAAAATATAAGATAAAAATGTAATTCAATGGTAGATTTGTCAAAATTTATATCAAATAGAAAGATATTTAGTAGAGTTGTAATCTTAAGCTATAATCAAGTTTGTTATCAAACTTTTTCCTTATTTTTTTGTTAATGAGGTAAAGTATAATTATACTTGAAAAGTAAAATTAAAACAAAAAAACTGTACATAAACAAAATAAGATAAAAATTAAATAATAAAGAAAGACTCATGGCAAATGGATATTGAATATGGGATTGGGTTGTAAGCAAGGGAGAGATTAGCCAAAGAAAAAAAAATGGAAAAAAAAAAACAAAAAGAATAAAAAAGAAACCTATGAATTTTTGTTGCAAATTGGTGAAAGGAAAACTTAATCGCAGTGTGAGAAGCCAACATTTTTTTGCTTTATATAGCACATTGCTCAAGTTGATTGGTTTGAAATCAGTGACCTTTTCTGGGACTTTGCACTTTAGAAATAAGAGTTAAAAAATTGTGGTTTAGATTTTCAAGAATAGTACCTGAGTTAAAAGCATTAAGCACTGCTTTCGATACTTCCTGGCCAATCTTGCCCCAAAATTGCTTGTAAAACAGAGGTGGAAGTCCATCTGGTCCAGGGGCAGTCTCTAAATCCATCTACTTGAGTGCAAAGTGCACCTCAAATGCCTCGAATGGTTTTAGTAGTTCTTCATTCATAGCCTCTATTACCCTTTGCTCAACCCCATTTAAGACAGAGTGAAAATTAGTAGGCTTGGAAGTGGAGAAAATGGATGAATAGTACCTTACTAGCAATTCCCCAATCTGGTCTCCACCTTCTATCTATTCTCCCTGGGCATCCTTCAACCCCGAAATAAAATTCCTCTTATTTCGCTCTGTAGCTCGATAGTGGAAGTACTTTGTGTTTAGATCTCCATGCCTCGATTACTTTGTTTTGGAGCACTGATTCCACATACATTCTTCCTATTCCATGAGCTTATTGATCTCTTCCATAAGCACCTACTCCCGGTCATGGTCCTTCTAGCCATAGACTCACCTTTGGCCTGCATTAATTGTTTCCTCTTACGAGCCAGTGCTATTCAAATATTGCCAAAAGTGTTCTTATCCCACAAATGGAATTAAGTTTGCAATTGCTAACCTTCCTTAGAACTTTACCCATGGGATCACCCTCTGAGCTTATATTCCATGCTGAATGAACCACACCTTCAAATTGCTCATCCTTGAGCCATATAGCTTTGAAGTAGAAGGGCTTTTAAGGGGGGTGAAAGCGAGAATGGATGTCATCAGACACTAGCCATATCGGCTTATGGTCCGAGGACAACCCAAGTAAATGATGGAAACAGGTGGAGGGGAATTTCAGAAAACAATCCGTCAAAGCGAAAGCTCTGTCCAATCGCACCCACATCAACGGGCCATTAAATCTTCTATTACACCATGTGAAAGGTAAGCTTGTATATCCCAAATCCTTCAAACCACAAAAATCCAAACAATCGCGAAATTCTTGCATTTGTCTCTCAGGCTGAATAGGTCCTTTAGATTTCTCAACGACTCTAAGTATTTCATTGAAGTTGCTTATACAAACCCACCACAAGTCATACTGAGTGCAAAGATGGAGAAGCACGGACCAAGAATCTTCCTGGTTGGTCACTTCAGGAGCTCCGTAAAACCCCGTAAAGAGCCAAGCGTCATCAATTCCTGGGTTTACCATTGCATCGATATGGCGAGGCGAGTAGGTCTAAACATGGAGATTCAAACCATTCTTCCATAACAGAGCAAGGCCACCACCCAAATTTCTTCTTGACACAATAAACATATTGTCAAATTTTAATCAGCACCTCAGTCTTTCCAAATAGGATTTTTTTTTTTTTCTTTTTGGTCTCCATGAGGAACACCAAATTGGGATCTTTTTAGCCCTTACAAGATCGGAGAGCTCTTGAACTCGCCGTAGGTTCCCAAGCCCATAGTAGTTCCAGGTTATGCAACTCATAATGGGCGGTGGGGCTGAATGCCAACCACCACCGATGAGTCAAGTTGAGATTGAGCTCCATTTGCTACCACTCCTCTCTTCTTCTACGATTTTTGGTTAGAGATCTCAATTGATGGATGCTCCCTTGGTAACTCAGACAAACAATTATCATCAGTTTCACCGTGGGCCACCCGTGCTATCTTGGACCACTTGGCAACCTGTTTGGGCTTAACTTTTGGGCTCGTCAGTTCCACATTAGTTAAATCAGCAAAAGGGACCCTATTCTTCTCCACCAATGGCCTAGATGGGGACTCTAGATGGGCCTATTTTAATAAAGCAGCCCGTCCACTCTCCATAGGCTGAGTTAACTCATCTTTCCTAATTATACTTAAAACGTGAGTTGTGGGTTGGACGGAAAATTCTTAGGTAATCTCGGAGTATAGTGAAATGGTACTTCCTCCTCTCACATTCATGGTGGATCCCACCATGAATTTAATGAGCGGACCTCACCATGAATGTGAGAGGAGGGAGCACCATTCTCCGTGTTTCGGAGTACCTAAGAATTACTCGTGAGTTGGATTGTAGCAGTTGTCGAATTCATGGCAAGCTTAATGGCCTCACTCACTTGAATTTTGCCATCAAATTTTCGAAGATCACAATCAATTTCCTGTAATTTTTCCTTAAAAAGAATATCATCCACTAAGTTACCAAGTAGAGAAATACCTTCCATACTTGGAATATTTTGAGTTTCCTCTAATATAGTTGACTAGGGGATATTTGAACTTGGCATAGCTGGAACTTTCTTATCAGTACGCGGAGAAGGGGGATGAATAATAGCATCCTCATTAAAGACCACCTCACGCGTATCCATTTCCATATCGGGCACGACGGTGGCTGTGGGGCCATATTGTCTCTCCTTCGCTGTGGGTTGGTGGCACCTATCTGCATTGCTAGGACTTCTGTGCTGTGGGAAACTAGCACCTTCATAGTAACCCCAAACAAAACCACAGGTTTATTGTATGATCGGTATGGCGGTGCTCGCAGAGTATGGTCATACTGCTTCTGGTTAGGGGTAAGAGTACCTTTATTGGCTATATCATCGTGATCCAAACATCCACACCAATAACAAATGTTTGAGAGTTTTTCATATTTGAGCTTAATCCAGTGTTTCACACCATTCTCCAAAGTCACTAGACGTCCCCTACACAAAGGCAATGACACATCCAGTGTGACCTTTACCCGAGCTTCCACCATCCTCATCCACTCCTCCTATTGATCGACATATTGTCCCAACTGTGTCACAGATACACTGCAGCTTCTTTAGTCATGCACCGAACTGGGATGTCATGCACATGGACCCAAAAAGTGGCATGCGAAAATTGAAGCTCTTTTGGAGAAATATCCAAGTCATACTTTTTAAGCACCACTAGGTGCTTATCAAAGCACTACGGTAAACTTTGGAGAATCTGAGCTATATCACCAGGGTTGTTGAAAATAAAAAGAACTATATGATTATCGAGATTTCAGATTTTAAAACCTCCCGTAGATTGCCATAGTTGTCTAAAGGTTCTAGTGACGGCTTCGATATTCAGTGCACGTGTCGTTAAGAACTTCGCCACCAGAATCTGGTTAGAGGATCTGAGCTTATTTTGCAATGTGAAGTTTGAGCCTTCCCTCTCATTTAAAGAGAGAGAGAGAGATATTGCTCCACGATTTTGTAAGTCCCTCCATGAATAAAAAAGTAAAAAGTGTTTCCCTAAATCCCACAAAAAATAAAACTAAAAACACCAACAAACTCAAGAAGTATACTTGCTACCTCAAGAGGACAGACACACCTTCAAGGGGTACACTTGCTACCCAGGAGGACAAACACGCCTTCAGGCAAGAAGGAACCAAACTATTCTACTGCCTAAGAGAAGTTGGTCAAAGCTAAAGCTTTCTTAACGACAAAGAAACTTAGCTCTTTGAAGAATAGATAGGCTTACATGGGAGGAATTCCGCACTCTAAGAAATTAAAGCAAAGCACCTACAGAATTTTAAAATATAAAATAGATAAAACATTGATGAAGTCTTAACAATCAATTAGTTAAAGTAACTTGGAACAGATTGTACTATATCACATAAAAGACATGTTTTGAGCCAAATTTTTTGTAGTGATAGTCAATTGAAAAAATCAAAACAATTACAAACTTAACACATAGAACAACCAAAATGTAAAACGCACAAAATAGTTCAAAACTTAAGAAATTAAAATAAAATAAAATAAATTTACCTAAGAGAAACCAAGAGCTTAAATGGGTGTCCCATGTTTTACTTCTTTATAGTAGACTTCCTTTAACATAATATCCATACATGAAAATTTAGAAACAAATAAAAATAAGTAAGATGAATTTATTTAATCAAAACTATTGTATACAAATACATATGTGTAAGTTGCAACTGGGAAAAAAAAAACATGAGGTGCGGGAAGGATTTTTTTGAAAGACCATTGATGAATATATATAAGTTTACAAAATTTTGATAAATTTTTAGTTAGAATAGGATTTAAATTTCTAAAATTAAGATAATAAAGTTTTAGTTAAATTAAATTATAATTAAATCTTATCCCTTAATTTGAGGAAATATATCCTAAAAATTAATAAAACCTAAGATGCAACTTGAGGAGAAAAAAAGCATGGGGTATTGTGTGGGATTCCGAATTTCAGTTTATAATTTATTTATAATTTTTTTAAGGGAAGGAAGTTAAAAAAAATTTATAATAGACTTTTAGTTTGAATAGAATTTAAATTTGTTAAAATTTAAATGATAAAGTTTGACATAAATTAAACTATTGTTTATCCATTAATTTGAGGAAATATATCCCAAAAATTAATAAAAAAAATTTAATAATTAATGAGAGTAGTTGTTTATTAGGAAAAAAATTGTTAAATAGAGAGAGAGTATTAATTAATTTATCAACTACTATGAATCTATACTACACGTATATCCTCCAATGCAAATACATATCCATAAGTCTCAACTTGAAAAGAATATAATAAAAAAAAGTGTGGTGCAAGAGAGATTCTATGAAAAGACCATTGATGAATATATATAAGTTTTGAAATTTTGATAATAGATTTTTAGTTAGAGTAGGATTTAAATTTCTGAAATTTAGATGCATGTTGCATGTTTTAATAAAACATATCGAACAAAGTTTAGCTACAACCTTACTCAATAAAAAAAAAACATTACTACATATATGGAAATCTAACTGTTGAATTGCATGTTCTTTACACTTTTAATATACATGTCAAATTTCGTATCAATCGGATATTATTTACTATATGATCTAAGTTTATATTTTATGACTAATTTTAAATTATAAAAAATTGTAATTTAAACAATTTATTTACGACATAACTATTAATCTTTAATTTTTTTAGAAAATTTATAAGCATGGAAGATATAAGAAGAATATGTAATCCAATGGTGGATTTGTCAAAATTATCTCCAATAAAAATATATTAAGAAAGGTTGTAGCCTAAGACTATAATCAATTTTGTAACTAAACTTTGTCCAAACACTTATTGTTACTTTATTTAAAGAAATTGATAAACAAAAAATATGTTGTTTTTTTTATACTTAAATGCATGTTGCATATTTTGTTAAAACACTTATTGTTATTTTATCTAAAGAAATTGATAAAAACAAATAAGTTGACTTATATATATATGTGTGTGTGTGTGTGTGTGTGTGTGTGTGTTTCCCATAAAAAAATAAATTATATATAAATAGATGAATTATCGAATATAATACAGATGAATTATTGATAGATAAAGTTTTGAAAAAAAAAGAAAAAAAAAAAGAGGATTTCTTGGATTATATAAAAGAGTCTTTTGGGTAAATATTGCTAAAAATGAAGTTTTTTGTGGTTATAGTCACTGTTCCAAGTTATTAGGGAAAATGAGGAGAGAGAGTGAATTTCGGCAACACCATTGCCGAAATTCTAAAAAAAGTATGAGAGAGAAAAGGAAAAATGAGGAGAGAGAAATTTTGGAATTTCGGCAACACTGTTACCGAAATTCCTTCTGCCCAGCCCCTGCCCGAGTCAGTGAGTGCCTAATGCCCGTGCGCAAGTGCCCAAAAGCAAAAAAAAAAAAAAAATTGTTTTATGGCAATCCTATTGCCGAAAATGGAGGGAAAAGGTTTTAAAAAAAAAAAATTATGGCAATGGGATTGCCGAAATAGGGGGGAAAGAGAAAAAAAAATATTGTGGCAATGGTATTGCCGAAATAGGGGGGAAAAGAGAAAAAAAAATTGTGGCAATGTATTGCCGAAATAGGGAAGGAAAAAAAAAAAAGAATTGTGGCAATGGTATTGCCGAAATAGGGGAAAAAAGAGAAAAAAAAAATTGTGGCAATGTATTGCCGAAATAGGAAAAAAAAAAAAGAATTGTGGCAATGGTATTGCCGAAATAGGGGGGGAAAAAGAGAAAAAAAAAAAAAAAAAGAATTGTGGCAATAGTATTGCCGAAATAGGGGGAAAAGAAAAAATAAAAAATAAAAAAAGAATTATGGCAATAGTATTGCCGAAATAAGGGGAAAATTGTGGCAATGTATCGCTGAAATAGGGGGAAAAAAAAAAAGGAATTGTGGCAATGGTATTGCCGAAATAGGTGGAAAAAAAAAATTTATGGCAATGGTATTGCCGAAATAGGGGGGAAAATTGTGACAATGTATTGCCGAAATAGAAAAAAAAAAATTTGTGACAATGGTATTGCCAAAATAGGGGGAAAGGAAAAAAAAATTGTAGCAATGGTATTGTTGAAATAGGGGAAAAAAAAAAAAAAAAAAAAAAAAAAAAGGAGAATTGTGGCCATGGTGTTGCCGAAATAGGGGAAAAGAGAAAAAAAATTGTGGCAATGCCATTGCCGAAAATGGGAAAAAATTTAAAAAAAAGAAAATCAATTGTGGCAATGGTATTGCCCAAGGAAAAACGACAAACTCAAGTACGCTGAGTGTTTGATTCTTGTCCGTTTGTCAGAAACAAATTCAAGTACCGTTTGATTCTTATTCAAAGTACATAGATTCTAAAACGTACATGAAAGAAAGTTATAGAAAAAAAAAATTGATGTGTACCGTAAATAAAAATTTTAAAAAAAAACTAAGATTTTTGTAGAAATTCTTTGCAGTGGCATTGCCGAAATAAAAGGAAAAAAAAAAAACGTCCACAACATTTTTATTTTTACAATAAATTATAAGTGGTTAGTTGTTGTTGGTTCAAATTTGAACCTAACGCTAAGATACTTTTTTGCCCTAACAATAACAACTAGTAACAACCTGCCACTTATAATTTGTTGTGAAAATATTCACCTCTTCCTCTCATTCTTATTTTCTGCCTGAAATGATTCCATTCATCCTTCCCAATAAAACCATATCACGCCTAACATTTGGTTTCAGAGATTCTTTTTACTTTTTATCCCTCCTCCCTGTGACAAGTGATTGTTTTTTGTCTTTTTATTTCACATCTTTCTAATAAAAGGCAAGTGTCTTTCCTGAAATCTCCTCACAAAGTTGATCTTTTTGGCTTTTTGTTTTTTATAAACTGTGTTGTATTTGGTAAATTTTTATTAGTACAGTTTAAAGTACATAGATATTCTTATTCAGATTCTTATCCATGCATGGGAGAAATTTATGAAAGAAAAAATGATTGATGTGCACGGTGTAAACCAAAAAAAAAAACAAAAAAATAGAGAATTTTGCAGAGATTCTTTGCAGGATTTGCAGAGATTTATAAATGATTGATGTGCACTGTAAACAAAAAAAAACAAAGATACTTTGAGATTTTTTGCAGAGATTATCCTTGTTGTATTTGGTCAATTTCTATTAGTACAGTTTAAAATCTAAGAATTTAACTTATACGAAACTTACATCTTATTTAAACAGCACCAATATTACTTTAGTTTCCACGTTTCTTATTTTCCACTCTTTTCCCCCTAAAAATTATATCAGCCTTCTTCTTCACTCTTATTCCCCTCATAATTCTATCAATCATTTTCAATTCATGCGTGCCATACATTCTACAAACAATTATAAGGAACAACACTTGCAAATACCTATCCGCGTTTATCATTTTACAAGGTGAGTTACATCTCTTTAAGTAGTTACTTTTCTTTTTATAATATTCATGTTGATATGTTTTAGGGGCATAGCTAAGCATGAAAATTTTGTTTTTGTTAAATTATTTGTTCATGAAAATCTTGTTTTTGTATTATGTGTCTTGCAACAAGAACTGATTTGTATGATGATAGGGAACTGATTTAGCCTATCTTCGAGTCGTCCATACAGGTCGTCCATGACCCACCTACCACTGTAAACACCCTCAGAAACTTGCCTACAATTACCTCGTCCAGGGAAGAAGAGTTCTGGACGAGGTAAGCACCACCAGAGTGATGCACTCGTCCAGAGTGCCGACAGTCTCGTCTTGAAGGAATTTGCCCGTTAGACGAAACAGCCCCTGCGCGTGTGCCAAAGCACACTCAACTGAGGAACTCCAGGACGAGGGTATCACACTAAGGAAAATCTCCGAATAAGATGTGATAATCCCTTATCCCACGCATAACCGCCAGGTATCCGTTGTGAAACAAGAGCATAACTTCCAAACGGTTATGCAAGTTACGTTTGATTTCTACCTCTCCTTGAATCCAGGAGAAGTTCCAATTTTGATAACCGCCTATAAGAACACTATATAAAGGCTGTTTCAGACAAGGCCAAGGTACGTTCATTTTTACTCCAAAAAAGTTGGAACTCAGATAACATAGAGAGAAAAACTAACTTTACCATCGGAGGGTTTTTGGCCGGCAGCCCCGGTCGCCTTTGATTCGCTTTTCTTTCTTTTTCAGGCCGCAGAGAGAACCAGTAGTCCTTAGAAGTCCGAAACATCCAGCCCACTGATCTTCTTTGCATCATCAGTTGGCGCCGTCTGTGGGAAGTGGTTATTCTATCCCAAACAAAAGGCTGAATGGTTCGAACAAGATCAAGGGCTACCAGCCCAGGCCACCAGGAGAGTAGGGATGCTTCCAGCAATCCCCTTTGCGATCGTAGATCAGCACCTGTAATGCAACCGCCTTCTATTCAACACATACAATCCATGGCTGCCGCTATGGCAGAACTGACACGTCAGAACCAGGAGTTGAATAGGGAGATCAACCTCAGGAGGCAGCGTCAAGGACACATGGAGGGAAGGGCCCCAAGTCAAGAAGGAGGAGGGGAAAATGTAGAGTCCGAAGATCAAACAAGGGGTACCGCTTCAAGAAGGGTACCGCACTTGGAAAAAGAAATGGACCAGATGAGAAAAGCCATGGATGAAATGAGGGAAAACATGAGGCGGGCAAACCTAGTAGATGATATGGTCCACCGAACGGACTCCCCTTTCACAGCTTCCATCAACAGTCACCCTCTACCCCCGAAATTCAAAATGCATTCTTTAGACTCATACGATGGAAATCGCGACCCTTGCGATCACATTGCAACTTTCAAGACGACCATGCACCTGCAGGGGGTCCCAGACGAGATCATGTGCAGAGCTTTTCCCACCACACTCAAGGGACCAGCGCGAGTGTGGTTCAGTAAGATTCCCCCAAACTCAGTGGGATCATTTGAAGAACTGAGTAAGCTATTTGTCAACAACTTCATTGGAGGACAGCGTCACAAACGTTCCTCCTCTAGCCTGCTGACCATAGAGTAAGGGGACAATGAGAGTTTGCAATCTTTTATCACCCGGTTTAACAGAGAAGCCTTAATGGTGGACGAGATGGATGACAAGCTATTGCTGGCCGCTTTTCACAATGGGGTTAATTCTGACTTGTTCATTCATAAGCTCTACGAGCAAGAACCACAGACTATGGCCGAGCTTGTCCATTCGGCCCAGAATTTTATGAATGCTGAAGACGCCATCATAGCCAAGAAAAGAAAAAGGGCACAGCGCTCGGAAGTGGGCCACCATCGCTATCCGGACCAGGGACCTCGTCCAAAGAAAGTTCGGGTAGACGAGAGAAAAGATAAGGATGGTAAGAAGGCCAGTTCCTCCACGAGGAATTAGCAATACACGCCCCTGACTATGCAATTTGAGTAGGTTCTTATGCAGATCAAGGACGATCCGTCCTTGAAGTGGCCGGACAAAATGAAGGGAGACCCCAACAAGCGTAATAGGAGCAAGTACTGCCGTTTTCACAGGGACCATGGGCATGATACAGACGAGTGCTTTGACTTGAAGCAGCAGATAGAAAATCTCATTAGACAGGGAAAATTGAGGAACTTCCTTGGACGAGACCAGAGAGATGAGAAAATGAAGGCCAAGGTGGAAGAATCATCACGCCCCCCACTAGGAGAAATAAGGATAATTATAGGAGGAAGCTCGACGGCGCAGTCGTCCAAGTCAAGGAAGACATACCTGAAGGTGGTGCAGAATATCCAACAGTCTGGACGACCTACTAGGACGAAGGAGGTGGACCAACAGGCTGTTACTTTCACGGACGAGGAGGCAGGACGAATTCACCACCCACACGATGACGTAATAGTCATCACCCTACTCATCTCTGACTACACGACCAGGAGGGTATTGATAGACAATGGCAGCTCTGCAGATATTCTCTACTACCCCGCATTCAAACAGATGAGGCTAGAACGAGATCAGCTTCGACCAGTGAACTCGTCGTTGGTAGGATTCGGAGGAATGAAGGTGCAACCTGTAGGCACCATCACGTTGCCAGTGGTCGTCGGAACGTATCCGCAGCAGATAGCCAAGGAGGTAAATTTCCTTGTTGTTGATTGTGCATCGTCATATAATGCAATTATTGGAAGGCCAACTTTGAATAGTTGGAAAGCGGTAACCTCTACCTACCACCTGTCCATCAAATTCCCGACCGAGCACGGAGTAGGTCAGGTACAAGGAGACCAGCTGGCTGCCAGAGAATGCTACTTAACTATGCTGGCCATGGACGAGCACATTCAGGCGATGAGTATAGACGAAAGAAGGGTCGTGGCTGAACCCACTGAAGCATTAGAGGACGTCCCTTTGGACGATAACCAGCCCGAGAAGTCTACCAAAGTTGGGGCGAGCATGGAAGAGGGGGCAAAGCACGCTTTAATTCGGTTTCTGAAGAAAAACCTCGATGTCTTTGCATGGAGTCATGAGGACATGCCTGGCATTGATTCGAGCGTCATTACCCATAGCCTGAACATGTGTCCCTATTCGAAACCAGTGCATCAGAAGAGAAGAGTTTTTGCTCTCGAGCGAGACAATGCCATTAAGGAAGAGGTGCAGAAGTTGGTCGCCGCGAAGTTTATCCGAGAAGTTCATTACCCAGATTGGTTGGCGAACGTAGTCATGGTCAAGAAAGCCAATGGCAAGTGGCGGATGTGCGTGGACTTCACTGATCTAAACAAAGCTTGCCCCAAGGATAGCTACCCATTGCCGCGCATTGGCCAGTTAGTGGACTCGACGGCAGGTCACAGGATACTTAGCTTTATGGACGCTTTCTCAAGGTATAACCAGATTCAGATGAATGAAGCGGATCAGGAGAAGACCTCATTCGTCACGAGCCAAGGGTTGTATTGCTACAAGGTTATGCCCTTCGGTCTGAAGAACGCGGGGGCGACCTACCAAAGGCTGGTTAACCATATGTTCCGTCCTCAAATCGGGCAAAATGTGGAGGTTTATGTGGATGACATGCTGGTGAAGAGCCAGGATGAGGATAAACATCTTGATGACCTTCAAGAGACTTTTGATACGTTGCGACGGTACCACATGAAATTAAATCCGAGCAAGTGTGCTTTCGGGGTTTCATCGGGTAAATTCTTGGAGTTTATGGTGTCGCACAGGGGAATTGAGGCGAATCCGGATAAAATCCAGGTGATATTGAACATGGAGCCACCGAAAAATATCAAGGAAGTCCAGTCTCTTACTAGACGAGTCGTCGCCCTCAACAGGTTTGTATCGAAAGCTACTGACAAATGTTTACCATTCTTTAAAGTCCTTATGAAGGCTTCTGAATGGACTGACGAGTGTCAAAAGGCCTTCAAAGACTTGGAGACGTATCTAATGACGGCACCACTGTTGAGTCCGTCTGTACCTGGGGAAGAGTTGTACTTGTACTTGGCAGTGTCCCCACATGCAGTGAGCTCAGCGTTAGTCAGAGAAGAGGGGAGAGTCCAGAAGCTGGTCTATTACACAAGTCACGCGATGAGAGGGGCAGAAGGACGATACCCGATGATGGAGAAACTAGCCTTCGCATTAATCACGGCTTCCAGGAAGCTGAGACATTATTTTCAGGCACACGTCATCAACGTCCTGACAGACCATCCCATAAAAAAGGCGATGAGCAAGTTGGAAGCTGCTGGACGGCTAGTACAGTGGGCCGTTGAGCTCAGCGAGTTTGATGTCAGGTACCTCCCAATGAGCACAATAAAAGCGCAAGCATTGGTAGATTTCATTGCAGAATTCACCCCCAGTCAAGACGACCTGAACAAGGACGAAGGAAATGAAATGTGGGTGGTTAATGTAGACGGATCGTCCACACTGTATGCAGGAGGGATTGGAATTGTACTGAAGTCCCCTAAGGGAGACAAGCTGGAGTATGCGACCCGTCTGCAGTATCCGACTACCAACAACAAGGCTGAGTACGAGGCTCTACTCAAGGGGTTGGAATTGGCCAAGTCCTTAGGGGCGGAGTCGTTAACGATCAGAGGAGACTCTCAACTGGTCATTAACCAAGTAAATGGGATGTGTGATGTCAAGAAGGATCGAATGAAGAAGTACCTCAACAAGGTGAAACGCCTTGCCCGAAAATTTTCAGCCATAAGTTTTATTCAACTTCCCAGGGAGGAAAATGCGGAAGCGGACGCCTTGGCGAAAGCCGCCTCGGCAGGGGTCATAGACGAGTTCGGTGACATCCAGTACATGCCGAGCATAGACATCCCTGACATACAGCAGATAGGAGGAGGAGAGAATTGGATGAGTCCGATAATAATTTACCTCAAAAATGGGAGGCTTCCAGAGGACAAGGATGAAGCGAGAAAGTTAAGGGTCAGGTCGGCCAAGTATGTCCTCATTAATGAGGTGTTGTACAAGCGAGGCTTTTCCCAACCCTACTTAAGATGCTTGGCTCCTGACGAGTCAAACTATGTTCTAAGGGAAGTTCATGAAGGATCGTGTGAAAATCATTCAGGGGCAAGGTCCCTTGTCCATAAGGTCGTCCGTGCCAGCTACTATTAGCCAACAATGCAGGCAGACGCTAAAGCCTATGTCAAGGTATGTGACCAATGCCAGCGTTATACCAATGTGCCTAGACACCGTCGAATACCGTACCCCAATGACGTTCCCCCATGGCCCTTCGCACGCTGGGGGTCAGATATCCCGGGTCCTTTTCCCATAGGAATCCGCAAATGAAGTTTTTGGTGGTAGGAATAGATTACTTTACCAAGTAGGTAGAAGCCGAGCCTCTTGCAAGCAATCACTCGGCGAACGTGAAGAATTTTGTATGGAAGAATATCCTATGCAGGTTCGAGTACCCAGGTATTAGTATCTCCGACAACGGACGTCAATTTGACAACGCACCCTTCAGGACTTTCGCAATCATTTTGGGATCAAGAATCACTATTCTTCACCCTCCCATCCACAGCAAATGGGCAAAGTGTATAGCAAATCGATCCTCGCTGAAAATCATCAAGACTCGGCTTGAGGGGGCAAAGGGGATATGGCCGACGAGCAACGCCAGTGTTCTTCGGGGCCTATAGGACGACCGCACGAACTCCGACAGAAAGACCCCTTTTAAACTAGCCTACGGGAGTGAAGCCGTCATACCAAATCGGAGGTCCATATGGCAAGTCACCGAGTGATGCGATCAGGAGAAAGACAACGAGGAACAACTTCGCCTTGACCTCGATCTTATTGATGAGGTAAGAACGGATGCGGATCAAAAGACGGAAAGGTAAAAAAATCACATGGCCGGACAAAGATGATGCCATGGTAAAACCCAGACGGTTCGATGTGGGGGACCTTGTCCTCAAAAGGGTCTCCTTGGTGACCAGGAACCCAGCTCATGGAAAACTGGGACCCAATTGGGAAGGACCCTACAGGGTAATCAATTGTAAAAGGCAGGGGTCCTACTACCTGGAAGCCCTGGACAGGCGGAAGTTAGAGCATCCTTGGAACGTGGAACATCTACGAAGGTACTATCAGTGATGAGCAAGGACAAGGGAAGTCAGTAGCAAAATTACAATTGTAATTTGCGTGTTTGCTTATATTTACTTTTGCTTTTACTACTGTTATGGTGTGTTATGAATAAAAGTGCACTAGTTCTTAAACTTTTGCACTACTTATAGACTAGCTTATGAAAGACGATGCTATGTACTTGAGTATCTTAATAAGGCACTAGCTTATAAGCATGTGCCAAGTTTGTGAACAATGTTCATGTAATAATATGGTTTGGATTTCTTATGTATTTGAATTCCAGTTTCCCTGATAATACCCACGGACGAGGCAAAAGCCTTAGACAAGTAAAATCTCTGGACGAAGACAAACTCGTCTAAGCTTTCCTTAAAAAAAAAATGAGGATAAAGCAAAGAAAAAAGGCTAAGGCATGCTCGTCCAAGCTTTCCTTAAAAAAGAATGAGGATAAAGCAAAGAAAAAATGCTAAGGCATGCTCGTCCAAGCTTTCCTTAGCTAGGGCCTACTCGTCTAAAAAGGAAAGTAGGCATTAACACATGCATTCCAACGACGAGCATATGGTCGAGACGATTATGAACTCGTGAAAATACTAATAATCGCCTAAAGAGCAGGCAAAATGATCATCATCGTCCTAAGATAGTCGTCCATAAGGGCATCATGTAAACAATCACCCAACACTTGGGAACATTGCTTAAAAAGCAATTGAATAAGAAAATAATACACACACTCGTCCATGGAACAACAATAATGATAAGCGAAGATAAACATTCATTAAACAATAAAGGGTGAACGACCACCGTCCAAAAACCCTTAAGAAATAAGCCTTGAAAGGCACTGTTTATAAACCCGTCAAAAGTACTCCAGACGAGACAAATGTACTCTTATACATTTAAAAAAAAAAAAAAGAGAGAGACAGGAAGAAAACACTTGAACAAATAATGAAAATCTTCAAATAACAGATCGCAGTATTGTGGTCGTCTTCAGCGGGCTTGGTCGAGGCATCGTCTTCAACATTGACGTCTTCAGAGCTAGTCTGAAGAAAAGAACTGGAAGCACCTCCTAGTTGAAGGATGATGGGGCTGAAATCAACTTCTGGAAACTTTTCTTTCGCCTCCATGCGAAAATCCTCAAATCCAAACTCGCATAGTTGGCGTCCCGTAAGGTCGTGAATGGCTTCGAAGCCTTGAATTCGTCCACAACCCTTCGTCCTTAGCCCTCACAAGGGAGTTGCTTAGCTCGTCGATTTTTCCTTTGAAAGTGGTCAAGACGAGAGTCTTTCTCCACTATGTCGGCCCTTCGGCCTCTCGACGAGGTTGAGCAAACCCTTGGCCTCGTCCTTAGCCTTGGCACCGTCTTCTACCCCAACCCTTGCAATCGTCCTTGACCTCTTGGATCCTCCTCTCCAACAAGAGCCTCGTCCCGTCCAGCCCCGCAGCTCGCCCGGACGCAGCTATAAACTTGGACATGGCCTGCACAAGCAAATAAAAGTTTTCATATTAAGCAAAGTCAACAAGCATAAAAGCAAAACTAGTGACGAGAATAAATTCATATCACTTACCTTGAAAAGATCGTGGACACTTGAGTGTTCAAAATCTTTCAAGGACATGTTATAGCATGCAGCCACGTCCTCGTCAGACACTGCTTGTTGAAACCTCTCCCAAGCCAAACCCTCACTCTCAAGAAGGTTAGGCACGACGTCAACAGGAGGCTGGGACGAGGTAGGAACATTGGTTTTGGACGGAGGAGGATGAACAGGCTCAGACGACTCCACATCGACGATCTGGACGGACAACGATTGAGGAGGAAGAACAGGGACAGCGGGAGAGACGACCCCAGTCTTGGACGACTTCCTGTGCTTAGCTCTCCGGCTGGGGAGGTTTTCAAGGTTGATTGCCTTTGACAGGCTTCTCTTATCACCAGCAGCAGGACGAGCCCTTGCCTCGGAGTCTTGCTTAGCACGCTCGTCCACGACTCCCTTGCCCTTGTTTTCCTTCATAGTAGCCATCCCTAAAACAAATAACAATAATAACAGGTATGGGTGAATAAGTTAACAAATCTGTCTAAGACGACAAAAATAAGAAAATAATAAAAAAAGAGGAAATTCAAGACGAGAACTCACGTCGACAAACTGTGATTTCGTGGGCTAGTGCTTCCGGAGAGGGCTCTGGGCCAAGTCCCCAAGTCGCAAGACGCTGCAGGGTGACCAAAGAGTGGAAGTCCCTCTCTGGGTAAAGACGAGCCTTCTGAACGCGTCCTAGATAGAACTTGTTCAATGAGAGCCTTCTAACACCTGCAATAAAGACGAGGAGTTTAACATAGAAAGATGTATAATAAAGGTAATGTTACGGTAGTGGTAAGCATACCTTCAGGACGAAGGTTCCCTATGTCTCCTGTATGAGGGGAAACGAATCCCTGCTCAATAGGGCGTCCTGCTCAAAAACCGGAGACGAAGAAGAACTCCGTCTTCCAGCTCCTATCTGAAGTAACCAAAGATTTAATAATCCTACAATCTTTTCTCCTGGCTGTGAACTGATAGAAGCCACGAGATTGACTAATTTCAGAGGGTTTATAGCAAAAAAGGAATTCGTCCACAGCAAGAGGAAAAGCCCCTTCAAAAACCTCTATCCACAAACCTTGCATAGAAACGACTAGTCGCCATGCATTAGGATTTAGCTGACACAAACCTAAACCTAACCTACTAAGTAACTCCCTGGCAAAAGCATTAAGAGGTAGCCTAAGACCCCCTAGAAGATAGGCTTCATAAACCCCAATGCCAAAGTGAGGTTGGGAACACCACTCACCACGGACGGCTAATCTAGGATTTAGCTCGTCTGGGATTTAGTACCAAGCTATAAGGGACGCTAACTTCCTCTCGTCCGTCTTGGCCGGAACCCCTAAGGCCGCGCCGTATAGCCTCAACCTCGTCCATTCTAGTGGGCGAGGCGCGCTAGAGGGACCAGCCCCACCCGTACCCTACCCTCGTCCTAAGTTCTTCCCGGAAAACTTCTAAGGGAACCCCAAGGAACCCTGCAAACATACTCGTCTGTGGTATTACCACTGCTCCTACTGTCACTACTAGAACCACTATAGCTAGTTGTGTTACGATATTCATCTATCTCCCTATCAACACTATTGCTAGACGAAGAAAAACTTTCGGACATTTTGGAAATATAAGGGAAACCTAAAGACAAGCGTAGAGAAAATACCTGGCTCTAGACGAAAGAAACTAGGGACGCTGGAATACTCCTAGACGAGGCGATGGACGAGAGATGTCAAACGAGAGAATTTGAAAAATGGAGAGGGTAGGGGAGGAAATCCACTATTTATAGGTGTTGAAAAGTAAAACCCAGAACGAAATGACCAATCAGGAAGAACCACGTGGCAACCTCCTCGTAAACCCAAATCGACGCAACGGTTAACCCAAGTAAATAATGACACGTGACATAATCTGGGGCCTTTGGAACCTCGTCCTCTACCTTGAAACACGTGGAATAATACGTTGAAACGAGTCCAGAAACCAAAGAGCTTTGGACGACCTTAGAACAGGGGGCAACTGATAGGGAACTGATTTAGCCTATCTTCGAGTCGTCCATACAGGTCGTCCATGACCCACCTACCACTGTAAACACCCTCAGAAACTTGCCTACAATTACCTCGTCTAGGGAAGAAGAGTTCTGGACGAGGTAAGCACCACCAGAGTGATGCACTCGTCCAGAGTGCCGACAGTCTCGTCTTGAAGGAATTTGCCCATTAGACGAAACAGCCCCTGCGCGTGTGCCAAAGCACACTCAACTGAGGAACTCCAGGATGAGGGTATCACACTAAGGAAAATATCCGAATAAGATGTGATAATCCTTTATCCCGCGCATAACCGCTAGGTATCCGTTGTGAAACAAGAGCATAACTTCTAAACGGTTATGCAAGTTACGTTTGATTTCTACCTCTCCTTGAATCCAGGAGAAGTTCCAATTTTGATAACCGCCTATAAGAACACTATATAAAGGCTGTTTTAGACAAGGCCAAGGTACATTCATTTTTACTCCAAAAAAGTTGGAACTCAGATAACATAGAGAGAAAAACTAACTTTGCCATCGGAGGGTTTTTGGTCGGCAACCCCGGTCGCCTTTGATTCGCTTTTCTTTCTTTTTCAGGCCGCAGAGAGAACCAGTAGTCCTTTGAAGTCCGAAACATCCAGCCCACTGATCTTCTTTGCATCATCATATGATATGTTTTAAATTATGAGTCATACCTAAAATTTCATATAGCAAAAATAAATTTCAAAATTGACATAAATTTTTCTTAAAGAAATTATTACTTTGTTAGCCTAAAATATACATGTATGCTATAAGAAAACCAAAAAAAAAAAAAAGGTTAGTATATGCCCCTAAATCAAAAATCTAAGTTTTAGTTATAATAATAATAACAAAAATTATACGATATTATAAATATTTATCTATTATCGTAATAATGCATGAGAAATATAATCTGTCTTATTTTAGAAGAAGCAAAATGAAGAGCTACATAAAATAATTTACGTAACCATAACATATCATTCTAAATAATTTTAACTACTATGATGGACAATAATAAATTATCAGTGAACCAATCCTCTTTAATAGAATTCTCTTAACTCTAGCTATTTAAACATTGAATATTTTTAATAGATTACCTTCTTGTATTGCATTTTAATGGTTGTGTAGTGTTAATATATTAATACTACTTTTATGTTTTAGTGTGAATGGCAGAAAAATTGTTCATTTTTCTCATCCATTCCGGTGGAATAATTAAACATGGTGAAAATGGGGTTTATTACCAAGGGCCACCCCCTTCTATGCTTCCATTAAGCAAGGGTGTGACATTTGAAGATCTATGTGATAGAGTAGCATCCACGCTTCATATAAACAGAGAAGATTCAAAACTTACCATTTGGTATAAATTTCATTTTCAATGTCATCCACATCCTGTGAATTACCAACAAGTTTTGGTAGAAGATGATAATGGTGTCAATGCAATATTCGATATGTTAGACTGCCAATATGGTTTTGTAGGTGCAGAGTTGTACGTGGGTGTGGAGCCCATAAGAAGCCACCGAGATGTTTTTCCCATTCGATATGGCAACGAAGGACTGAGTGCACCGTTTAGTTATTCACATGACGGACACTTTCATGATCCATATGCCACTCATACTGGTCATTATTCTGAAGATGTGGCTCGTTCCCCAATCAACATTGGTGGTGCTGACTATCATGCTCCATATACCCATGTTGCAACTGAGGACCAACATGCTCCTTATCGGCCAATGAACACCAATGATGTTGACTATGATAACCTAACTGAGCATGTTGCACCAAAGTTTGAAACTTAGTATGACCAAACCGCCACTCAGAGAGCTACTAATGATCCCAATGATACACACCGCATAGCTGCTACTACTGAAAATGTGGTCCATACATTATTAGAAAGGATGCGGGTCATGGATAGTAATGACCAACTTGATAACGACGAGGTCCTTGATGATGTTGGAGATGAACAGGAGCTTCCCAATGAACCTAATCATGAAAGCAGTCCAGCAATGACGTTCCATCAACCTTCATCACTGAGCTTTTCACAGAACACATAGGATAATATGATTGATCCAACCCCACCATTTGAAAATCCCATTCAGAGTACTTGGGACCCTACCCAAGAGTTTTATGTGGGATTGCTTTTTGCTGATAAGGATGAACTACAAGCTGCTGTTAAACAATATCACATCAAGAGGAACCAAACATTTAGTGTAAAAGAGTCAGATCCAGCATGTTGGTCTGTACGTTGCAAAAATTGTTATTGGTGTCTTCGAGCATGCTTCCGGGCTACGCATAAGTTCTTTGAGGTTAGGAAATACAATGGTCCACACACATGTACGGAGTCCACGCTCACACAAGATCACGAGCAATTAGACATTCATATTATTGAGAAAGAGTTGAGGGATATTGTCAAAGATGATCCAAACATAAGGATTTCTTCGCTTCAACAGAGTCTTTACAATAAGTACGAATACCGGCCTTCTTATTTTAAGGTGTGGGAGGCGAAACATAAGGCAATTGGTAGAGCATTTGGTGATTGGGACAAATCTTACCAATTATTGCCAAAATGGTTGAAAGCTTTGACTGATTCAAACCCAGGCAACAGGGTTATTTGGAGAATGGTACCTGCTACTGTGCCAGGCTGTGCCATATTCGAGAGAGTGTTCTAGGCTTTTGGTCCATCAATTGAAGGTTTTCAATATTATAGGCCAGTGATTAGTATAGATGGAACTTTCCTATATGGTAAGTACAGAGGTAAGTTATTGATTGCATCAACTTGGGATGGTGACAATAGACTTTTTCCACTTTCCTTTGCCATTGTGGAGGAGGAATCTGATGATAGCTGGTATTGGTTTTTGCGTTGTATTCAGAATAATGTGACTAATTGAGATGAGTTATGTGTCATATCTGATCGCCACCCTGGTATAATGTCAGCGATACGGGTTATATGTGAATCGACACGTTGGCATCATCGTTTTTGCCTTCGCCATGTGGCTAGCAATTTCAATCAAAAAATTGGGAATAAAAACTTGAAGGCTATGGTAATGTGGGCAGGCATGGAGAATCAGCTACGAAAGTATCAAATAACAAGGGATAAAATTACTTAATTAAATGCAGATGGTGATAAGTATTTAAGGGAATTACCAGTGCAAAAGTGGACATTAGCACACGATGGTGGACATCATTATGGGGCAATGACCACAAATTTGCCTGAAAGCTTCAACGGTGTTCTAAAGAGTGCTAGAAATCTGCCCATAACTGCGTTAGTCGAGCTTACATACTACCATTGTGTAGCCTACTTTGCCGATCGGTATACTAAGGCACGCACAGAGATTACAGCCAGTGAACGCATTACAACCTATGCAAAGAATAAATTCAATAAATGGGAAAAAAAGGTACCAAAGCATTCAGTTACTGTGTTTAGTCATGAAGATGGTCTATTTGAAGTCAGAACACCAATAAACCCTAACTCTGCATATAGGGGTAATCATCGTCATGAGGTAAATTTGAGGGAGAGCACTTGTAGTTGTCAAAAATGGCAGGTTTATAAGATTCCGTGCTCACATGTCATTGCCGTGTGTAAATATCAAGGCATCTCTGCAATGCGATATATCGACCGCTGCTATTGTTTGGAAGAACAAGTTGCTTGTTATGCACCTAGATTTCGCATGGTTCTAGACAGTGTACATTGGAATGAGCCTGATTTCTCGGTCTTGTATCCTAATGTGAAGTTGCGCCGTGCAAAAGGTCAACCAAGATCAACTCGGCTTCTAAATGAAATGGATTTAGGGACGGAGCATCAACCAAGGCCACTGTGTAGCCTCTGTAGGCAAGAAGGCCATAACAGAAGAACATGCCCCACTCGAACTGTGGTTGGCTCCACAGTGGCCAAACTAAATGACCCAACATAAGTATTCAATCTACTTCAGTGGATTGGTTGGACTGTTTTTTTTTTTTTTTAGGAGTTAGACCATATTGTTAGTTTGTATTATTTGATAAAACAAGTTGGTACTAATTCCATATGCTACAATGTTTTCTATCACTGCAAGTTTGATTGGGGTGTATGTTTATTTATTTTTTTTTTGTGTGTGTGCATGTGTGTATGTGTGTGTATATATATATATATATATATATATATATATATATATTGTGTATTATAGTTTAGGGGTTCGATAACACCTTAAAATATATACTTTTATGGAGTGATTGAGTCCTTTACCATGTTTGAAAGCTTCAAATAAGGAAATAAATCAAAGGGCCACAATCTAAAGAGGAAAAATCATATTTGAGCACTAATCAGTATTTTAGACGTATCTCTCTCCTCAAAAATCCGATTGACTTAAGACTAGATGGGCTAGAACCGTGACTTAAATATCTACAACTTTTATGTTTTGAGTTTTTTGAAATTCACATTTTTTGAAGGCCGAAATGAACTCACAAATTACTACTATAAATTTGGACAAAAATTAAATGGTGAAAGTTTTATTTTTCTTTGACACTTTTACAAGGGTTTGGAAGAGAGATTGTGGATTGGAAAATTATATTAAATAGAAGTATGATTAGATTAATTGGACACTAATTTCAAATACCAAATATGTGTACACATTTCTTATTTTTGCAAAGGTCTTACGGTTAGTAGTATAACGTGATATGTATACTATCTAGGCATAATATTTTTTGCTACAATGATGCATAAACAATGATAATACTTTAATATATTTTTAATAAACAGCCAAGCCATATTGATTAGTGATTTCCACGATGGGGTACATGACATTTTTGTTGTGTTCCACAACGTGGAGGATGCCTATTTACTCGTTGAGGGTACCTTCATGCTTGCACAGGACTATTCCCCATGCGCCTTGGCTGTGTTCTAATATCAAAATCTGTTTGATAATTACCACCTTCATCACTTTCATTATCTGATGACACCTCCATATCTTCTGCATCTTTTGCATCTTCCCCACTATCCTCATTGGAGGCATCTTCCTCAGAGTCTATTACAGAGGCCTCTTCCTCAGAGTTCGGAGCACATGCCCATGTATTTGGTGGTGTGCAGAAATCACCAACATGAGGGGATGGTTGGGAAGGTTGTTCATAGCTAAACTGGCTATCTTGGCCATAATTGTATTACTCAGAATAGTATGGAGGTGGCGATGGATGATAAGAGGGAGGTGTTGAACTAGGCTGGGGATAGTGGTCATAGCTAAACAAACCCTTTAATCCTTGTCCTATGGAAGTGAATAATCCAATCTGTTGATATAAATACATACAATACTCGTTGACATTAATTGGATTATACTCATTGAAGGTGGTAGGCTCATTATGGGCATATGTGGATGGCCTAGCTTGGGTAGACGTGGATGGTCTAGCTTCATCATTTCTGCGTTATCTACCCTGTCTTCCTTGGTGTCTCTGTCGACACCCAAAGTGTCACTCTCTCAGTAGGGACGGAGGAAATATCTGCTTCTATCGATAACTTCACTCGAGTAAGGCCCTCTACTATTACCGGAAGGACTTGTTGTGCAGTCAGGTCAGCCCTTCCTTGGTTTGCAACAGCCGAAGTTAACATATTATTAATTTCCCTTTGCTGCCACATAAAAAGAAAAAAAATTATTAGTGCAGTATTATTGAAAATGCTAAAATAATAATTTGTTATCAATATTAGTGCAGTATTGAAAATGCTAAAATAATAACCTAGTACATATGGGCAGCCGCCTCTGGTGTTGTAAATAAGTGACCATGTTGGTCGTACCATGTTGTGTAGTCCACATCTAGATGGAAATTTTCATTCCCAACTATATTTTGAGCTCGCTCGTTCCAAAGTCGGTAGTAATGTGTATGATGCGTACACCAATCAACACCAAGCTTTCCTGTCAACTTTACACAATGCACAGATTTATCAAAATTGTCAGTAGGCCACTTTGGACATCTTTGCAACAATCCAAATTGTCGCATGACTCTCTCTGGATGGTAATACTCAACAATTTGGAAACATAGCAATGGTGCTGTTGTAAGCTATATATGTTTTCCTGCAAGACACCATGGATGCAAATAATTATCGTATGATGTCCAAACAACCTGCGATTTTAATTACAATAACTATGTTATAATCGATCAAGACAATAATATAACTAGTAAATTAACCATTGATGCATTGTGACAACATATATTACCTGATCCTTATTATGTGTGTCGTGATTAGAACGGTACGCAGGTAGAACATGCGTTGGTGTGTGAGTATACGTTCTCATGGTATCCCACCTATACACAATTAATGATTGCTACTGATTTTAGGGTTTGGAAGTATCAAGGATAAACGCTACAGTATACAATATTGTATAGAAATAGAAAGTAAATATTATACCTGCAACCGTATGGGTCGTCACCATTTAAATTTATTGGAATTATTGGAATTGGGGTCAGATATGGAAGATGCTCCCATGCCCATAATTGTAATATGAAAACAGGACCTGCAACCTCCGTGCTTTTTTTAATAGAAGCAATACACAACTCTTTATAAAGGAAAGCAAGTGTGGCACTACCCTAGCTATATTCCCCAGCTACACCAAAGTCCGCCAACAGCTTGAGAAAGCAGCAATGCAATTTATTTTGGCTTTTATTTTCAAATAGTAAAGCCAAGACCTGGAACATGTATGCCCTAGCATACTGTTGGGTTGTTACAGCATTGGCACCCTCTGGTACGTTCAAGAATGTATTCCTAACCCATGTTATTTTAAAGCTACCATATGTCAATGCAGTTTCAGGTGGTGTCACTCCAAGTAAATTCTGACAAACCGGTCCCTATTCCATATTAGTGGGCCCGCACACTGCATTGCCATCAATAGGCAATCCTGTAATGATTGTTCTATCTTGTAGAGTGATCGACATTTCACAATTAGGTAGGTGAAATGTATAGGTTTTAGATTGCCACCGCTCCACCAAATAAGTGATAAGACTCCAGTCAATATCTATATGTGGTAGGCGGGTAACACGGCATAGTCTACATTGATGCAAATATGGGGTGATACGCTCGCCTAACTGCTGGGGGGGTGCAAACCGTTGGGGTCGCACTTGTCATGTGGAAACCTGAATTTTTTTTTAAAAATGTACAATGTTATATTGCTAATGTTGAAATTATTTTCATGTAAATTGATTAATTGTAGATATTATTAGGATATTAATAAATTTGGATCTCGCAACGTACACTGCCTTCCATTGCATCATTAGAGATGTGATATTGTTGTTGGGTTAGCAGAGAATGATCGAATGACCCAGGCTCCATTTCAAATATATCCTACATTAAATGCTACAATGAGTTAAACCATATCTGAAGATGCGTTTTCACAGTATCTTTAATATATAAATACTGAGATTAAAAAATTACAATTTCTGAAGGTACATTTTTTACAAACCATCTATATAAAAAATTACAAACTAAGCAAATAATTTCCAATTAAATTAGGGGCTGAGAAGCTTACTACAATTGTGATACGAAGTGAAGGAATGTAAGAATTATAGAGTGATACTTGCAAGAAAAGAAAGAAAGAAAAAAAGAAAAAAACATAATCAGATAATCATAAATATCTTCTAAGAACAAAAGAACAACAATAAAATATAATAACATTAATATAATCATATATAAAGCATATAATTAATTTTTATGCCAACTAAACTTTAAAGAAAAAGAAACACAAATGTACGATTTATTGTACTAAATAAAAATAAAAATAATACACATACATATCTTTATTATAAATCAACAAACATATTATGTAATATATTTTTTTCCAAGTAATGATGTAATAACTGATAATAACAAAGTAAAATTGATTATAAAAAGATCACAATAATACAACTTATTACAATTTTTGTGGTCATATACTAATAATAACAATAAATAATATTAAATAATTTCAAAATTAACAAAACATATACGTAAATTTAATTAGATAGAGAGTTGAGATGCTTACGATAATTGTGATACCAACTGAAAGAGTGAGAATTATAGAGTGATACTTGCAAAATAGAAAAAGAAAAACACAATTAGATAATAATGAATAAACACAAAATAACAACAATACTAAAAATGTTTGTAGTCCTAACCATAAAAAATTCATTAATCTAAAATTCGAATAAAAACAACAACAACAACAACAACAATAATCATAATCGCTGAAGCAAAAAGCAAAAAAACTTACATTAACCCAAAACTTATAATCTTTAGTTGTGTACGCTGAAGCAAAACAAAAGAAAAACTGAACAATCGGAGAGATGAAAAGTAAAAGTATAAGTTTGTGAGAAAACTTCAGGAAGGGCTTGCCTTTTATTACAAAGATGTGAAATAAAAGACAAAAAAAGTCATTTGTCATGGGAGGCAAACTGAGATAGATTCTCTTTGTCACATCAATCATTTTTTTTGCAGAGATTCTTATTCAAGTACCGTTTGATTCTTAGCAAAGAATCTCAGCAAAGAATCTATGTATTGCAAAAATCTCATTTGTCACATCAATCATTTTTTTTTTCTATAACTTTCACGTTTTAGAATCTATGTACTTTGAATAAGAATTAAACGGTACTTGAATTTGTTTCAGGCAGAAGATAAGAATCCCTCTATTTCGGCAATGCCATTGCCATAATTGATTTTTCTTTTAAAATTTTTTTTTTCACATTTTCGGCAATGGCATTGCCACAATACCCACAAAATTTTCCCCCCCTATTTCGGCAATACCATTGCCATAAAATTTTTTTTCCCTCTTTCAGCAATACATTGCCACAATTTTTTTTTCTTTTCCCCCTATTTCGGTAATACCATTGCCATAATTCTTTTTTTTTTCCCCTATTTCGGCAATAACATTGCCACACTTTTTTTTTTTTTTCTTTCCCCCTATTTCAGCAATACATTGCCACAAATTTTTTTTTTTTCTCTTTTCCCCCTATTTCGGCAATACTATTGCCACAATTTTTTTTTCCTTCCCTATTTCGGCAATACATTGCCACAATTTTTTTTTTTTCTCTTTTTTCCTCCTATTTCGGCAATACTATTGCCATAATTTTTTTCTCTTTTCCAGCTATTTCGGCAATCCCATTGCCATAATTCTTTTTTTTTTTTTTTAACCTTTTCCCTCCATTTTCGGCAATGGGATTGCCACAAAACATTTTTTTGTTTTTGCTTTTGGGCACTCACGCACGGGCATTGGGCACTCACTGACTCGGGCAGGGATTGGGCAGAAGGAATTTCGGTAACAGTGTTGCCGAAATTCCAAAATTTCTCTCTCCTCCTTTTTCCTTTTCTCTCTCTCATACTTTTCTTAGAATTTCGGCAACAATATTGCCGAAATTCACTCTCTCTCCTCATTCCCCTAAATAACTTGGAACAGTGTCTATAACCACAAAAAACACCATTTTTTACAATATTTACCCAAAAGACTCTTATATAAAATGTGCTTTCGGAAAAATCACCATCAATGTACTTATTTTCAAAGGAGTACCTTTGACTTTAGATATCACACACTCAAAAATAATTTTTAATTTAGAAACACTTTTCATATAATATTATATGAATATGCGTGCAAGTTTTTTTTTTTTTTTTTTATAAAAATCTATTTTTCTATTTTACATACTTATTTTTCAAGAAACCTCACGTCTGATTGTTTATTTTATACCACATTTTATTAAAATATTAATTTTTCTTGATTTTTTAAAATTGTTTCTCTTTCTTTACACACAACACCCATTATTCACTTTTTTTTTTTCATCTTTGAGATACGAGAAGAAAGAATAAACAATTAAATACAAAATAAATAATGTATTATACACGAACTGATACGAATGCTCTAAACTTTCATTTAGTTTAGATTTTTTTTTCT
Source organism: Castanea sativa (assembly GCF_040712315.1). Lineage (NCBI taxonomy): Eukaryota > Viridiplantae > Streptophyta > Magnoliopsida > Fagales > Fagaceae > Castanea > Castanea sativa. The sequence goes on from NC_134017.1 coordinate 22,046,120, forward strand.
TTTTTATGAATTTGGTTTAGGATTCTTGATTCTTTGAAATAGGAAGTAAATATCACGAACTTATTAGAATTATTATTATTATTTTTTGATGAACAAAAAAGGGTTTTAATGCCTGTGATCATTGACCCGGCCTATTTGAACTTGTAGAATTCATAGCGTAGGACACCTTTGGTGGCGTCGTGGCGTAACATTTTTTCAAAGCGCACGACTCAAACCAAATAACTCCTATACAACAAATATGACCCAATTCGAGACTCTTATTGACGCAAACCACCAAGGGCCTTAACTTATTAGAATTATTGTTGTTTACTTTTGTACCCAATAATATGGATGTGGAATTAAAAATTTGAGATCGATATATACCAACCCAAGTGGGTTGGCTAAATGGTTGGACACTTGGTTTCAAAGTGCTTGTCCCATTTGACTAGGTGTGTTCCCAATTCAAGTCTAGATACTTATACTTTAAAAAAAACTCTTTAAGCTAGCGATTTATCCAATAAGTTCCATCCGAACAGTTTGATTAAAAGTTTTGAAAATACACAATAGAAAACGAAAAAAAGATGTTCTTTCCTACGGTGGGAGGACAACAGAGGACAATCCTGATGATGCCATGCGTGATGCTTGGGTTCTGGGACTCCTCTTTTTTAGAAGCCAACGTGGCGCAAAATTATTGGACGGTTGCACAGGCTTTTAACAGATTCATGTACACTGACCCCCACATGTGACTCTTTAAGCCTCTCTCTTACTCTCTCCAAGTGACGTGTTAGAATCTAACTAAAACAAAGATGGCTAAGCCGGCCAATCACAAACTCCCAGACACCTCTCTACTTCCGAAAATTCAATTCCCCAAAATACCCTCAATCAAACAAGATAATTCCTCCCCCTAAAATCTCTACCTTTCCTTGTACAAGTCTTTTCTTATTCAATTGCTGACGACACAAATAAAAAATCCCAAATTCTCTCTCTCTCTCTCTCTCTCTCTCAAAATTCTAGGGTTTCGTAAACGCTACCCCTGAGATCCCAAATATATATAGAAAACCCTAATTGTTCTCGATTTTGGGTGTCTAGGGTTCCGATTTGCCCGAGGTTTTCTTCAATTGGTGTTTGGCTGCCGATAAAGTTTGCGTTTTTAGGGCTTTTTTGCTGGTTCGGATTGACTGAGATTGATTAATTATTCGGTGTTTTTGGTTGTGGATTTTTGAAATTGGCTTTTGGTGGCGGAGGGAGTTTGGGTTTTGGGGGCTTGATTGAGTGGAATTGTTGTCTTTGGATTGACGTTTGGTTCTCGAGATAGTTTGGGGGTTTAGGGTTTTGATTTTTTTTTTTTTGAAGGGGGGAATTGATGGCTTCGGCGGGTGAAGAAGAGTTGGATTATGAGAGCGATCCAGAGGATGTGAAGCGATCGTTGGCGATGCGGAGGAGAGAAGCGAGTGATGATGAGGAAGCTGAGGAAGAGGGGAGAGAGAAGACGAGGGTGGATCCAAGGGCTGTGATTCATTCCGATGAATCCGACGGTCAGGGCGGGGTTGCGGAGTATGATGACGAAGAAGAAGAATTGGACGAAGAAGAGTTATTAGAGGAAGAGGAATTGGTGGAAGAGGAAGATGAAGGACTTGTTGAGGAAGAAGAAGTAGTGGGGGTGTATGAGGAAAGAGTTGGCGGTGGTGGTGGTGAAGGAGATGCACGTGTTGGGGTTGAGAATTCGGCGGCTGCTGCAGTGGTGAATAAAAGCAAAGTGCATGGTGAGGAAAGGCGGGCAGTGGATGATTCGGCAGAGGTGCAAGCGGAGGGTCAGGATGGGGAGGAAGATGAGGAGGAAGAGGTGGAGGAGAAGAAGGAGAATGAGCCCTTTGCGGTGCCCACTGCCGGAGCTTTCTATATGCATGATGATCGATTTAGGGACAATGCTGGTGGTCGACCCAGGTACCCGTTATTTATAATATGTGGAATTTGTTTAGAATGTAGCTATAATTTGCATTATCTTTTGGAGTTTAATGCTGCTAGATTTGTTGTGAGGTGAATTATGCGTAGATTAATTTTATGAATAAGGAGTAGTTTGAGGGTTTTGGGTGCCACACTTTTCAGTAGTGCTAAACAACACCAATCGCAATTATAGCTTGACTGTAGGACATGAACTTAATTCAGTTGTATATTCTGGGTGAGCTAGGCGCTCCCTTGTCTCTTTGGCCATGACTTTGTTTTTTGAGGTGCTTCTTTGTGTTTACAGTGTACTTCAGTATAAACTATAAAGTCCTTTTAACCAGTGGTGTTTGATAGATCAAAGTGAGACTCTACTCCACAGTTCTCATGCACTAATATCTTGCTTCTTATTGCAAAACTTTACTGCTGTAACATTTGTTTTTGTTATTTTGGATTTAAAAGTTTCAATGCAATTTTCAACTTCACTTCCTCATAAGGATCTCTTCTTTGTTATATGTTGCTTTCCATTTCATATGGTTTATTATCTATTATTTCTCTGTATTGAAATGTCCATTTGGCCCTGCTATTTCTTGGGGGCAAACTCCTGTTTTCGTCAAAAACACAAGACTGGTCTGTTTAGCTTAAAACTTTTTCTGGAGTTGTGTTTTTAAACAAACGCTGAAAATGGCTTTTAGAATCTGCACATACCAGGCAGCTTTTTCAAAAATGCCAATTTTAAACCCCAAATCAAGTTTTTGCCTTTTTTGGGTTCTCAATATCTAAATTACCCTCAATTTTTGGCTTAGTGACCAAAATATCAGACAAACACCCTTCCCTTACTCACACCTATCTCATCTGTTCTCTCACATCACTGCTGCCACATAGTTGCTCATCTATCGCACCTACTGTCAAATCTCAAGTAATCTATCCAACTATCTGTTGATAGAAAAAAAAAAAAAAAATATATATTATGACGCAAAACCTCACTAAGGCAGGACCCTTTGGACCCACCCTTGGGGATTAAACCATGGATACATGACCCCACTTGCCAGAACTATGTCAGGTAATCCAAATAAACTCCTAGTGGGGTTCAAACCAAGGATGTTTGAGACTTTAGTTCATCCCAAGTCTGCAACCACTAGACTTCACCCTGGCAAGTTGACAAAAACAACACTTTTTAACAGTTTTTGCAAAGAACCTAACTGTAACTTCAAAAACTGCTTTTCCAAAAAATGCACGCTTTAAAATTTCTGTTTTTTAAAAAATCACCTTTATCAAACAGCTAAGCAAATTGAGCACACTGTATAACCCTTTTTTTAACCTGATTTTTGCTTTTTTTAGGCGGACACATGGTGGAAGGAGGTTGTGGGAGTCCAAAGATGATCGTAAATGGGGGCATGACAAGTTTGAGGAGATGAATTTGCAGGAAAGGCATTATGATGAGGTGATGGTTTTAGATATGTGCAATCTGTGTGACGATTATTGTTTTAACTGTTCCCTCTCCTTTTTATTTATTTATTTTTATATAGGAACTGGTCCCTCTCTTTCTCTCTTTCATTTACCTCTCTGATGCATAAACATTATTATAATTTCAGGGTCGGAGAAATTCCAAGGGTCATTATCGAGGCCGCGGTAAAATTCGAGGTACTGATCGAGGGTATCCAAGAGGGAATAGGTCTAAAGCATTTAGCAATAATAATCAGAGCCAGGCACCTAAGGGTGTGAGGGGGAGAGGGCCCAGACGCTATGAACCTACCTATAGAAACAGAAGTCAGGCACCTCAAACTGAAAACAGACAGTGAGTTTAAACTTTGAGCTTTATGGCTTTCAGTAAAAAAAAATTCCCCTATATTCATCAGGTTAGGCTTAAAATATACTGTTTGCTGATGTTTCAGATCTGGGAAGCCTCTTGAGAGAACTTCCCATACTAACTCTGGGAGAGCTTTCACAGCCACCTCAAATGTGGAATCTGACCCTGTTCCTGAGAGGAGACAAGTGTTCTCAAGCTTGAACTCTGCTTCTCCTCCATTTTACCCTTCAGGCTCTTCCAATAAAGACATTGCACTGACGCAGAAAAGGGATGTTCAAGCAGGTAGTTCCTACAGAGGTCTTCACCCAGCTGTGATGGACGACAGTTCTTCTGTCCAACAAACCAATTCATTGCTGCGGGGGAAGAATATAGCTGAATCTGTTGGCATGGACAAGCTTTACATTGATGATTCCATCAACACTGGTGCTGGGAAGCCTTTGTCTAATATGCAAATGCCACTTTCTGGATCCTCATTAGTCAATACTACACAATCTCCTCCAATCAGGGCTCAGGGAAGGGGTTTATCTATCCCAGGACAAATGAATTATCAACCGGGCCCACCTCATAATCAAGTCAATAGAGTTTCTTCTTCAACACAACTCCATTCTGTTCAGAAAGGTCCTGCTCAAAGTAGAGGTCAACCTCCTGCACAGCAGTCAAGCCAGCGGCCTGGTAGTGGTTCTCAATCTTCCTCCCCACCAAAAACAGCTCTTTCAATAAATTCTAATGAATCTGGAGAAGCTGAATCTCCTTCAGAGTCAAATAAATCTAAAGGTGCATTGGTTGGAAAGGGAAAAGCCAATACTCAAGGTGCTGGAAGGGGATCTTTTATGTATGGTGGGGTTCCGGTTATGGGAGCTACTGGGAATATGACAGTTGGTCATGGAGATCAAAACTTCCCTGGAGCCTTTTTGCCAGGTGAGGTTTCTTGGATCTTACTTTCAATTATTAAGAAGAAAATTACAAATAAGGGAAAATATCTGAAATGTTGTATACACAGAATGCTCAGTTTTGGATTGCTATTTACAGGACACTTACAAGTCTTTGAAGTTTACTCTTTGTGCAGCTTAGTAATGAACTAGAGTTATTTATCTTCTTCTACCCCCCTCTTTCTCTCTCACTAAGTTGATTAAACATACAAATAAATTGTTTAATTTCTACTAGCAACTAAATTAATTTTATCTACGTATTATGCTTTTTTTTCCCCATTAGGTCTTTGGGAACAGCTTTGGTATCTTGAATTGTTTATCTAGCTCTATTTTATTGCAAACTTGACGGAATACCAGTATAATTTTTGTTTTCCCCCTTCTATCAAACTTTTGTGAGTTTTAGTTATTTATCTATTCTTGTTCTTATCTGGTTGTACTTGCAGTAATGCAATTTGGAGGCCAGCATCCTGGTGGTGTTGGAGTTCCCGCTGTTGGCATGGCATTCCCTGGTTATGTTACTCAACCACAACTTGGTTTGGGAAATTCTGAGATGACATGGTTAGTAATCCTTTTCTTGTAAATGTGCAGTTTCCTTTCATCTGTATTTGTCTTGTTTTTCTTCTGACCTTGACTGCCTGCTATTAAAATTTCTTTGGGGGATGAAAGTTTGAATGAGAAATTAATTCCTCTTCACTGCATCAGTCCAGTTGTCTCTTTTGTTTTGTTTATTTTGAAAGGGATTAGTAATGATCATTTTGTTCTTCAGGCTACCGGTTTTAGCAGGAGCAGCAGGAGCTTTGGGGGCTACATACTGTTCACCATATATTGTTGACGGTGCTTATCATGCTCGCCCTTCAGGACAGACATCTTCCGTGGGTGCCTCAAGGTTGGTAGAATGTTTTCCATGAGTTTGATATTTTACAATGATCTGATGACTTGCTTTGTTTTGATTAATCTGGTTATATTGGTGTCTAGTGAAGCATTATTTTGACTTCAGTCCTTTTGTCAAAATGCTTGCTTCAACTTCAAGGCACTCTTATATAACCATCTTACATAGTATGACTTAAATCGTTTAGTGGAGATATACTATAGTATGACTTTGTCTTGTCTATTTGTTTGGCATGTGATCATGACACGTCATTATAAACACAAAATTCTCCTCATACAGTCATATGGTGAAAGTTGATAGTTTGATCATGCTACTATTAACTGATGCGGTTATTCCAACAACATTGCATTGTCCTAATCTTCATTTTTTTTTGGGTTCCTTTGTAGCAAAGAAAATAATTTGAACAAGCCCAATAATGAATGGAAGCCTTCACAGAGGCCTGGTAAGATATGATCCGTAATACGTAGTCTTGTGCTTTTGTGTGACTTTCTTTAACACACCACTTTATTATTTGTTAAAATGAACGCGTTTTCACTTTTCCTGCAGAACTTGCAAGCGATGAATTTGGGCAGCGACAAAATAAGCCTCGCAGGCAAGTTGAAATTTTTTTTTCGTTGAGTGTGGAATAAATTTTTTGAGGCTTGCCAAGTTGTCCAGACTTACCCACCCTGGATAGGGTGGTGGTGGATAGGACTTGATTCCTTGTGCTATATACTACTGCCTTGTGTGATTGTTTATACTTGCCTTTTTCTATCCACGCAGATATTCAGAGATGAACTTTGGACAGTGAAGTACTTAGATATGGATCCTGTTCTAATAAGCAGATAAAGGTTTAATACCGCCCAATTAAACTTTTGTGTTGTCTGGGTGTCACAAAATTCTGAGTTGTGATTGCTTGGTGCTGCAGGCCTTCCTCCAGGTCCTTTGTGATCTCCAGCTCTTGTTCTGGAGCACTTTGGGCCGCAATAGGTTTCATGATATTTTAGGTAATTAATCTTGCTCCAATTAATATATTTATCTTTTATGTATTTTGGGTTTCAAAATTTTTATTTTTTATGAATATATTCCATGAAATTTAGATAATTAATCTTGCTCTGATTAATATATTTCTTTCCATGTATTTTGTATTTATCAAATTTTACCTTTTATGTTCACAGGGATAAAAGAATAATTTTAAATGTTTTCTGACCTGGTATTCTGATATTTTCCCCCTCTTCAATCTGTTACACTGTCTTTCTGCAATTTAACACAAAATCTGAGATCTCAAATTTATATTTGCAGTATACTCACCTTCATTAGGAAAACCTATTAGTAATTTATGCAAGTATTTGGCAAACTACAGGACTGGTTTAGTTCTTATACAAATTGAACTCACTGGTTTAATTTTTTCTAGATTGTCTAGAACCTGGTCTGAATCAGTTTTAGTTAACATGCAGCATATGAAAATGTCAAATTTAAAATTAGTTTATGATAGGAATTAGTATGTGAAAACATCAAATTTTAAAAAGGAAAAAGTTTAGCTACAAAATTAGTTGTAGCTTAAGGCTACAACCTTACTCAATACCTTTTTATTGAATGTGAATTTTGACAAAAGCAACCTTGGATTACATTTTCTTTCTATATCATCTATGCTAGCATAATTTCTAAAAAATTAAAGATGAATAGCTATGTCATTAATAAATTGTTAAATTGCAAGTTTTAATAGTTTTAAATTATGTATAAAATATAAACTAATAGATCATATAGTATGTGTTTGGATCTGGATGAATGAACCTGTGTCTGCGTTTTCAGCGTTTTCCTCTTTTTTTTTTTTTTTTTCCTGCTGCATGCGTTTCAGCTTTAGGGAACAGAGTGACTGTTCACGAGACCCACAACCACTTTATTCATAAAAAAAAATATTAAAAATGGGTCCCACAGCACTATTCACCCATTTAAAAATTATTTTGCTACAGCATTTTCAGTTTTCAGTGGTATCCAAACAGACCCATAGTAAATAATATCCGATTAGCACAAAATTTAACATTTATAATAAGAGTGTAAAGAACGTACAAGGTTAGCTGTCATTAATTAGTTGCTGTAACATGAATGCTTTTAAAGGAAGTTGTAACCTTAAAAGGAAGTTATAGCCTTAGGCTACAATCAATTTTGTAGCTAAACTTTGTCCTTATAAAAATATGATTTTGGATGGAATATATTTGAAAGAACCAAAGTTAAAATTGATTTTTTATATGGGAACATATCTAGTCCCGTTTTGAACTAGTTTTTTAATGAAAAAGTTACCAAACTAAAAACAACTAAAACCAGTTTTCTTGCACTTTGCTTGTGTGGTTTTGTGGTTTGCCAAACACCCCATATGATTTAGTCTTAGGGAAAGACCTATATTACAGGGCTGATTATCATGTGATTAAAGCGTTAATCAATCTCTGGAACCTGTATGCCTTCGTCAAGTTTTAGTTTTGGTGCTTAGTAGACCCATAATATCTTCGAATCCCACCATTTCTTTGTATCTACTCTTTAGTTTGCACATGCAGTTATTAACTTGTTATTTGTCTCTGTTTTAACCTCCCTCTCTCTCTGTCTGTGTCTCTGTTCATGCAGTTATATATGACAAACACCTGCTCATGCTGCACTAAATAATTTAAAAACAATATTGTGGCTTGACGGGTGGCAGTTCCTTTTTAAACTTGCGGTAAGAATCTGCTTCAGAGGATAATCCTTGACTTTCTAAATTCGCCAATTGACATTGGATGAAACTGATAAAGTCCTGCTTTTGTTGATTTCAGGTTTTCTTGTGGTTTGGGTTTTTTATTGAAGCTTGTGAGAAATGTAAGCCAGCTTCCAAAACTATAAAGAAAAGGAAAAAAAGAACAACATTTATTGTGCAGCAGCTGTTTGCTTGGTGGAGTTGAATTCTTCTATTTATTTATATAAATGGTTTGGGGTTTTTATTTATTTATTTTCCTGACAATAACAAGTTAAGTTATTGAGAGACCCTTTGTACGTATGGGATTTTTCTGGAGTTTACTATGCTGTGGGGATATTGCGGTTAGAGTTTTAGTTGATCATGGGACTTTCAGAATAGTATTCGGTATTTGGTGTAATGAAAGGGTACTTGATGTTCTAGTGAGCTATTATCTGTGATTACTGATGTTTTTCTAGGTAATGCAACGCTTGGCAATAATTATTCTGTTTGCGATATTTTATTTATTTGTAGACTCAGAAGGCAGGCCGAATGTAGAAAGAGTGTCTGTAGAGAATACACCACCTACGTAAATTTTGGTTGAGGAGTGAGAGCACAAAACTCATCTTAGAATGTGGCCTTTCTAGCTGTAATACTGCGAAAGAGTAAAGATGGATGGACGTCAATTATTAATACAAGGGGGAAAAATTAAGATGGATATCTACACAGGTCAGGTTGCACGTGTGATGTACATAATGTAAGTTGCAAATTAGGGGGAAAAATAATGTATATATGTCCTTGTGGTTTTTTATTATTTTTTATTTTTATTTTGAGAGTTATAATTCATAGCGTCCACTCTTGATAATAGTTGTTTGTCATCAAATCAAGACTAATCAGTTTTTGGTGTAGGTGAAAATTGAACTATAAATCTCTTATTAAACCATCATAAATATTACTAGTTGAGCTAACTAAAATTCATTACTCTTGTGGCTTTGATGCTTTGGCTTAGCTCATCTATTTAAGTGATAGCTCAATTCTTTGTTTTCGAGATTCAAGTCTATCTTTATCAAAATATTAATAAAATAAAATAAAAATAATGTTCTTTTATTTATTGATGAAAAATCAGGTCCTTTATTCGTCACTCACTGGTCACCTGGGCATTGTCCCTTGGATGATTTAAGGGCATATATAAATATATCCTTCACGGCCCTACCCACAGACTCGCTCCTGCGGTTGCAACCATTTTTATTTTTATTTTATATAAATCTTTTAGGAAAGTCAAAGAAGATTATTAATTAATTTAATAAGTCTATGAATTGATAATTTAATTTATTAAATTAAATTAATAATTTACTGATTTGCTTATTTAGTGAAAGTGGTTTAGAAACAAGTTAGGCTTGAAAAAAAAAAAAAAGACTAATTTTATAAGTGGCATGAAAAGGCCAACAAGGTGAATTTCTGATTTGGGGAAAAACCTTTTAAGTGGAGGGATTCATAAGAGAATTTAAACTTTAAACAGCTGAAAAACTTAACGAACAGTTGAACTAAATACTCACAACTATGTGAGACTCAGGTCAAAAGGTAAATTTATACTCCAACCATCAACTTATAGTTAAGAAACAGAAATAGCATTTTAGAGTTGAAAGAATAGTTAAAAATTCTTAGTCGTTATCGAGACATTGTGTGATTATGATCATAGTGGGCATAAATGAGTCTAATCAAGCCAAGTATTAAAAGTTTAAGTTTGTTTATTAATTTTACTTCAAACATGAACTGAATTTGAGTCTATCACTAGTATTAGATGTTCAAGCTTGGTTTGTTTTTTTTTTTTTCATCAAATAAGCTTAAAGTTTGTTTATGAGTTGCTTGATTAATTTATTCTTTTTCTATATATAATAAAGTCATGACATTAATTTTTGGACAAAGTTTGGCTACAAATTTTGTGATTGCTAATGGCTACAACTCCTGTTAAAAAAGTTTACATGACTACATATTTTGAAAAGAGTAAGACTTAGGTTCTATTCTTTCAGTTCCCTTCTTTAGATTCTGTCATGCGAATTTTTTCTCATGGGATGAAAGTGTATGTTTTAGTTAAGTAGCCACATGACTGAATCTTAAGAGAAGAACTTAAGGAGCAACACCTAAGGTACTATATCTAAGTTTTGTCATTTTGAAAATCTAACTGTTGGATTACATGTTCTTTACTATTATAACGCACATGTCAAATTTCGTGCCAATCGGATGTTATTTGTTATTTGATCCATATACTTATTTTTTATGCATAATTTTATACTACAAAACCTCGACATTTAAATATTTGATTTATGAAATAACTATTGATTTTTGATATTCTTGAATTTTTGCAAGTAAGGAGGATATAGGAAGAAAATGTAATCTAATTGTAGATACATATTTTGAAAAGAGTAAGACTTATATTCTGTTCTTTAGGTTCTCTACTTAAGATTTTGTCATGCAGATTTTTTCTTATGGGATGAAAGTGTATGTTTTAGTTAAGTAGCCACATGGTTGAATCTTAAGAAGGGAACCTAAGGAACAACACCTAAGGTATTCTACCTAAGTTTTGTCATTTTGAAAATCTAACTGTTGGATTACATGTTTGCACATGTCAAATTTCGTGCCAATCGAATGTTATTTACTATTTGATCCATATACTTATTTTTTATGTATAATTTTAGACTACAAAACCTTGACATTTAAATATTTGATTTATGAAATAACTATTGATTTTTGATATTCTTGAATTTTTGTAAGCAAAGAGGATATAAGAAGAAAATGTAATCTAATTATGGATTTGTCAAAATTTATATCCAATAAAAAGATATTGAGTGAAGTTGTTGCCATTGGCATTGTCCTAATCTTCATCCATGATTTTTTATCCCTTCACAAATCTATGAATCGTTGCTATGAATGGTATGTTTTTATTATTAATAAACTACAAAGAATACTTTGATATTATATGAATCTATTTACAAAGTTATACAATCCTATCTCAAGTCTTTTTCTAATTATATTTTATGAATGTTCTATCTCAAGTCTATATCATTATATTTTTTGACGAGTATACATATAGAAATATAATATATTATATATAGTTAAATCGAGACTCATGTTCACTTGTTTGTTTATGAACACATTATTATGTTTGAGCTTGATCGTTTAATAATTGAGCCTAACTTGGGCTTGAGTTTGGCTCATTTATTAAACCAAAATATATATATATATAAACAATATTTTTTTGGAGTTGAGCCTGAGTTAAGCTATTCATAAATAACTTGATTCATTTACAGCTAAAGGAATTAATTTCGTACTAGAGGCCATTTCAGTTTTCCTAGGCGAGCGAAATATTTCGGTACCGATGTACCGTTTTAGGATTACCATTATTTCTATATTTCTATACTTCTATACACATGTTTATATTTATTTATGTAAGTATGAATTTATTAATTTTTATATTTATTAATATAAAATTTAAAATCCACATATTTTGTAAACTTAAATATTAGCCTAAGTACATTAACCCAATATAATAATTTAAATAACATGCCTTTTTTTTTTTCTTCAAATTTTAAACATTTTTATAGTACATGCCAAAAAACTCGAAAATATTCCTAATACAACCGATATAGGCCGATACAACATGATATTTTATCCAGTATATTTTAAAAGAGTACTGATACCAAAATCGTATTTACATCTTTGTTTACAACCCTAATAGTGATTAAGTTGCCTATTCATGAGAGGAACTTTTTGCAACTTGTCAAGCCCAAATTCTGCTATTGGTTTGTTAGAACTTGGGCTTTCAAGGTCAGAATAATTATAAGGGGATTTGGGTTTGGTTCCACAGTAGAAGATAAATCTATTATGCTGAAACAACTTGTGTACAGGAAACAAATACAAACAACCAACAAGATGAAAAATTGAAATACTGAGTAATACGTTTGTTATTATTTGGGAACAATTAGAAGGAGCCATAAGTGATGGGTCACAAAGTCTTGGGCCCCAATTTTCACAGCCTCATCTTTCAACTTAACAAAATAAATCACAAGTTCACTACAATTTAATAATTGTGCATGTGACTTTAGTTAGTTTTCCTAATAGAAATTTCATCAACTAGAAGCTGATGCTCTCTTGGTCATCCAGGCCATCAATGATAGCTCTATTGGCAATGAATTTGGCCACATCATTCAAGGGATCTAGCTTGCTCGAGGCACTTTTATTAGCAACTGCTCTCAGCATCTGAAAGGAGACTATAACAGGGTAGCATATGAGCTTGCCCAATATGCTAGACGCTGCGAATCCATGCATATTTGGAAGGGAGTTCTCCCCCCTAGTGTCATCACTAATTTAGTTAGATTTGATGTAGTGGCCCAGTAATTGCTGTTTTTTTTTCCCCCTCTATTGTAATCCAATTACAATTTGATGATTAATATATCATGATTTTTATCTCAAAAAAAAAAAAAAAAAACTAGAAGTCTAGCTTATGTTATTTAGTTTCATCAATATTGACAATGGCTGCATGTAGCATGGCAGCAGATCTTTGGTGGCTATTGAATTTTGGATGTCTTAAAAAGACTAAGAGATGCCAACCACAACTAGTTGAACAAGACTCTTATGGCCTGTTTGGGAGTTTAGAGAAGGAGGAGAGTAGAGGGGAGTAGAGGGGAGGGGAGTAGTGGGGAGGAGAGTAGAGGAGAATAATTACCCTCCACCTTGTTTGGATGTTTTTATAATTAGTAAGGGGGAAGGGAGTAATTAGCCCTTCCCCTTGTTTTTAACATTGTAATTTTATAAATATAATAAGGGTAAATTAGGTAATTTACTTTATCAATAATTTTATGTGTTCTACTCTCCCTCCAAATCTCTCCAATTTGGGGGAATTAAAAATGAGGGGGTTGGAAGTAGTTGAAACCCCTTCAAACCCCTCCAAACCCCTCCCCCTCCTTCCTTAAAAAACTCCCAAACAAGGTAATTGAATTACTCCCCTTCCCTCTACTCTACTCTACTCCCCCTCTTTTTTGAAACATCCAAACAGGCGATTAGTGTTGGTGAGAATGAATTTCAGTTCATTACAAATTATACTTCAATATCTGCCAACAACTTTGAATGATGAATGGACCCTAAATTTGATTGATTTAGATTTGTAATTGAAGGAATTCATCTTATTCAGAATTAAAAATTGTAAATTTCTTCTCAAAATTGGGAAAGTAATTATATATGTTTGGAAAGAACGCATTGACTAAAAATTTAAAATACTCTACGCTAGGAAAATAAGAAATCTTACAAAATATTTAGGCGGAAAAAACTTATACCTCTTTCTCAACCACCATATCTAACGATTTATGTTAATGGTTAAAAAACTTGAAATTATTATGGTTGATTATTAGGTGTTGCTTAATGAGGAGTAATAATACAAAGTTTGTATGCTTTTCTTCAAGTGGGTGAGAGGGATTGAACGTAACCTTGATTTTCTTCATAGAGGAGGCTTGAAAATATAACCAAAGTATAAAGCTCTTGATCTCTTGACTACATTATAATTATTTCATGAATACACACTTTGAAGAAAATCAGGATCCCATTGTGGACGCCAATTTTTTTACTAGTTTTATCGCACATTGGGTTCTTGGCGATGTGACTCTTGTGTGATAGTGTCTCTAGGGTGGGGTGTATGTATGTGAGTCCTTTTTTTTAATTTTTATTTATTTATTTTAGGAGTTGCTACCAACCATTAGTTTTGTATTAGGTGTGATTGGTCACTTAAATGTCTAATTTATTTTAAGTTACCTAATTAATTAAACTAAATTTTAAAGTTTCATTAATTAAGGTAAACTAAAAGTCTTTGAACCAAAGATCTTGGACTCGGAAGTTTTATTACATGTGAGGAAGGTGTTAGGCACCTCACAACACCTACCCAAAGATAGTACTTTATTTTAATTTATTTCAATTGTTAAATTTTTATGAAAAAATAGAATACTTGGCATTTTATTTATTTATTTTTTAAGAGTTTTTGCAAACAATATATAAAAGGACCATGTGAGAGAGCATACAAGTATATAATACAATAACATGTGAGTAATTATTTACTACATAGCTAGCATGTGAATATTAAATATTATATAAAACAAACACAACATAAAAAAAAGGGTTGGAGGAGTAGTACCTTGTTGTCATCTACCATTTTCTCATTTTATTCATGCCAAAAAAAAAAAAAATGACAAAAAGAAACTCATTAGTGCCAAGAAATGTTAGAGACAATGTAAGCTTATAGGGTGTTCAAGGACTCACGAGAATGAGCCTTGAACACAAATCCACAAACTAGAATTATTCCAAGAAAAGACTTGGAAATAAAAAGTTACAATGTTAACTTTTATTGTCTTGGAAAAACATTTTTTTTCTTAGAAAAGATTTTATTGTGAGGTTGTAAGAAAAAAAAAACATATTTTTAAAAGGAAACACCAATGTGATAAAGCACATTTATCTTGGAAAACATTTCTTTCGGCTTTCTTAGGAATAACAAAGAAAACTTTTTTTTTTTTATTTATAAAACGAATTAAAAAAAACAATTTTCATTAAAGTGGCAAAAGTTTTTCTTTTTTTGGAAACATGTATCATTGAAGAATCATTCCCCTTTTAAAAAAAAAAAACGTTTTTTTGAAAAAAAAAATTCTTGACATATTTTGAAAGGCACTTTTGAAAACATTTATTAAAAAAAGCCTTTTCAAAAACACTTTAGAAAAACGTTTTTGAAAACATTTGTGTTATCACTTTTTTTTAAGGTTTCAGGTTTCCCTTAAAAAAAACAGATTTTGATTTATATGCTTTTTTTGAAAATAGAATTTTGTTTTTAAAGACAGTTTTCGAAGAAAAAAAAAAGATTTTTAGTTTTGAAAACAAATTTTTATTTTGAAAAACAGTTTTTGAAAACAATTTTATATTTCTTTTTAAATAAAAAAAAAAGAGTTTTGGGAAAACAGATTTTTATCCTGTTTCCCCTTATATTCTGTTTAGTAACTGTTTTTTCCCTTATATTCTGTTTGGTAATAGTTTTGGATATGTTTCGTAACTGTTTTTTCCCCTTATATTCCGTTTCCAAAAACAATTTTTTATTTTTGAAACTAAAAAACTTATTTGGCAACCCAAAATAGATAGAAAACAAAAACTGTTTTCAAAACTCAATTTGTGAAGAAAATTGAAAACATGCAAAAAGTTGTTTTCAGTTTCTAGTTTTCAAAAGGCGAAAATACCATTTTGGTCCCTACATTTTAGGGTTACAGTCAATTTAGTCCCTACATTTTCGTGGCAGTCAATTTAGTCCCTGCTATTTTCAACTTGCAGTCAATTTAGTCCCTACATTTTCCCCTCTTAAGATTCAGCCATGTGGATTTTTTTTCTCATGGAATGGAAGTATATCTTTTAGTTAAGTAGCTACATGGCTGAATCTTAAGAGGGGAACATGAGGAACAACATCTAAAGTACTGTACCTAAGTTTTGTCATTTTGAAAAAGACTTTATCTTTAAAGAAAGAGGTAGGAAAAGATTTTAGAAAAAACATTTTCTTAGAATAGTGTGTAGTAGAAATATTTTGCCCAAGCATATTTATTTTATGGCACATTAT
The DNA here is from genome assembly GCF_040712315.1 of Castanea sativa. Classification (NCBI taxonomy): domain Eukaryota; kingdom Viridiplantae; phylum Streptophyta; class Magnoliopsida; order Fagales; family Fagaceae; genus Castanea; species Castanea sativa. The sequence continues at coordinate 22,061,981 of NC_134017.1, forward strand.
TGATGAGGAATGTAAACCAACAACAAAAATAAAGTGCAGAAAATAAATTGCAAAGAAAATAAAGAGCTTGAAATTTAAATGACATAAAAGTAAAGTAATTGGAATTTAAATGACATAAAAGTAAAGAGCTTGGAATTTAAATGACATAAAAGTAAAGAGCTTTGAATATTGTAAATATTGCTTCTTCTTTTCTTTTCTTTTTCTCTCGTAAATATATAGATTTTAATCTCTTTCAAGCGTTATGGATTCTTTAACATAAAGAAATGGGAGTTCTAAGCCATCACCATTCTTTTGAGACATACTCATATTGTGCTCTAAAGGAGGTTTAAAAACCATTTAAGAGAGATGATATAAAATCTTTTTTTTAGGTGTCTATATATACATATGAGTGCAATAAAATAAAGGGGGAGAGGGGATGTGCAAGAAATTAAATTGAATGACAATAAAATTAAAAGGGGATGGAGATTGTTTGAAAGTAAATAGGATGACATAAAATAAAAGGGGATGAGGATTACTTGAAAGTACACGGGATGACATGAAATTAAAAGGCAATAATAATAAAATCCCTAGATGCCTAGGTGGAATGAGATTTCTTCCTCCTAAGGGTACTTCTCATACATAGCTTAGGAGATGGTCCAATACCCATGTAGGGATACCCATTACCGACACAATAATATAAACCAACAACAATAATATGAACATTGAAATAAACAGATAGATATATACACAATATGTACACGAACATGGTAAAAGTAAAGCAACTATGAACAACAAGCAAAAAAGAAATGATTTTATATATATGGAAATGATGGTTACAATATAATAAAAGGGGTGGGATGGGTTTAGTTATTAAGGAGCTAACCCATCCCTATAGCCGTACCCACAAAGATTACAACAAAAAAAGGATGAGGCTTTTTGTGTAGGGTTTCCTAGAGAGAGAGAAGAGAGAGAGAGAGATTTTTTTTTTCTAAGGCTATTTTTTTCAAAATTTCCTCACTTTTCTTCCCTATTTCTCTATTTTTTCCACTATTTTTCTCCTAAAACTATATACATATATATATATATATATATTTTCTTCTCATAAATGGGGGATATTTACGGGGGAAGGTGAAAAATGGGGGCCTAGCATTAGTGTATCAGGATACACTAGTGCTAGCCGCTCGTAGCAAGGGGTGGCTAGCATTGATGTATCCTGATACACCAATGCTAGTCTCCCACTTTTGCCACTTCATCAGCCATTTTTTTTTTTGTTTGTCTTTTCTGATTTCTAGCCCGATTTTCACGCGGTTGTTTGGAGGCCTTTCCGGGCTTTGTTTTCTTTGAATTTTATATGCACATAAATATTTGAATGTCTAGTTTCCAATAGTCCTAGCCTTGTTTGATTTGGAGTTACGGTCGTTGAGATATTGCATTCAGAAAGATAGTGACGCAAAACTGAAAAATTCTTGACCTTTTTTCTTGATAAATTCCTATCTTCCAATCCAAAGCAAATATCATCAAGCCCTTTTGGTGAAAATTAGCTACGACCTTCTTTTGCAAGATGTTCTAGCCTGCTCGTTCCAATTCTTGCCCAATTGGTACAGTTTATTGCGCAAAATTGGGTGAAAAAACTGCTAGTTTTTCCTAAAAAACAGTGAAGATTTTATTAGGGTTTTCGATATATTTTTGTGATATCCTATCCATTTTAACTTTGATTTTGGTCCGTAAACTATCATTTCGAACGGAAAAATATGCCCTACGAGATGGTCTAAAATTCAACACGATCCAATAGTTGGATAAAAAAGTCTACCTTTTGACCATGCCCGATTAAGGTTTTGGTCTTAATTGCTATAAAATGGGTTTTTCAAATGTTGTGGCTTTTTGATTCACCATTCAAATATGTTGTACTTATTTTTACCCTTTTTGGATATAAAATTCATGATTTGGCACCCCCTTTTTAATTTTTTGATTTTTTGGTCTTTTTTTTTACGTGTGAATTGGGGTCAGAAAAAATACGGTATCGACACCCATTCCCCAACCTTTTGAAAATTTTCATACTCACCCCCTCCTAAAATTGAAAACTCGTCTTTGAAAAACCCAAAAATTAAGTGGTTAACTAGTTGGTATAAATGCCATGTGGCCCCCTACCACAATAAAAGTAAAAATAACTTTTTATTGATAAAACAAAACAAATCCTATAAAAAATTTTTAATTTTTTCTGCTAAGAAAAAAAATGCAAAATATGTATGAATTATAACTGTGTTTCATATGAGATTCTGGCAATTGGCTTACTCAAGATCTAATACTAAAGTTTAGCAAAAAAAAAAAAAAAGTCTAAGTCTTAGTACAAAATTAATCATATATGAATCTAACGATACAAACAAAATGTGTTTCATTTTTTATATATCAAATAGTTATTTGTATCTTTTATTTTGTTATATTTTTCTAATACTTGAGGGATACTAGTTTTATTTTTCATATAAAATGTGTCATACATCCAACACCCTAGGTATACTAATCCAGCATATAGGGAGGATGCTTCGATACATGACCACAAAATTCAATGTTGTCTGGTAATTAGATCAGACAAAGACAAATACCTACAATTCGAAGGAAGCGATCAAGAATATTTCCTGGATAGGAATTGTGAGGTTCGTCAGTTCACATGGAGAAAGGCTAAGTGGCCCAAGTCTTGAATACAGGGGGGAAAGAATTTGTGTTGTCATTTATAGGTTTACTATAAAAAGCAATAAATTTGAAAGAAATCATTGGTGGTACTTGAATTTTAAAAAATTAATAACTTGAGCAACTGATAACGACCAAAGGCTTTTTGAAGTTTAACCAATTGCTCACTGATAATGACCAAAGGTTTTTTAAAGTGTCAACTAGTACTTCAAAGTTCTACTACTTGACCAAAAGGCTTCCATAATTGGTATACTTAATAACTTGACCACAAAAAATTAATTAACCTGTGTTTTTGGGGTCTAAACAACCCCCATCATCATTATTAACTTATAGTACAAATTAAATAATCCTAATGATAGCTTAGGGTATTGTCTAAACAACTTATCATCATTCGAATTATTAATTGAATTCATTATATCAATTCAAACAAGTGGTCCTTCTCAAAAAAAAAAAAAAAAATTCAAACAAGTGGTAAATTTAATGGCGTGATGACCTAAAGCTAAATTATATAATGAGACCAACGATGACAAAAGAAACGAGATGATAAAAAATGAAATTATAAACAAGTGTAAGCAATAAGAATAACAATTATACTATGTAAAGCATGTCTAAACTTAACTCTTATTTTCACATCACCTGCTATACAAACCCATAACCAAACAGCAGAAAAGGAGAAGGTTCGGCTGGGTTATGCTATCCGGCCCATTAGTTTTTATTTTATTTTATTTATTTAGGACCCCTTTATTCAAAATTAAAAAAAAAAAAGCCCAGCCCAGCTAAGCCCCTGCGCTAGTTATTTAAACATCATACCCAAGCACAACACCCAACGGCTCTTTTTCCTTTCCTCCTTTCGTCTCTTTCTTTCTTTCTTTTCTCTCTTTTCTCTTTCTTTCTTCCTCCGCTGCTTCTTCTCTTTCTTCTTCACCGGTGTCAAAGCCCATTTTTTTGTTCTCAAAGAAGGGTCTTTTTATACATATGGCGACCAAACCCTCCTGACCGTTGATACTCAGTCTGTTCTCAAAAGGTTGATTTGGGTTTGTCAAGAATTTGGGTTTTTTCTTTAATTATTTGTTGATGATTATTGAATGTATGTAGGCAAGCTGTTTGTTGAAAGGTTTCTTAGAGGATTAATGGGTTGTTTTGGGGTCTGGGTTTGTCCATTTGTCATGGGTTATTGGTTTTTTGTTTCTGAGTTTGTATGTAAAAGCGTTGCTTAGAAAGCTAGATGGGGTTTTTTAGGGTATTGGCCTTTTGTTTATCTTTGAATCTCTGAGAATATAGATTTTGAAAACTTGGATGTTTGAATTGGCTTTTTATTTTCTTTTTATGGGGTTTGTAGGGTTTCTAATGCTGTTCCCTTTGTTATTGTCTTATGAAACAGGTTGCAATCTGACTTGATGGCCTTAAAGGTAAGAACCTTGTGACTTAACCTAAATTTGTCCATAATTGAGATGGGTTTTTCTTTTGTTGTTGGGAAAGAACATAAGGTTTTTCAAAAAAAAAAAAAAAATTGTGCAACCAAACGGTATCTTTGAACTCACAATTTGATTCCGGTAAGTGAAGATTTGGTTGTTTGGATTTGAGTTTGGGTAGGTCTCTTCTTTTTAATTTTTAATTTTTTTAATGCCTCTTCCTTCTTTATATTTTGAAGATTTTATCTTATAGGTCTTAGATATACCATACTTACTATGACTGTGATTAGAAGTCTGCTTGCAAGTTGCAGCTAAAAATTTGTAGTTTTCTTAATTTCTTTCGTCAAATGTACTTTTTTATCAATATACACTATAGGGGAAAAAAAAAGGACATGTTTGAGTTGTCTCTTTCTTCTGGTAGACAGATTTATGGAAGTAAACCAAAATATATAAAATCTATTTGCACAAGGGCATCGCAATGCAGTAGAGGCGTAAGTAGAAAGCAACATGATAGATATAGTTTGGTTATGTTAGTTTTAAGAATGTTATTTTTTCTTGCTATGTATTTTGCCATATAGTGTTTGGGTTCTGAAAGTTTACCCATTAATGTGGGCTGATACTCTAGCAGTACATATAAAGTTGTGGTGTGCTATCATAATTTTTTACCGTTTAATATAAAAATAATACTGGAGGACTTGAATTTATGGTTCTTCTTTTTATCTTATATGAATAGTTTATATCTTTAGCATATTATTGATAAATCCAAATCTAATTCACTACAGTCCTCGTACTACTGCGGATGCATTCTCCACTGTTAAACACACACAATACTGTCAATACATTAGGTGATTGCATGCTTTTCGGGCTCTGGCAAAATATTTTTCGTTGTCATGTTATAGTTTCTAGAAACTGCTTTGCAATTTGAGTTTGGTCTCTAGCCAGAGGATGCTTTTTTTTTTGGTTCAAAGATGAACGTGCGGTTGAGGTTGTTTTCAAAATCATTATCGTAGATAAGTGTGACCATCACTGTAATCTTATAGGGTGCATGTGTAACTTATCACTAGAAAAAATTGGGTGACAATTGAACTGCCTTCTTCTCAAATAGAACTGCCTTCTTCTCAAATAGAACTATATAGATCTCAGCAAGTTGAATAATAAAGTAATGGTAAAAAGAGAATGACTCATAATAGAAGAGTTCATTGCTCAGATTACATAAAAAGTCTCACACTCTAAAAGCAGAATAAAGAGCCTAATGTTTCCGCCTTTCTAGGAATATTCTTTATAAATATGTATCCTGACTATTAGCTGCCCCTCCAAACACTTTTTAAAGTCCCACGTGCTCTTTCTTTTTTAATGAATTTCTCTATGATGTTGATTCAGTAGATTTTGGAAGTTGGAGGTATTTTATGGTAGTACAATGTGGATTTTTGCTTAATTCTCAAGGGATTATTTCTTAATTCTTTTATTAAAATAAAACTAAATGGAAGGTTTTCATACTTGTGTACTTTTATTGTTGATTTTGGCAGGCTGAAAACCAAAAAGTTGCTCTAGAGTTTTGGAAGAGAGCTCTAAACCCTCTAACATGGACAGAAATACTGCGTCAAGCATTGGTTGCTGCTAGTTTTGGTTCAAAGCAAGGTGCAATGCAGAGTGAAGATCTTAACAAGGTATTAAAATTATTAACTCTTGGTTTTGCACCTAATTTAAGTGTCCGTTTGGAAACAGTTTTTCTTGTTTTTGTTTAAAACCTTTTGTTGAAAGTACTATAGATAAAAGGTAAAAGTTAAATAAAATAAGTAGGTGACTCACATGGAACCCACAAATAGTAGGAAAAATGAGCAATAAGTTGCCTTAATTGGTTTCTTATCATATGAATTTGATCACTAATGAGAAATAAGATTATTTTTTATTTCAAAAGATTTGAACATGTGCAAAAAAGAAAAGAAAGTCTTTTAATGGCAACAAGAAGAAAGTTTTGGTTGAAATTTTAATTTCGTACTCTTTGCTGCCAAAGTGTGGTTTTGGACATCTATTCAGTCTAACTCAAACTCTACTTTGGGACCTCGGGTTTAGAAAGTCAGACAATCTTGGCATTATACTCATACAACTCCATAGGGTGGGTCTACTGGTTCCTTGAACTCATGATTTCTCACCATAAAGTCTTGAGTTCATCTTTATCCATTAGTACATGAGAGGTTGTACATATTTGGGAATTGGTTATGTGCTCATGAGTTTTGGACACCTTGTTAGCCAAAAAAGAAAAGACTTTATACCCATACACTAATTCATAGGTTTATTAAGTAAATGGGTTACATAATCTCTAAAAAAGTATGATACACAAATTAATAGGTTTATTAAGTAAATGAGTTACATACTTAATCTCTAAAAAAGTATGTTTTCAAAATCAATATTGATTTTTGACATCGATTAAACCCCAAACTATGTTGAAAATCTTTCCATGCACTTATGGAGACAAAGTTATTGCTCTTAGGTTTGATGAATAGAGTTCTTGTTCCTCATTCCCACCAGGGAAAAAATGTGTTACACATGACAAGAAAATTTGGTTAACTAGATGTTTCCTCCTTCGTAAGCTATGGCTTGATGCCCTTGTAAAGAATAGGCTTCAAGAACTTTGCTTAATTACCATCTAATTCACATTGAGTATCCCTTGTAAAAATCTTTTGTTGTCCAGTGGATATAGTAATATTTAATTTTTTAATTTTAATCTTCCATGTTTCTGTTGTCAAGGAAATGAGCCTCATGGTGAAGTATGGTCCACCCCCCTTATGAGCACACGCATCCTCACGTGTGGGGCCCACACTTATAGCCATTGCCCTGCAATTGCAAATTGCTCAATTACTTGTACATTTCACATGTCATCTAATAGGGTAGACTATATGTGATCACTAGCATATCTATGCATTCATTTGTTGTCACATAGTATAAATTATATGTTATTCTCTGTTCAAGCACCACACATGCTCATGCATTCATATATCATATGGTCTTCCTAGTCCCTATGGTTATGCATTCTACATGTCGGACCTTATGTTGATTGTACATGTTCAAATAAAAAGGATTTCCTACAAGAAAATAAATTTGTCAAATGACATTCTCCTCACACTTTATAAACATTTAACCATTGTATCCATTTGTTGTCTCTTTGTGTCTTTTTGCTTGAGAAAAATATGTTGAAGGGAAAAAATGCAAACTAAACTTTTTTTTTTGGTAGGTACAAACTGAACTTGTTATGCTATGGTTTGAATGAGGTTGGTTGTATTTAATTCAATAATGCAATTTACTTTCCTAGCCAATGCCACACAATTACATGTATAGCTAAACTTTTTAATTTTACTTTCTAGCATAAATTGCTAACTTGTCCATTCATTTCACATGTCATCTCCTTGGGTAGACTATATGTGCTCACATTCTCCCATATTCATGCATCCATTTGCAATCACTTAGGATAGATCACACGTTAATGCACCTCACAAGCCCATCCTTTCATATATTATACGTTCTCATTTAGGACTGATTATATGCTTTCACATTCTCCCATATTTATGCATCCATTTGCAATCACTTAGGATAGATCACACGTTAATGCACCTCACAAGCCCATCCTTTCATATATTATACATTGTCATTTAGGACTGATTATATTATATGCTCATATGCTCACATGACCATGCTTTAGGGTTTAGGGTTTTGGGTTTCATGCTTTAGGGTATAGGGTTCAACATTTGGGGTTTAAGATGTTTAGGGTTTAGTGTTTTAGATCCATATATCCAGTCAATTTACATACCAATGCATTCGTATATTATAGATTCTCACTTGCCCATATGTTTATGCATTCTACTTGTCATCCCTTAGGTTGATTGTACATGTTCACATGCTTCTAAAATTTTTCAAATGTCAAATTCTAAAAATATCCATTTGTGAGCAATTAACCTTTATATCCCTTTGTTGTCTCTATGTGTCTCTTTGTTTGAGAAAAATGTGTTGAAAGGAAAAAGTGCTAATGGCACTTGTTATGCTATGCTTTGGAATTAGGTTAGTTGTATTTAATTCAAGAGTGCAATTTACTTTCTTAGCCATTGTCATGCAATCACATGCTTAGCTATACTCTTTAATGTTATTTTCTAGCATAAATTGCTTAAATGCCCATGCATTTCACTTGTCATCTCAAATTCTCACATATCCTTGGATTCATTTGTCATCACTTAGGATTGATTATATTCTATGCTCAAATGTTCATGCACCTCACATGCTCATGCATTCATATATCATACATTCTTCCTTGCCCCTATGTTTATTCATTTTACATGTCAGTCCTTAGGTTGATTGTACATGATCACATAAAAAAGATTTCCCACAAGGAAACAAAAATTGTCAAATCACATTTTTCTCACAGTTTATAAACATTTAACCATAGTATCCCTATATTGTCTCTTTGTGTCTTTTTACATGAGAAAAATACGTTGAAGGGAAAAACTGCAAACTGAACATGTTATGATACACTTTCGAATGAGGTTGGTTGTATTTAATTCAAGAATGAAATTTACATTCATAGACATTGTCATGCTTATGTGTACTTTTTAATGTTATTTTCTATCATAAATTTCTCACATGTCTATGCACTTCATATGTCATCTCATAGGGTAGACTATATGTGGTCACATGCTCACATATCCATACATTCATTTGTCATCACTTAGGATATATTATATTCTATGCTCACATGTTCATGCGCCTCACATGCCTTTGCATTCATATATCATATGTTCTCACTAGCCCCTATGTTTTTGCATTCTACATGTCAGCACTTAGGTTGATTGTACATATTCACATAAAAAAGATTTTCTACAAGGACAATAAAATTGTCAAATGATATTCTTCTCACACTTTATAAGCATTTAACTATTGCATCCCTTTGTTGTCTCTGTGTCTTTTTTGCATGAGAAAAATGCGTTGAAGGGAAAAATTGCAAATCGAACTTATTATGCTATGCTTTGGAATGAGCTTGGTTGTGTTTAATTCAAGAATGTAATTTACTTTCCTAGCCAATGCCACGCAATCACATGCTTAGCTATACTCTTTAATGTTATTTTTTAGTATAAATTGCTCAAATGCCCATGCATTTCACTTGTCATCTGATAATGTCCCATGCTTACATATCCATGCGTTCATTTGTCATCACTTAGGATGGATTATATTCTATGCTCCTCTGTTCATGAACCTCACATGCCCATGCGTTCATATATCATATTTTCCCACTTAGGACTAATTATATTCTATGCTCACATGCTCAGATGTCCATGCTTTAGGGTTTAAGCTAAGGGCTGACATGTATTCTATGCTTTGGAAAAATTGCAATTTAGTTTCCTAACCATTGCCATGTAATCACATGCTTGGGTAGACTATATATGGTCATATTCTCATATGTCAATACATTCATTTGGTATCACTTAGGATAGATTATATTCTATGCTTGCATGTTCATGCACCTCACATGCCCATGCCCATGCATTCATATATTATATGTTCGTACTTGCCCCTATGTTTATGCATTCTACATATCAGTGCTTAGATTGATCTTACATGTTCACATAAAAAGAATTTCGAACTAGGGCAATAAAATTTTTAAATGACATTCTTCTCACACTTTATAAACATTTAACCATTGTGTCCATTTGTAGTCTCTTTGTGTCTTTTTGCATGAGAAAAATGCATTGAAGGGAAAAAGTGCAAATCGAACTTGTTATGCTATGCTTTGGTATTTCAATTGACTTGATTTATAGTTTCATTCTTCCCCTGTGAGATGGCTGGAATCGCTACCGGTAATGTTTTTTCTTGTCTCTTTTTTTATTGTGCGTTAAATGTGATTTGGTTTGGGTATTGTGGGTGGATTGGTTTTGATATAGGAATTTTGTTTTTTAAGTTGAGGCCGTTTTTCTTTTCATTTGTGGTTGAGATTTTCTACTGTACTCCCCATATAATTGTGACTACCCAATTGATGTTTTTCATCGAATTTGCTTCTTGGTTGACTACCCATGGACTTTAATTTTTCCTCTTCAGTCAGTATGATTATTGAATGTATGTAGACAAGCTGTTTGTTTAAAGGTTTCTTAGAGGATTAATGGGTTGTTTTGGGGTCTGGGTTTGTCTATTTGTTATGGGTTATTGGGTTTTTTGTTTCTTTTGAGTTTGTATGTAAAAGGGTTACTTAGAAAGCTAGATGGGGTTTTTTAGGGTATTGGCTTTTTGTTTATTTTTGAATCTCTGAGAATGTAGATTTTGAAAACTTGAATTGGCTTTTTTTTAAATATTTTTTTTATGTGGTCTGCAGGGTTTCTAATGCTGTTTCCTTTGTTATTGTCTTATGAAACAGGTTGCAATCTGACTTGACCTTAATGGTAAGAACCTTGTGACTTAACCTAAATCTGTCTATAATTGAGATGGGTTTTTCTTTTGTTATTGGGAAAGAACATAAGGTTTTTCAAAAAAAAAAAAAAAATTTGTGCAACCAAACGCTATCTTTGAACTAACAATTTGATTCCAGTGAATGAAGATTTGGTAGTTTGGATTCAATTACAATATAATTAGACTATTAGACTATTCATTCTGTCTAATAGTCTAATTAATTGATGTTAATTGGAAATAGTGATGTTCCTACTGTGTTTTGCAGATAATTGTGGATTTGATATGTAACAGGTATGCATATTGTCCTGTTTATATTGCTTTCACTTAAGAAATATCCATTCTTTGGTAAATTGTGATTCTGTGATGCCACATCTCAATAACGATTTATTAGAATGAACCATCTTGCTTTTGGAGGGCTTTATAGAGTTGGTTGACAATTATTTGCTGCTTCTTTCATCTTTGAAAAATTAATGTTAAAACATGTCTTATTTTACCTTATAATTTTGTTGATATTGTTGGCGGTTTAAGGATAGTTGAACTGGATAGACTAGATAAACCTAGAAGGTCCGAGGGCTCCATGGTGGCCCCAGTGAGCCAAAGGGCTGAAAAAAATCTATGCAGAACCAAGATCCTTGTATAGCATATGATACAGATAGAGCCCCAGTTTATCTATGGCCTTTTATGGAATCCCAGGCATGAATTAATATGAGAGACTACTAGACTAGTTGTTATTTAAAAAGTAAGGTTTTCGTTTTCGAATGACTACCCATTTAAGCCCCCGAAGGTCAAGTTCGAAACTGGCTGCTTCCTTCCCAATGTGGATGTCTATGGAAATATTTGCTTGGACATTCTTTGGGTACTCTTTTTTTTCAATTTTTTTTTTGCTGGACTTGTTGAGAGCATTTAGCACTACAATAATATATTGCTGAAAGTTTAATGTGTCGAAGTAATGATATGATTTGGCTCTGGTCTGCTGCTTCATAATCTGATAACATGTGAAATCTTTATCTACAGGATAAATGCACCATTAACTGGGATATACAATTTGGATTTGCAGTTCTAGTGAATAGGGGAATCAATTTGGCTTCCTAATATGATTTGTCTTTAGGTGTTTCCTGGTTCCTTCTGAAATGTGTTAGGGGAACTTCATTGCTTTTCCTCAAACGCCTTCCTTGTGGGGTGGTTAAATTTATGACCTTTTCTTTTCTTGATATTTAGATCTACTTTTCACAAACACTGGTGCTTGGAAGTTATTTAGGGGTATGTTTATACTTCCTATATATGGGGTTTTATTTTCTTTTGTAATTTTCTTCCAAATTAGTTACCTAACAATGAAATGGTACATAAGGTAATGGAAGACTGATATGGCAGCCTTTTGGGCATTCATTACCCTGTTAGATTTTATTTTATTCTCCCATTCTCTCCCATTTTGGTCATAATGTCTTTGTTTGTTTAGATCCTAATAAACCTCATCCATCTTACTTTATTCGAAATGATTTCATAATCTGCCTATCGTCTGTGTATTAGTTCTGTTGCAAAGGAGGTTGAAGAATTTCAATCTGACACTGAGGACTCTGGAAGTGTTGATGATGACCCTAATGATTTTGGTCCATGTAGCGACAACAATGATTTGGGTTGTGAATCAGGAAATTCCAATTCAAGAAAACTTTAGTATATGAACCATGAAATAACATGCTGAGTGTGCACAACGAAATCAATGAAAGCCATCCAGGAGAAGTATCTTTGTTAGGATTGATGGAAGGTGAATATTCTGATTTAAGCATAGAATAAAAGTTGAATGCGTTAGTGGCTCTAACTTATCTTCTTCTTGCTGGATCTAGTATCAGAGCATAGGTAATCTATAGACCATTTAGCAATATTCTTAATTTTGAAGTGCTTTTTTTTTTCCTCTCTCTGTGTGGCAAGTGACCTCTTAATGAAAGATCTGCAGCCCTACATGCTATAACTCTGTTCAATAGTGAATGTTTCTACGTTACTTATGATATTTGGTGAAACCAAAATGAAATATGATGAGTTAGGGACATTCTTCTTGCATCTTACCAATATGATGAGTTAGGGACATTCAACAATTGTGGTTTCATCATCAATTTACTGGGTCTTCCCTTACTCTGTTGTTGACAGGTTTATAAGTAGTACACAAAATAAGTGCCTTTACATTAATCACATAGTATTTCAATTTCCACACAATCTATTGATTTTAATTATTCTCTGTAGGTATAGATTTGTGTGCCTTGTTGTCAGTTTTAGATGACAGAGGTAAGTGGGAGGCTATCCTTATTGAATCTTTGGAGAAGTGACAAGCATTTCTTTGTCAAGCAATGTCAAATAAAATAGTAAAGAGTACTGGAGCCAGACATTTGACACAGTCTGATCAATCTGGGCTCGATATGGTCAGAGAGGACAGTTGTCCTCCAGTATCTGATGTAGATAACTTAAGCCTGACTGAGACTATAAAAGATTCTTTGCCTTCATCAGGGGCTGTTGTTCTTGATGTTGGAAATAAGGGAGAACAACAACAAGAAAGATGGAACCGACTACAAGAGATTGATTCTTGGATATGGAATTCTTTTTACTCAAATCTTAACGCTGTAAAACATGGTAAAAGATTGTATCTTGATTCACTTGCTACGTGTGAAAAGACCAATTCTTGATGCTCATTTGTTGCACATTACCTTGAGGTGCATTTCTTGATTGTTGAATATTGTCTTGATGAATTGTCTTTACCTTACTTTCTACACCTTAGTTAAATCCAATCAAATGGCACTTGATGTGTAAAGGAACCATTGTAGACTCACATTAAATTTATTTTGTGAAGTTAATACAGAAAGTATGCAAGATATGAGGTAATAATATAATAAGTACCTTTTTTAGCTTTAAATTTTTATAAAGTTTTTGATGGGCTGTAAATTATTTCAAATTTTATATGCAAAGAATGGAGGGAATGTCAATGGGGGGGAGGACTGTTGTTTTTTGATTTATTGAGTGGTTTTAGTTGGGATGCTTCTTTGTTGGTGCAGTTGGTGGTCAGGGCCAAGGAGTGAGAAGTTGCAAGGTTGAGGACTAGCTTGAACGCACTGATGGTTGAAGTACAACGTTTGAATGAACTATGTGCAGAGAGGAAAAAAGCTGAAGATTATTTAAAAAAGAAATGGAAGAAGATTGAAGAGTTTGATGCCTGCAGATCTGAACTTGAAACAGTATATATTGCTCTTCTTAAGGCTAACATGGTATGATATCTCAACTTTACTGTTTGGAGGCATTGTTAGGGCATATTTTGTTGTTCTGTAGAAATTGGATGATCTTATTTATTTTGTATAGCATTGAGAAATTCAGTAAAGCTAGGCACACAACAAAATTTCACAAATTAGCCAACTACCGCACACATGGACTCACCACAATTTAAATTATAATTTTTTTAAGGGTACCTCTCTGCATGGATTTTAGGCTTTGGATTTAGATGTTTGGAAAATCCATGGATTTTTTTTTTTGTATTACTCTCTTGTTAACCCAAAGAAAGTAAATGAACATTAGAAATTCCCAAATAAGAACTTTAAGTAAAATTCCATTTCAAAATTCCTCGTTCAGGCACAACATTAGCTTACCAACCAAAAACAAACAGGGAACATCTTTTTAGTTTGTTTTCTATATACAGCCAGGGGGCTCACAATAGCTATCTGAGCTTTTATATTCATTCTTCCATTGATGTTTTGTATCTTATTCATCAATTCATTTTTGTCTTGAGGCGATATATCTATATTAAAACATGGATTCATTTTTGCGTTTTTGGCTGTTGTTTTTTTAGTTAAGCAACATAATTCCAACAGTGTATAGCTTTTTTATTTGTTGTGAATGATTTTCTGGTAATTTCATTAATCTTGTAGGATGCCGCTGCATTTTGGAATCAGCAGCCATAAGCTGTGAGGGAGTATGCATCCAGCACTATAATTCCTGCTTGCTTATTTGTCGTGGAAATTTCCAATGGTGCAAAAGTTCTTATTGATAAAGAAGTTTCTGCTTTCTTTCGAAGTCCTGATAATAGCCTCTACATGCTTCCATCAATCCCACAGGTAATCTGTATATTATTCTCATTGAGTATGGCCTATGGATATTGCTGGTAATCAACTATGCCATATTATAATCTGACTTATTTTTTTATCGGTAACTACGATTACTAATTAACAGTCATTGATTTTTGTAGTAGTTTTAGATCCTTTCTTTTCTTTTTTTTAGGTGAGACTCAATTGTTCAAATCTGTTGAAGTAGAGAAGTTTAGGTTATGAATATGTAATAGAGTTAGATGAGAATCATTTTATGGTCACAAAGTAATAGTGGATCAAACTAAGGTTTGCTCATTGTGCCTAAGTCAGAAATGAATGAAAAAATCTATAATAAAATAATTTTAGAAAGTTTTTGTAAAGAAAATAATATGCATCAAGAGGTGCAGCATTCTAAGGAAGGGTTACATGTCTTTGGTGTCATGATTCTAAGCCATGCCCAGTGCTAGTGATGAATTGGAATTGCTAATGCTACCTTGCTGTACACATGTCTAAAGTTGGATTCTTTTCTTTGCATATAAACTTATGCTTATTGAATAATATTTCCCTCAGTGTGAGAAATTATTATTTTTCCTTGAACTCATGGAACAATTGAACATCCTAAACTAGAGAAAGATTCCTTTGTTCTGAAATTGGTGATGGATTGCCCTTGTTAGGGTCCTTATGGCTCTTGAGATACAATTTGTAAAATTCATGAACCTTTTTCTTAACCATTGCCTGCAACGAAGCAGTTTTCATCTTTTGTGGGACCTGATACCTATCATTGATTGGCTTGAGCTGTAAAGTTTTGTGTGGCCCAAATACCATAGATTTCGTTCTGTCACTTATAAAATAACCATTGATAATATCTTGTCAATTCTGTGATACATTGACATTCAAGTTGGATGTTGATAAATGTTGTCATGGCCTAATGGGATTCCTATAATTGATTACTAGTAACTAATTATGATCTCATATATTTATGGGATTCAAATTTTCTTTATGATTTTGAGCCCCTGAAATTTTCTGTAAAAGCATGAATCCATGAGCTGTTGGACTTATCTATTAATTGCTTCAGGCAATCTTGGAGTCCATGGGGGCTAATGAATCTACTGGACCTGACGCTGTTGCTGCAGAAAGAGTGCAGCTTTATTGACTGCAAGAGCTGGTTCCAGGGATCTATCCACAATTCCATCAATATTCCGTGTTTCAGCTGCCCGTCAATATCTTGCTGGTGAGTTTAGGTCATTAATATAGAAATGCTAGAGTCATGGCTTATACAAGAGGCCTAGTTACCTTCTTGGGTGTTTGAGATTATGTTTTTAATTTGATAGTTATTTATTTTGAAAACTTAAAATGATAAAAAATATATGCTTATACACAACATAAGTATAAAATACTAGGAAGCACGGTTATGGGAATGGGAATAGGTACGGGTACGATACACAACAATTTTTGAAAAATTAGAACTTACCTAGGAAGCATGGATAAAACATCCCAAATGAAGTGTAGGTGCTACCTAGATAAACTACCTATATATAGATACACAAACATGCACACACGTATATAAATTAAATTAATTGTCATATCTTTATTGTGTTGTAAATAAATTCATAAAATTACAAAACCCCCCAAAAGTTCAAAATTTGCATAGAAGTCCACAAGTTATAAGAATCACCATTCCAATACTATATTTCAAAATAAAAGGAGATTTCCTTAAAGCACAATAAAATTGTCAAATGACTTTCTTCTCACACTTTATAAGCATTTAACCTTTATATCCCTTTGCTGTTTTTGTCTTTTTGCATGAGAAAAATGAGTTGAAAGGAAAAAGTGCCAATTGAACTTGTTATGCTATGGTTTGGAATGAGGTTAGTTGAATTTAATTCAAGAATGCAATTTACTTTCCTAGCCAATGTCATGCAATCACATGCATAGCTATACCCTTTAATGTTATTTTCTACCATAAATTGCTAAGATGCCCATGCATTTCACATGTCATCTCCCATGGTAGACTATTTGTACTCACATGCTCACATATTCATGCATTTATTTGTCATCACTTAAGAAATATTTTATTTCATGCTCACATGTTCATACACCTCACATGCCCAGGCATTCAGATATCATATGTCCTCACTTAGGACCGATTATATTACATGGATACATGTCCATGCTTTAGGGTTTGGGGTTTGGGTTTAGGGTTTAGGTTTTAGGTTTAGGGTTTAGAGTTTAGGGTATAGTGTATAGGGTTTAGGGTTTAGGGTGTAGGGTTTAGGGTTGACAGTTTTAGATCCATATTCCCATTCATTAGGATATATTATATTCTACGCTCACATTTTCATGCACCTCACATGCCCATGAATTCATATATCATATGCTCTCATTTTCCCATATGTTTATGCATTCTACTTCTCATCCCTTAGGTTCATTATACATTTTTTTTTTGATAAGTAATAAAAATGTATATTCAAGAACACTACCTCATATAGAAAGTCATAAGGCAGAGTTAAAAAATTACCAAGAAAAAAGATAAAAAACAGAAAGAAAAGATCCTAATTACAAAGAAGAGAACTAAAGAACATAGGTAGAGAATCACTAGAGGTGAGTCCCCAAGCCCTAGACCAGTCAAAAAGAGAGCCACTAAACGAAGCCAATAGCTAGTTGGTCATCAAACCTTTCCATATCCTTAAATGTCCTCCAATTTCGCTCCCTCCAAAGACACCACATTAAGAACAGTGGAGCTAAATTCCAAATGCTAGACGAATGCTTTCCAGGCGAATTCCACAAACCAAAGAGAGGAGTATCCGCAATTGATCTTGGCAAGACCCATGAAATCCCAAAAGATCTAAACACCAAATTCCATAACCGGTAAGCCTTACCACAATGCAGTAGCAAATGATCTACTGTCTCTCCATTACAATAACACATAATGCACCAGTCAACAAAGTCCATCCCTCTACCCCTCAAATTGTCACATGTGAGTATCTTATCCCATATAGCAGTCCACACAAAAAAAGAAACACGCCGAGGGGCCTTAACCTTCCAAACACCTTTCCAGGGAAAGATAATGGGCAAGGGATCTCTTAACTTATTATAAAATGATCGGATATCAAAATCCCCATTCTTCGTCAACTTCCATTGCATACGGTTTCCATTCTCAGTTGGAGGTAAATTAGAACCCAAAGCACAGAGAAATTCATCAACATCACCCATTTCCTAATCATTTTGTTTCCGAATGAAAGGAAGATCCTAGCTTCTCTATTATCCTATCCCCAACGGTTTAAGAGAAGAGGCTGGCCACTGATGCCTCTTTATTGGAGGCAATCCCATACACAACCGAAATGGTCAATTGAAGTGGAGAATCCCCACACCATTGATCCGTCCAAAGCTTCACTCTATCCCCCACCCCTACCCCTCAAACCGAATATTTGTACCCCTCTATCTAGCTTGGAGGTTCATCCCCCCATTCTTCCCCAAACTTTAGAGCTACAACCTTTCTCCAAAGCCTTGTCTCCTCAACCCCAAACCGCCATAACCATTTCCCTAGTAAGGCTTTGTTAAAAGTAGTTAATTTCCTTACTCCTAACCCACCATTTTCCAGAGGGGCACACACCTTATCCCATCCCACCAAATGTGTCTTGGAATCCCCCCATAAGAAATTTCTTTGCAACCTCTCAATTTTATTGGCCACATGCGTAGGGATAAAAGTAGGGATAGTAAAAAGAGATAAAAAGTAAGTCGAAAGTCTAGATAATGTACTTTTAAGCAATGCCATTCTTCCACCTTTTGACAAATACATCTTCTTCCACCTAGTCAACTTATGCTCAATTTTCTCAAAGAAAGGATTCCAAATAGTAGGGGACTTGTGGGATGCCCCCAGTGGCATACCAAGATAGGTCATAGGCAAAGACCCAATCCGGCAACTCAAAATCTCTGCCAAGACATGGATATTAGGAACCTCCCCAATGGGAACCATCTCACTCTTCAAGGCATTAACCTTTAATCCTATCACAGCCTGGAAACAAAGAAGAAGCATCTGAACATGTAGAATCTGCTCCTCATCAGCATCACAAAATAGAATTGCATCATCCGCAAACAAAAGATGCGAGACACATACCCCTCCACCCTGTTTACCATCAGCCTTGAAACCTCGAAGTATACCAGCACCTTCAACTCTTTTCATCATCTTATTGAAAATCTTCATCATAACCAAAAACAATATAGGAGATAGCGGGCCCCCTTGTCTCAATCCCCTCGAACTCCCAAAAAAATTAGCTGGAGACCCATTAACTAAGATAGAGAACTGGACTGTAGATATACATGTACGGATCCACCTACACCACCTCACCCCAAATCCTATTCTCTTCAACAAATCTAAAAGAGCCTCCCAATTCACATGATCATAGGCTTTCGCAATGTCCAACCTCCGGAATCTTACTCTTCACCCTACTATCAACATACTCATTAACAATAAGAATTGAATCAAGTATCTGTCTACCACCCACAAAACTGTTCTGAGACTCAGATATCAGCTGCTCCAAAACCTCTTTCAAGCGGTTTGCTAGAACCTTAGCTAAAATCTTGTATGCACTCCCCACCAAGCTAATAGGTCTAAAATCTTGAATATTGGAGGCCCCATTCTTCTTAGGGATTAAGGCTATGAAAGTTGCATTAAGAGATTTTTCAAACTTACTATGTTGATAAAACTCTTCAAACACAGCTAAAACATCTCTTTCCACAACTCCCCAACAATGGTGATAGAAGGCCATAGAAAAACTATCAGGACTTGGAGCTCTATCTCCTTCCAATTCTTTGACAACTCGAAGAATCTCCTCCTTTTCAAACCTCCGTTCAAGCCAGCCCCTCAATTTGATCAAACTCCAAACCTTCCACAAAAGGCCTCCACTAATTTGGTTCGCCATCTCTGATTTGTCCTTATAAATAACCCCATCCACCTCCAGCATACTAATATGATTATACATTCTCTGGGAATTAGCCACCTTATGGAAGAATTTGGTATTGTTGTCTCCTTCCTTAATGCAAAGTATCCTCGATTTCTGTCTCCACGAAACTTTTTCCAAAGAAAGAAGGTTCCATATTTGAGATCTCATCACAACCCTTTCACTTATCGCCACTTCAGAAAGGCCATACTCCCCTTCCTTAGCATCCAATAATTTCAGGGCCTCCAACAATTCTTTCTTTTGACGACCTACATTTCCAAACTTACTACGGTTCCATTGAATAATGTCTCGTTTCAGAGCCTTCAACTTCTTGGCAAGCACAAAACTGGGAGTACCTGAGAAAGGGTATTGATTCCACCAAGAATGAACCCTCTCTGTGAACCCATCTGTCTTTAACCACATGTTCTTAAACCTAAAAGGACTTTTTCCCCTCAATATCCTCCCTGCCTCCACTAATATGGAGAAGTGGTCTGAAATAGGACAAGGTAAAACTCGGTGGATCACATCCGGATAATGGTCCTCCCAATCATAAGAAACCAGATCCCTGTCTATTCTGGACATCGAAGGCTGATTCGAACCACTAGACCAAGTATAACTCCCTCCCTCCAACGACAAATCTATCAAATTAAGCTCCTCAATGAATTCAAAAAAATTCTAAGGCGCTATCCCCCCAACCGTTCACTTGGGAAGCAAATGATATTGAAGTCCCCTATGTAACACCCTGGAATATCTCAAAGTTGCTGAATTCAAATCAGCTCATCCCACATCTACCCCCTTAAGTTATCATTCGGGCCATAAACCCGAGAACATGCCCAAATAAAATCATCCCCCACACCCTGCCACCGAACTGATACAGAAAAGTAACCCACCATTACCTCCAAATTTTCTAAAACCCTCCTATCCCACATCATCAAAATCCCACTAGCTGTCTGATTCGTATCCAAAGCCACCCAATCTACATAAAGGCAACTCCACAAACTGTAAACCAACTGTCTATCCATACCAGCAAGCTTAGTTTCTTGAAGGCAAATTACATCACAATTTCACTCTCTTAGTAAATTTCTAACTACCAAACGTTTCCATGAGTAATTCAATCCTCGAATATTGCATGACACAATTTTCAACTTCATAAAAACTGGTAACTCCCTACTCCAATATCAGTGTTGCAGTCAACGAAGACTATCTACCATCATAATTAATCGAGGAAATCAAATTCATCAACTCCCTCTTCCCTTTATCCTTGGACACAGTTTTCCAGTGGGCTGCATCTTTCCTATGCAGCAAATTAGCAGTCTCAATCTCCCTCTTAAGCCTTTGTAAAAGCATGATGCACATCTCCTTATGTTGTCCCAAAGAAAGCCCCATCATTTTACTAAAACCAGGGATTCTATGTTTCACCTAGTTAGAAATATTTAGTGGATTTTCAACCCCCATCACCTCAGTATTATTATGCAACTCCATCGACTCAACCAACCCCATCGGATTGATAGTCATTAAAGGGGAGAAGCTATCCACATCACCCAAGTCCAGGTTTGCACTAACTGCTTCTACCTCTGTCAATACTCCCGACACAGAATAACCATGGTCTGCCAGCATCGATAACTGCCTAACCTGATGGGAAGTATCTATCCCCTAAATATCATTTGCACAACCAGCCCGACCACCTTTGTCTCCATCCTGAACACCCAAACCCATAATCCCAACTCTCGATAGACTCTAAACAGAATTGGACAACAAAAGCCCACTTGATGCCCCGACGTCCTCTCTTTCTCGCCTTACCTAGTGTGATTAAAGGCTTATCGGCGTGAGACTCATCGGAAACAGGACACTCAACCTCCACCGATGACTTCACAAGGCAACCCATCGTCTCGGATTGAGGAGCAGACTTCTCATGATCACCATCAGGGTTCATCATCGTCCTCATGGAGTGGGTTAAATCTGCATCGAGTTTGTCCTGTATCGTCAATGACTCCTCAACACTAAACCCATCGGAAATAGTACACTTAGCCACCACCAAGGGCTTCGCAAGACTACCCATCGTCTCTAATTGACCAACCACGATCTTGCAATCATCAACACCCGTCGTCATCGCCGATGATTGACTTTGCACTTGAATCACTGGCGCCGATGACTTCTCGGCGTGAAATCCACCATCAGCTCTGACATCGACCACCCTTGGAAGCTCACCATGTTGACCTAGCTCCTCATTCTGACTCACACAAGCTTCGTGAAGAGTATTGGAACTCACCGCCATCGCTGACATGTGGGCTTCTAGCGTTGGTGGGCTTGGGTCAGCCAACAAGGAGCTCTCACCCACTTCCATCCTAATTGGGCTTGTGAGCTTTGAGTTAGGGAAATTTGGAAAGCCCACCTGTTGGTCACAGTTTCTGTCTAAGCCCACACCTGTTTTTATTTGAGCCCGTGTGTCATTAAAGGTCTCATAACCCATCACGTGCTCCCTTTGACCCCTTATGACCCATTTAAAACTCTTTAATCCACCTTTATTGTGATTCCATACAGCACACCTCATTCCTTCCCCAGTCACCTCCACAATCAGGCCTTCCCCTATCCAGTAAGAATTCCTTAATTTACGTTCTTTCCCATATATAGTTTCATTCGAATTTGAACAAATTTCAACGGGAATCTCTTTTTATTTCCTACCGGATTTTTCTCTCCCAAATTAAAGTCCACATTAATGCACCGAGAACCCACATCTCCTCCTCCTACAACCGTCGGACCTAGTTTGCTCGCCGGCAGTTCACTCAGCACCAACTGTTCTACTACTGGGTTCTGCTTCACCCCCCTTATTCTCCCCTAATTGTAATTTCCCCTTATCATGAATGCTTAACAGATGTGGCTGATTTCTGCCCCTGGCTTGCACCTGATGCCCACACACTATATTCGCAAAAGTCTTAAACGGTTGAGTCCCTAAATTATCCTTATAAGTCTGAGCAAAAAATTTCACATAGTGATCAGGTTCCAACATCCTCCTTAATTCTAATCCAAAAACCCTCCATCCATTCATTGCTCTGCCCTCTAGAATAATAACTGACCTTCGAGACCCGCCAACTTTGAATTCAATCAGTAGTAAAAACAAGCCAAAAGAGTTGGAACTCCCTGAAAGTATAAAAATGCTTGGGATTAATCCCAACTGCGACCTGTTCTATACTCTTCATCAGTCATTGTGCCGCATTCTTACCTATGAAGACCGATTTCATAAAGTATTTGGATTCAATACTTTATTGAATCCTCAACCACCAGCTGAATAAATTTGGATTCAATAAAAAAACTACAAGAACCACCCATAATAGATAGATCAAAAAAAGAAAACCACTAATTATCTGGCTAATTTGAGGTAGTCGGGCCTCCAAGGATTATCCTCATGAGAGAGAAGAAGACCTCCAATGAGAGAAAACTCAAAGGTGGGAAGTATCTATCCCTCTCCTATTTTATATGCCTCTCTCTACTAGGTTCATTATACATGTTCACATGTTTCTAAAATTTGTCAAATGTCAAATTCTTAAGTTGTCCATTTGTAAGCATATAACCTTCATACTATTGTTGTCTCTTTGTCTTTTTGTATGAGAAAAATGCTAATCAAACTTGTGATTCTATGCTTTGGAATGAGGTTAGTTGTATTTAAATCAAGAATGCAATTTACTTTCCTAGCCATTGCCATGCAATCACATGCTTAGCTATACTCTTTAATGTTATTTTCTAATATAAATTGCTCACATACCATGCATTTCACATGTCATCTCATAGGGTAGGCTATATGTGGTCACATGCTCAATATCCATACATACAATTGTCATCACTTAGGATAGATTATATTCTATGCTCCTTTGTTCATGGACCTCACATGCCCATGAATTCATATATCATATGTTCTCACTTAGGACTAATTATATTCTATGCTCACATGCTCAGATGTCCATGCTTTAGGGTTTAAGCTCAGATGATGGAATATATGAATTATTTATTTTTTGAGGTGTGAAAAATGAATCCTGCGCTGCCTCCCTTACCCCACCCCCTCCCCTGTCCCACCCACTCCTCCACCCCCAATCGACATCAACCTTCCCATCTTCTCTTATTCCTCCCACCTCTCCTTTTTGTTTCCCACCACAGTTTCCATCACCCTTTAGTTTTCTCCCTTATCCATAATTTTCCCCCTCCTTCCCTTTCCCACCACCTCAGTTGCCTAATATTCCACAACATCCCCTTGTACCGAAAGCTCTTTCTCCACCTGCTGCCCCACTACCCTTACCAACTTTATCCACCAAATCACCCTCCCTAACTATCTCATTCTCAAATCATGGGGGCAGCAAGGCTTCTGTTCGCATTGATGCAAAACTATTTTCTTTTGATGATGAGCGGTCTGACTCATATGGTGTCTTGAGAGCTACAGATTGAGAGAACCAACTTTTGATGTGATGCAGCCACTCTCTATCCTTAGGCCAGCCAACCAACCCCCCTCTACCATTAGGACTAACAAACAGCCAATCAACCCCCCCTCTACCATTAGGACTGATAACCAGCCACCCTCTACAAGCCAAACAACCAGCCAACCTTGCTGACCTCTTAGGACAGCCAGCAGCCCCTTATTTTGACTTCTCATTTCTGTCGTGTATCCTCTTTAATTACAGCTTTGACTTATGTAACTATTAGCTACTTTATTTCCTAATAGTTAAAGATTATAAATAGGCTAGCTATGTAAGAGTACAATAAGTTTTTGATGTGAATATAATTTAGTTTCAGACCTGGACAGAAACTTGTTTCTCCAGTTTCTCTGTAATTCCAGTTTTAATTCTTAATTTTAATGCAATTCTAGTTCAAGTTCTCAATCAATTGATCTTGATTTCTGTCATTTGGTATCAGAGCACAGATTTGGTCCTCTTTTTGTCCTTACCACTTTGATCATTTGAGCCCTAGATTTCCTTGTGTTTTTTTTTTTTTTCTCCCTCCATTCAAGATCCTAGAATTAGATCTAGGTTCCTTGTGACAATCAAGTTTGTGGCTGTTGCAAATATCACAGATTTGATCACTTGTGCTATTACTTCTATTTACAATTTTTTTCAAAGAGTGTGAAGCTTCTAATGGCTCAAAGAAGGAGAGGAAGGAGAGGTGGAATAAGGGGGAATCAAATGGATGTTGGGGAAGGAGTTGAAGCCAACCCTCCAATGGGGAGGAATGTTGGACGGAATCAAAACATAGAGAGAGAAGACATGATTGCTGAATTAAGGAGACAAGTTGCGGTACTTACAGAGGTGGTGTAGCGTATGCAGCCTCCTTATGAGACTACCGATGAGTCCGATGACTCTCATTCTCATTTTGAGAACCCTTTTGGAGCTCCTCCTAGGGGTAGGCCTTATGTGGAAAGAAATGAGCCAAGGCTTGACTACAACTTCAAGGTTGAAATTCCAAAATTTCAAGGGAGTCTCAAACCGGAAGACTTTGTAGATTGGCTTAACACCGTTGAAATGGTGTTTGATTATTATGAAGTTATAGATGAAAAGAAAGTGAAGCTAGTCGCAATTCGCCTTAAAGGGAGAGCTTCCACTTGGTGGGAACAATTGCAAATTTCTCGCCAAAGAAGTGGCAAAGTCAAGATCAAGAGTTGGGAGAAGATGAAGAAAAAGCTCCGTGAGAAATTTCTTCCTTTCAACTACACCCAATCACTCTACAAAGACCTACACAACCTTAAGTAAGAGGGAAGTGTAGAGGATTATACGGAGGCGTTTCACCAACTTGTAGTAAGGGTAGATTTGAATGAAAATGAAGAACAAATGGTTGCAAGGTACTTGAGTGGATTGAAGCCATCCATCCAAGATGTCCTTAGTCTTCAATCATTGTGGAACGTGTCGGAAGCCTACAACCGGACTTTATTGGTAGAGAAGCAACAAACTAGGCCAGCTTTAAGGTCTGGACAGTGGGGTTCCAGGTCTGGGCAGGGGATTTCTAGCCAATATAAGGTTGGGAATTCAAGTACAAATGGGAGAGGAGAAACTTCTGGGGTTGAACAGCAACCAGCAGGTTCTAAATCTGCTATTGCAGCCCCAAAACAGTCCCAAACAACCACTGTTGGCGGGGGTAGACAGCAACAGGTGGGTACTTTCAAATGTTTCAAGTGTGGAGAGCCAGGGCATCGATCTTCGAATTGTAGGAAGAAGGCTCTTATGTTGGAGGAAGTAAAAGAGCTTGAACATGAAGATGGAGGAGAACCTATCTTTGATCAACCTTCAAATGAGGTTGGTGGTGATTTTGAAGAAGAAGAGGGCTTGACACTTGTGTTGAGAAAGACTCTTATTGCTCCTAAATTCAATTCTGAAGAAGATTGGTTGAGAACCAATATTTTTTATACAACTTGCAGCATTGGAGGAAGAGTTTGTAGTATGATCATCGATGGGGGAAGTTATGAAAATGTGGTCTCTCAGGAGGTGGTTGATAAGTTGAGGCTTGCCACTCAAGATCACCCACATCCCTACAAACTTTCTTGGTTCAAGAAGGGTAATGAGGTGAAAGTAACGAAGCGTTGCTTGTTGCCATTTTCAATCCAGAAAAAATATTTTGATGAAGTTTAGTGTGATGTAGTACCAATGGATGCGTGTCATATCCTTCTTGGAAGACCTTGGCAATATGATCGCCAAACGATGCATGATGGGAAGAAGAACCCTTATACCTTAAGCAAAGAGAATCATCAATTTACTTTGCTGCCAATGAAGGAAAAGGTGACTTCTAAATCCTCTACAATCTCTTTACTCGCTTCTAAAAGCTTCATTCAAGAAAGTCAAGATAGTGGCTACATTTTGGCATTAATTCCAATCAACACAATGGCTAGAACTGATGTTCCTAGTGCTGTCACTAAGTTATTACAACAATATGGTGATGTTTTTCCCCATGAGTTACCCCTTGACTTGCCTCCTACGCGAGACATTCAACATGCCATTGATTTGGTACCGGGTGCACCCCTTCCAAATAAGGCAGCATATCGTATGGCTCCAAAGGAGAAGGAAGAGTTGCAAAAACAAGTTCAAGAGCTTCTTGATAGAGGCTACATTCGGGCTAGTATTAGCCCTTGTGCGGTACCCGCTCTCTTAACTCCTAAGAAGGATGGGTCTTGGAGGAAGTGTGTGGATAGTAGAGCTATCAACAAGATCACAATCAAGTATCGTTTTCCAATTCCTAGATTGGATGACATGATAGATTGCTTGGCGGGTGCAAAGGTGTTTTCCAAGATTGATTTGCGAAGTGGGTATCATCAAATTAGAATTTGCCCAGGAGATGAAGGGAAGACTGCCTTCAAGACATCATGGATTATTTGAATGGCATGTTATGCCATTTGGTTTGACAAATGCACCTAGCACTTTCATGAGGGTGATGACACAAATGTTGCAACCACTATTGGGGGTCTGTATTGTGGTGTATTTTGATGATATTTTGGTGTATAGTCGCTGTTTGGAGGATCACTTGGTGCATTTACAGCTTGTGCTTGACATTTTGAGGAGAGAAAAGTTTTATGGTAACATGAAAAAGTGTAGCTTTGGGATGGATCAAGTGGTGTTCTTGGGGTATGTTGTGTCTTCCAAAGGAGTGTTCATGGATGAAAACAAGGTTAAGGCAATTGTTGATTGGCCTACACCTTCTAGTGTGCATGAGGTGAGGAGTTTCCATGGTCTTGCTACCTTTTATAGAAGGTTTATTAGCAATTTTAGCACCATTGCAGCACCTCTC
This sequence comes from Castanea sativa, assembly GCF_040712315.1. Classification (NCBI taxonomy): domain Eukaryota; kingdom Viridiplantae; phylum Streptophyta; class Magnoliopsida; order Fagales; family Fagaceae; genus Castanea; species Castanea sativa. Next base: position 22,089,230 of record NC_134017.1, read on the forward strand.
ACCAATTGTCTCAAACAAAAATCCTTTGTTTGGACTGATGAAGCCCAAGAAAGCTTCCAACTTTTGAAGAGAAAGTTAACTGAAGCTCCTATCCTTGCCTTGCCCAATTTTGACAAGATATTTGAGTAGGATTCGCTTTCTCATTGAAACATCAGTCAGGAATTCTCAACAAAGTGGCTGATGGGTTGAGTAGGAGGACTAATTTCTTGATCAAGCTAAGTTTGCTGGTTTTGAAGCTTTCAAGGAGAATTACCAAGCTGACCCACATTTTGGTGATTTATACCAACAATTGCAGCAGGGACAGCAACCTACCAAGTCTGACTTTTGGTTGAAGGATGGATTTCTTTTCAAAGGGCTGAAATTATGTGTGCCTAAATGTTCTCTAAGGGAGTTGATGATTGCTGAACAACATAATTCAGGGCATTTTGGCAAATCAAAGACCCTAGAATTCCTTAAACAATACTACTTTTGGCCGGGAATGACTAAAGATGTTGAGCGGAATGTTCAAAGGTGCCAAGTTTGTCAAAAAGGAAAGGGTACAACCACTAATACAGGTCTGTATTTACCCCTTCTAGTGCCTAATAAACCATGGGAATATATTAGTATGGATTTTGTTCTTGGCCTTCCACCAACACAATGAAAGAGTGATTCAATCATGGTGGTAGTGGATCGTTTCTCCAAGATGGCTTACTTCATCCTATGCAAGAAGACTTCGGATGCTTCCAATGTGGCTGCTTTATTTTTCAAAGAAGTCTACAAGCTTCATGGTGTACCCCTATCTATTGATTCCGACAAGGATGCTAAATTTCTTGCTCATTTTTGGCAAACTCTATGGCGCAAGATAGGAACTGAATTGAGCTTTAACACTTCTTTCCACGCTCAAACGGATGGTCAAACTGAAATTGTCAACCGGAGTCTTGGAAATCTCTTGAGATGCTTGATTGGAGAAAATCCTAGGAATTGGGAAAGTATCCTTCCCTTGGCTGAATTTGCTTACAACTCTTCTCTTAATCGGACTATTAACACATCTCCTTTTGAAGTTGTGTATGGGAATAAACCTTTGAGTGTCTTAGATTTGGCACCATTGCCACTTTCTAAGAAGGAGAATGTAAGAGCAATAGAAATGACAGATTTTATGCAATCTGTCCATGCACAAGTCAAGGAGAGAATTGAACATTCCAATGCAAACTACAAGGCTGCTGCTGATATTCACCAAAGGAGATTAATTTTCAAGGAAGGGGACCTTGTATGGGTGATTTTGACTAAAGAAAGGTGTCCCCATGGCTGCTATTCCAAGTTGGGAGTAAGGAAAGTAGGTCCATGCAAAGTATTGACTAAAATCAATGACAATGCCTACACAGTCCAACTACCCCCTCACTTAAACATTTCTACTGCCTTCAATGTGAAGCATTTGAAGCCTTATTTTCCAACTAAAACTTGAGGGCAAGTTTCCTTTATGGAGGGGAGTATGATGCAACCACTCTCTATCCTTAGGCCAGCCAACCAACCCCCCCTCTACCATTAGGACTGACAAAAAGCCAATCAACCCCCCCTCTACCATTAGGACTGACAACCAGCCACCCTTTAAAAGCCAAAAGCCAGCCAACCTTTCTGACCTCTTAGGACAGCCAGTAGCCCCTTATTTTGACTTCTCATTTCTGCCATGTATCCTCTTTAATTACAGTTTTGACTTATGTAACTATTAGCTACTTTATTCCTAATAGTTAAAGATCATAAATAGGCTAGCTATGTAAGAGTACAATCAGTTTTTGATGTGAATATAATTTAATTTTAGACTTGGACAAAAACTTGTTTCTCCAGTTTCTCTGTAATTCCAGCTTTAATTCTTAATTTTAATGCAATTCTAGTTCTAGTTCTCAATCAATTGATCTTGATTTCCATCATGATGCCCTTATTCCCGGTACGAGGCAAGGGAGTGAGTTGTGTTTGGTATTTCTCTGTTGTTAGCCCGCAGCGGATTCAAGAAGAGAAAGAATTAGATTGGCAGGTTTGTACCAGTGAGAGGCAAGGGGGAGCAGAAGAAAGAGAATGCGAATCGAGTACTTACCTTGTCATACAGATTTTCAAGTAGTTGGCCACCTCCTTTCTAACCTCTCACCACTACTCATTGATAGAGCCTACCTGCAATCCTAAGCCCTAGTAATGATCCAAGGCCCCGGATGATACATTTTTTGATCCGTTGAAGATTGCGAGGTCCACCATCTTCGGAGTGGCTTGCTCACCCCTTACCTTATTCCCCGACAACAGGGTTTATTACATGCTCCTCTTGATTAATAATGGCCCGTTGGGATGGAACTGCAGATGGAGAGGTCTAGTGATACGAGAGACACTTGCCTCTAGGAACATGCATTCATTTCAAAGGAGTGAGAGCGAAAACGAGAGAAGGGGATGCACAGAAGGGAGAGGGAGAGGAATTGCTTGTCTCTCTTCCTCCAGTTAGCCGTGAATGAATTGAAGCCGCCTCTTGGCCTGGGGCTGGCTCTGATCTGGAGAAATAATGATTGGAATAGATGGCTCAGTGGCTTAGCTGGGCTTCGGAAGGTATGAAGCAAGAAGGGAGGAAGGTGGATTGCCTGGACTTATGCTTTCTCCAACCACCGATAGGGGCCTTTCTGATCCCAGGTCCTGACATCTTAGCTTAATGGCCCAGCTTGGGATTGATTCGTTCATCGAGTGCATACATCGTGGGTAGAGGGACGAGTGCTTCATATTGCCGCTGCTAAATCGCCCCTTCAATGTGGATATCTAGAGAGTGGGAGCAAGAGGTCAAGATCTCGATAAGTTCAATTTGTTTCATTACCGATGGATTCAGGAAGGAGTTAAAGACCGATCTCCAACTATCGATCCCATCTGGTGGCACCTGGGGGAAAAGTTTGTTCCAGCAATTATTCAATCAAGGGTGGGCTTTACTCAACAGATTCCTCTATCGGCTTCATTCCATTCCTTCTTTTATCATTCCCAAGCCAAAGGAGAGGTACGAGATAGGGGGCCAGTTGTTAATGAAAGGAAAGCGAGAAGGGAGAAGGGCGCAGTTCCTGATCGAAGATCGGGGGAGAGGTTACATCCTCTATATCCAATTAGTAGCTGATTCATCGATCGGAGGATTGGTTGCTCGGTACTTTGCCCTCCTCTTTCCCTCTCGGGGGTATTCAGAGAGGTAGGGCCCGCGGGCTGGCATTCTTAGTGGCTAGAAAAGCGGAAATGCGCTTCAAGGAGTCTAGCTTTCCTCTTTGATTCCGCCCTCGGAGAGTTAAGTTAAGGGAACCAAGCTTACCTTGATTGCACTATAGAAGAGAAGGTAATCTCTAACTCGAAACTCAGGAGTGGAACAGCTTGCAAAAACAACTATTGTGCTACCATATACTCAATGAGTCGCATTGTTGCTCCGTTCCTGCCTCCCCCCTTAAGGCTCGCACTACCTATGTAAAGTTGGGTCTCTCACCGAGGAGAGTACCTTTGCTTCACTTTCGGAAACATCCCTGCAATAACTCCCCGAAACCCTACACTCGGTTTGAAGGAGACAGGGGATAACAACTCTTTCCTTTAACTCAGGGGCAAGAAAGCTTAATTAAAAAAAAACAGATGAATTTTTTTTAAAAAGCATAAATAAAGAAGTGGGCGGAGACCTCTTTCGCCATCACGGAAAGATCCTTTCTCCTTTTTGAAAGATGGAAAGTTATTAAAGAATGAAAACACGACATTTACGATGCTTACCACATAGGCGCTTTCCTCTTGTTGTAATCCTCCTACCATATGCTGCGCTGCCCCTTCCATCTTTTTCTTAACCTTAAAAGAGTAAATCCTGAATCATTTATCTTTTGAATTACTCTTTTATAGATAAAAACAAAGTAGGTACCCATGAGGCTTGTCTATCCTCTAGAACTCTTTCTATGTGTGTGTAGTGCGATTTCATTCTTCCTTATTTTTTCGATGGATTAGAATGGTAGGTGCTTGAAGCATAAATCCCTAGAAAACCACCCTAGCATAAATGTCGAGGATCCCAACGACCAAGAAAAAACAAAAAGGGATAAGAAGCTTTGTGAGCAAATAAGGTGAGCTCTAATAAAAGAGATAATGGAGCTTGCGAATGAATTACCTCCTGAAGCCCTTCAACGTTGGTCCTGGGCAATCCGGGAAGTATCCCAAAATGATGGAACATATTGGAAGTAGCTGCTAGACTTACATCACGAAGTCTTTACTTAGGGGCGAAACGGCCCATTCTTCAAGAAATCAACCACTTTCTTGAAGAATGGGCTTTTTCTTCTTGATTTTTTTTCGATATGTTGCCCCGCGAGCAAGGAGCAAGAGAACCAAGTGGGCTATGGTGATGTCAGAATTTGCACCTATTTGTATCTATTTAGTGATTAGTCTGCTAGTTTCTTTGATCCCACTCAGTGTTCCTTTTCCATTTGCTTCCAATAGTTCGACCTACCCAGAAAAATGGTCGGCCTACGAATGCGGTTTCAATCCTTTCGGTGATCCAAAAGTCGTTTCAATATACAATTTTATCTTGTTTCAATTTTTATTTTATTTATTATTTTTGATCCAGAAGTCATCTTTTCCTTTCTTTGGGCAGTATCTCTCAACAAGATTGATTTGTTTGGATTTTGGTCCATGATGGCCTTTTTATTGATTTTGACAATTGGATCTATATATAAATGGAAAGGGGTGCTTCAGACGGGAGTAATCACTAGTGATAGAGCAAAAATCGGGAGGAAGGAAAAAGGAAAGAGCAATGCCTACATTAAATCAATTGATTCGTCATGGTAGAGAAGAAAAACGGCACACGGACCGTACTTGAGCCTCGAATCAATGTCCTCAGAAGCAAGGAGTATGCCCGCGTGTTTCAACGAGACACTGAAAAAACCTAATTTAGCTCCACGTAAGATAGCCAAGGTACGGTTGAGCAATCGACATGATATATTTGCTCACATTCCAGGTGAACGTCATAATTTGCAGGAACATTCTATGGTCTTAATAAGAGGAGGTAGAGTGAAAGATTTGCCAGGTGTGAAATCCCATTATATTCGAGGAGTCAAGGATTTGCTGGGAGAGAGAGTTGTAGGGTCTTCGAATCAAGCCTAGCCCTCACTCTGAATAACCACTCTCATAGGACAAAGAGCTACGTACAGGACAAGAGGGAGAAGTGGCAGAGTTCTCCATAATGTAGTGCAACCCTTGTCTTTACCCAATCACTAAGATGGATAAGAGGGGACAGGAAGGCTAGAGGTTATGTTACTTGATGAACCAGGGAGGGATCCTTATCACATCAATGATCTCTGATCATCATATAAGCCAATTCGAGATAGCTGAAAATCAAGGGCTTATTTTTGACCCTGATTCCCGAAGCGGCTTTTTATGCGAAACTGCCTTATGTCAAAGAATGAACCACTACCCTGTAGTAGACCTCCAGTCTCGGAGATAGACCATTATAGGACTGAGAAAAATGAAGGCATATTCGGTGCCCCAACTATATAGTTATATTCCAGACCCTACTTGCTAGGAGAGGAATGACTTGACTAGATTTATGCCTTTATAGGGTTAGGCAGTTTAAAAAATCCTTCAAGTTCAAGCACAAGATCCTCATAGCTTATGGTTTGTGAAGGCTTAAAGAGCTCCTTTTTTTTAAAAAAAGACAGGCTTTCTAAACTATTCGACTTTTTATTGACCTCTTATGAACAAAAAATCTATTTATGCTAATTTTACGAGGTTTCATGTCTTGTTGTTGACCTTGACCCAGTGGACCTTGTTTACTGAGAAGTAGTATAACCATCGGCTAAGGCGGATAAAGATAAGGTTCCAAATCCTTTTTAAGATGTGAGCTCCAGTTGGAGATTTAGATCAAGATCGAGAGTCAGTAGCATTACTTCCAGTCCCAGTCAAATAAGCACCGGTAGCAAGAGAGAAGGTAGCATAGGTTGTAACACCAACAATTGACTCAGCATTCGAATCAACATCTAAGCCAAATTGAGAGCCATTCATTGGAGATCCATATCCTCTTGATTCATCGCCTGCAGGAGAAAAAAAGGCAAGAGTATAGGGAACAAAGCACACAGGAAGGGTATTGAAACTAAGCTTACCTTTTTGACTCAAGACTTGTAGCGGTTGACCGAGTTCCCACAGCACCACTTGTTTAAGCACTATTAGGGACAAACCCAGATTGAGTAAACCCCGCAGCACGACTAATTTCATTTAGAAAGCCGGTAACAGAGCATGCAGCGAAGCCAGTGGCAAAGGATCGGGCAGGAGTTTCAATTGACCGAGTGGATCCATAACCACCAATGGCAAAGACAGTGGCATCCTTTCCAAGTTGAGAGGTAGCATCGAAGGCAAAAGTTGGGAAGGCCGCATAAGAGGTAGCAGGTACAAAACCACTAGTTATATATTGTTGAGATCGAGATTAAGCTCTAGTTTATTCAGTCGCCATTTTAGCAGCTTTAATTGAAGATCTAGTTATATATGCTACAAGTACCTTATAAGGATATTGATTTAGATCTCGGCGGGGTTGTGCATCTGCTATGATCCCTACTTATCCTGCAGCTGTGCCTTTCTTTTCATTCTGCGCTCTTGGGCGGGTCGCTTAGCTTGTTTTCTACTGCTTAGGGTTCCTTCAATTACCAAGTCATAGTTGTAACCTAGGTGGTTGTAACTATGTGGGTATTTGCGGGGGGTGTTGCTCGTTCCAATGGTTCTAGCTATTTGCTCAAGATCGCCTATTGGACTTTTGGCAGCTCCATTAGTGCTGCTGCTATGAGGTAGGGGTGAAACAGCTGCTTTTACCTTTGCCTCTGTAGGATCTGCTTCTACTAATGTGTCTGGGATTGCCCTTGGAGGATATTAAACCAAGGCCGCGAGCTGTGGAGCTCAAGTCGGAGCAACGGACCGAACTTACTAGCTGAGCTAGATCAATTAGTGACTCGTACTTCTAGCTGTGACCCCGCTTGGAACTGCTTTGTGAGCCTGAGAGCTTAAACTATAAGATTTACCCCACCCATGTCTCTATCACCTTTGCCCTTGCTGGTGGTGCTTACTCAAGATCTTATGATGTTGGCCCAGATGTTGATGTTATTGGATAACTTGAGTTAATAGCTAATTGCTCTTGTACGCACTCCTTACTCTTATTCCTCTCAACCTTGGGGTTCGAGAAGGAGCTCTTTCTATCTGCCTCTCGAACTAGAAGGGATGCTATTGAGCGAGGTGGTGATTCTCAAGATGAAAGGGACGTCGCGCCCACAACCCCTGTCTCTTTTGCTCTTGCTTGCTTTGACCCTATTGTTGAAGAAGCGTTTGCTTTCACTGGCACAGTTTCTGGTTCAAGGTGAACCACACCCAGAATGACTCTGTTGGTGGATATACAATTGGATTTGGAACTGCGTCTACGACTGGATGATCTGGCATCATATGGATCTCTAAATATGGATTTATAAATAACTTGATCCGCTCGAATAGGAACAACCTCAACAAGAGCACAGGAAGCAATTCAGTAGAGATAGATTTACCGAAAATGATGACATTTGCACGTGTTCCAGTTCATGTTCCAGGATTAGTTAGTGTTCCTACTATTGAGGCTCCGATATTTCCTTTAGTTCAAAAATTCGCCAAATAACATCTATCTAATGATTGTTGTGTATGATGGGTATGAGAATCGAGACAAGAAAGTGGATGGTCGGTGCAATGTGGATGCACTGTCTGAAGCTCTGCGGGCCATATAAATGGGCGGTTTGCTCCCCTTTCTTTCCAGTTTGGACCTTCTTTAGAACAACCTTTTCTTTTTGATTGCTACAGTGTCTGAGCGTCAAAAGCATGCGTAGTTCGTGCTTTCATTACATCGTGCTTTTGGAATGCCAATAGCTTCCAATGTAGATAGCTATAAGTCACGATTTCGAATATATCATTCATTTTATACTTGTGCATTAGTGGATGTTGTAATATACCTGTGGCTACATGATGGACATAGGACCAACCAAGTAATGATTGTACCAGCTAAGCAAGATCAAGGTAGCGAGGATCAAGCCAGCCATTCCCGACAGCAAGACCACCAGCCCGCTGGCAAGCTTCGTACCAGATATTGGTTTGAACGGCTCAACTGCGATGATGGTTCTATAGAAGGGAAAATCACATGCCTAGCGAACTGCTTTGGTTTTACAGAAGGGTATGTAAACAGTCTCGACCAACGGAAGAGGGAAATGCTCTGCAAAGACTTGGTGTTGCGAGTGTTTTACTTCATACTAACCTTATTTCGGTCACTAAAAAACCCAATCGCCAAGCTCCGCCCCTTAAACAACTATTAAGGAAAATAAGCCTTATCGCCGAAGCTAACTACTGTGCCTGGATCAGATATTCCTCCATGAGCTGTGTAACTAGAGTTTCTATCAATTACTTCCGGAGATACCTTAAGCAAGCGCCTAGATAAAGGGTCCAATTCTCAGCCATATGTAGATTGGCTTAAGAGTTACTTATAGGAAGTGCCTACATGAGTGCCTTGGATAATAGTTGTTGAAGAGACAGAACTTTACCTATGATTGGGGAATCCGAGCCTATTATAATGATGTAGAGAGTGGTGGGACTAAAGAAGGAATAAACTCTGCAATAAATGGAGGGTCTAAAGTTGGAGACCTAGAATCAAAGTGAAGGACCGCTGCCCCTATAGTTGCATGCTTTTTTGCTTCTGGTGAATCTGGACCTAAGTGAAGAGATAATGCCTTATAGTAGCTGGAATTGGGCAACTTCAATGAAATGCCTCTGCTTTTGCTCGATCAAATGCAACCTCTACGAATGTTAGTGAAATTGAATCCCCTAGAAATGGATTTTTATCTGGGAATGACTCGCAATCCGATACCTCCGCTACTCTATCTATTGCTTATTACTATGCCTCTGCTTTCCTTGCGGTCTTGCCCTATCTTTCCTTTTCCTTAGCTATGAGCTTTAGATCTACTGTTGTTTGCTATGCTCCTACTACCTTCTGTTTTGCCTACACTACCTACGCCTCTCTTGTCCTGGAGTTGCTCATGCTTTATATAAGGATAGAGATGCTGATAGCTTTCCAATGAGATCCGCTACCTTAGTTGTCAACAAGCTTACTGGCATCACAACCTAACTTTGGAACCGTGGATAAAGTTTAAATAGGCTATTATTCTCAAGATGGAAGGAATGCTAGGCAGAGTACTTTCCCCTTTGTTACTACCTTTCTTGCTGCTGCCTTCACTACATAAAATCCTTATTCTAGCTTTCTAACCAACTCTAGAATGTCGAATAGGAAAAGGGAGAGATGCTAACTAGCGAGATAGTGGCTAAGGAGATAGAACTTTATATTAAACAACAAAATCAACTAACTCGGCTACTAAAAGATTGAAAATTTCAGAATTCCTTCCACTCGGGAAATATGTACGGGATATTGCATTGGTTATCGAATTGGAAGGGACACTAAGTGAGTTAATGGCTATTGAGCAGGTTTAGCTCTAAAGCTTGCTCGAGCTGGGATTCCAACGGGTCCATAAATGGGTTTTGAGTCTCAAATATGAAGGTATGCCACAGGCTTTCAACCTGGGAAGGATTCTGAGCTCCCCCATCTAGCAGGTCAAGCATGGGGACCTAAGGGTGAGTGATTTAATGCATTGTGTTTACTCTCTAGCATGGATTGTAGGTAGGGATACTCTAGGTGAGAAATGTTCTACTTATGTGCAACATTTATACTAGCACCCACGTGCGCCATCTTCTTCTTCTTCTTCTTCTTCTTGTTCCTATTTCAAAATGGAATGAGAGGAATCCAATAAGAAGAGAGCGAGAGGGAGAAGTCCCAGTTGATTGATCCCTTTGGTCGTCCCGAGTGTCTTGTGTGAAGAGTCCTTGTAGTGGAAGTGTTGCTTCTCATTTGGTACCTTGCCTTTAACAAGCCAATCAACCAGGCCCAAGAAATGATTTTAGGGGAAGCTCATCCGTCTTGTTCTCATCTTAAGAGAAGGCCCAAGCTAGTAGAAGGAAGAGCTAACTTATGGCTAGAGATTCTTAGGTCATTTCCTTTATCTAAATAAGTTATCTGTCCCGTAGTGAGTGTGAGACGGAGAAGGATTCGCTCATGAATTCATTCAATCAGGAAGAAGGAGGGTAGGCGTAACTTGACATAACTCGAAGGAAAGGATATTTGATGAATACTTCTTGTACCAAACTGAACAGAAAGGCTATTTGTTGAATGCCTCCTCTTCTACCCGATGGATGGTCCCTACTTCTTTCGTAGCCCAGCTCTAAACCATCAACAACATCAAACAACTGGAAGAATCTTTCCACACTAGGATAAATGAGGAACCAATACTATGAGTAGATATGGGAATCTTTTCTCTCTATTGGAAAAAACTTATAGTGAGGTAAGGATCAAGGTAAGTCCTTACACTAGGATCTCTTCTCTCTACTCAGCTCTTAGCCTAGCAAGAGGAAGAGCAAGACGAGAGAGAGAGAATTAGTTAAAATCTATCCTAGCGTGCTCTAAACCTACAGTGAACTAGCTACTTGCCTCAAGTAGCTAGTCTCCTGAATGAAGCAAGCCAAGATCAATGGATGGGCATCCAGTCAAGTAC